>NC_141307.1:10717631-10875131 GCF_037954325.1 Fistularia commersonii
GCAGAGTAATTCCCCGTGGACGCGTTTACTCCCGGGTATTGGTACTGGTAGGCATTGAGAGGCTTTCCGTAGGACGTCGACGTGGGGGAGCAGTAGCCGTGGGTGATGCCGCCGCCGCCGGCGGGACTGTAGTAGCCAGAATCCGTGGCGGTGGACTCCGGTAAGGTTGGGGATTCCTGAGATGGATGGTGCATGGTGGAGAGTTGAAAAGAGCTCTGAAAGTCAACAGGTTTATTAACACTCGGGATCCTCCGGTCGAATACTCCAGTCATAATGTGTCGGGGGTGGGGGTGGGGGAAGTCTCTGAAAACAACAACAACAACGACAACAACCTCCCCCGAAAAAAAAGAAATAAGAATAAAAAAGCCTCGATTCCAAAGTGGCGTGGAAACTACGCGGGCATTGTCGAGACGCTGGTGCGGGGCTCTGTCGAAGACTGCAGCCAGCCCTGCAGCAAAGACTTGGTTAAATCCTAAAGCTGCGCTCTTACGCACTACAGGGAGGATCTGGTTCCATTGGCCAAGACGCACACAGACACAGCTACACCCAATTCAGTCTGCCAGCTTTCCAACTGGGAGGGACACACACATGCAAACGCACACACACACCATTCCCTGGCTATGTGGTTGCATTGTTATTGTTTAATAATCTATTTATTACCGTTAATGAGCGGGAGCAGTTTTTTCGTGTCGTCTTGCACTATTCGTTTTGCTGGATTGCAGCTGACGTAACGTTACAACTCGCTGTTCAAGCATTGTTTAAGACAAGAACTCAGAATAATTGCCAATCGGAAATGACAAAAATTAGTAGTTTAAGTTTATCATTCCGTTTTGAATGGCTTCTATCTCTGGCCACATTGATCCCAACTGCTAATGATATTGTATAAATTAAAATAAACGATACAGATGCTTATATATAAATGAGTGTTTCTATGTGTGTTTCTTTTTTTGACTGATTTTTGTTGACATCGCAACCTGGAATTTGAGGGGGTCCCGGGATATCCATCTTGTCTGGATGTCAAAACCCCAAATCAAGGCGTTCACTGAGTCTGTTTATTTGGTATCAAACAGCGTCATCTAGTGGAGAAACACCATAACCACTTAACACACTCGACCCAAATATGAAATACTGTAAAAAAAAAAAAAGTCGAATAATAAGAATCCAAAGGATGAAGTCAAAGCCAAGGCGGGTGTGGGAAATGTGAATTTCTAGGTCATAAAGAGGGCCAAAGGTAAGACGTAGGTTTATGCAATCGTCATTAAACCATTTTTTTTCCCTTACATTATTGACAGGGAAATGAATTGCATGAATAATCTTGACCATTAGTGCACTCTGAAACTCGATGTAACAATAGCATACATAACTTTAGTGAGATACAGCAGTATTCCCGCCAGGTAAAACGAGCAGCCAACTATTTCTTGAGGACATGCAAATTGAGTTCACTTAACATTCACTGTTTCCAAAATGAATGGAAAGCTAGAACATCAAATCAATTCCAAAAAAATCAGATGGGATTCAAAAACGTCCGACCAAATTACTTCCGGTGCTGAGACCGGACGTATCTCCTATAATAATAATAATACGAATAATAACAAAGACAATAATAATGATAAAAATAACAATGGTATATATTATTATTAGTTTCTAGAACATTGTAAAAAATCAATTCTCGCGTTATTTCGCCCACTTTTAATATCAAGTTAAGACAAAAAGCGCAAAAATGTGCGTTTGACGTCACATGGTAAAGTAACAAGATAGTTCCCTGTTCAAGGTAAGCAGAGGTCATTTTTCCGAATACAATGTCGGGATACGATTATCATCTCGAAATTCCATTCGATCGTGTTTTATGATGTTTTATTATACATCAAACATAAGCTGTATATTTGAATTTTAAAGGAAAAAAAATAAGCCGAAGAAGTCAACAAGGGGAAGCTTCAAAAGGTCACACGCCAGGCCTGGGCGAAGACGGAAGTACAGGGGGGGGAACGCTCTCAACCAACATGATATTCTCGTCGCTGTCTTTTCTCTCGGCTCTCGTTTTGTGTGTTGGGGGGATGGGGCCGCACTGGGGATGAGAGACTCCAAATATTTACCACTTGGCTAACTAAATATTCTACTTTTATGATCTTGGCCTCTCTCAGTTTTACATATTAATATTATTTCGACCACGTATGAGTTTCGGTGGACTTCGAAGAACATAAAGTGGAGTATTCGAACGTCCACGACACACGTTTTTAAAAAGTCGACAAAATGTATTCCTCTCCTGGAGGTAAGTGGAGGAGCTAACGTTAGCGTCAGCTAAAAGATGCCGCTAGCAAAAATGAACATACTTCTTCCGAGTTTTCTGTCTCTACATTTTGAAGAACCATACGTGAAACCAACATATTGACATTCGTTTACGCATACGTGTTTTCAGAGAGTCAAAGATTTTATTAAATCGTTCGCGTCTCGAATCCCAAGTGAAGGCATTATTAAAAGGGAAGCTTAGCTAACTTAGCGTGCCACAACAAGCTGCAGTTAGCCACGTTAGCTCTGAGCCTACCTCATTACCAAAGTTGTGCTAGTCAGCTTCGCGATATTATCTCACGAAATGGGTACTAGTTTAGTTTTATTTAAGGATACCCACGTTTCGGATACTATTACGGTCGAAAATTTCCCTCCGTCGCTCGGCGCCAAAGCTAGCAGCCGGTATATCGGAAATATTAACGGCCGACCATGCTATCTAATCTCGACACCGATCGTAGCTCCTGTTTAGCCGGCAGTGTTCCGCTCAAATGAGGTAGTGTTAAGTTCTCTCTTTCTCCTTGTATTAAATATTTGCATTTTCTTGACAATATATCAATACATTGCGTGTGAATCTCGGTTCCTGTGTACGTTTCTAGTTTATTCAACTGTCCATACTGCCCTACTGTAATGTGTTTACCTCTACTATCACACAGTTTTACATGTTTTGAATCACACTTGCCCTGCAATTTATTTCTCATAACAGACTTCTAATGTTAAGCTGTACCCAAACTTCAACAACGCATTGCCGACTTCTTAATTTTGTTTCTTGCATCGGTTGTTTTGTTTGTTTTTTTTTACTTTGCAGGAACAGTATTGCAAACATTGCTGTCTTATGTGTTTCATATGGTCCTCCAAAGTAGTGACCACCTATTCTCCATGTACTGAAGAATGGGTGGCTCCTGCTCTGTAAGATTGCCAGCTTGCTCGGTGCCTCCTGTGTGTGCGGTGATAAGAGATTTTGAAAGAGTTGCTCTTGAATATGGAGGATGGGTTTCCAGAAAACAATAAGGGAGCCTACGTGACACAAAGTGAAAGACAATCTTAGGGAAATATTTGCATTCAGAAAGGCAATTGCAATGATCAACCTCGCAAGGGGGGACAAAAAAATGGGTTGTGCAAATGCCTTTTCTGAGCTCGTGCATTCTGATAGTTATGGAAACGTGACTTTTAGTTGAGTCCTCGCGTTCATCAACGGTCCCACCGTCGGCACCCTTTTGATATGCAATCGTCACATTTGCCAACCTTGGCTGGCTGTTGCCTCTTGTCTTCGAGCCCTCCACTGGGTGATTTTTAACTGTGGTATCATAGCCAGTATAATTCTTTAAATGTGTGTTTGTGTCGAAGAATTTTAAAATGTATGACATAAAGTAAGTAAAGTAATATGTATTTTGCCTGTTTTTTAGCTCCTGAAATGCTTGAAGGACCCCGTTCTTCTGGGTCAGCAAGCTCTGGTAAGTTGAACTTGTCTGTCCATTGTCGGGAACAGTTTTGTGCTTTTCCACACTCTGCACTCCTAACACCATGTGTTTTTACAATATTAACTCTATTGTTTGAGTAGAGACATCCTCTGGCATGAAGAAATAGCATTTGTATCAGGCGAAGAGTTTGCAAAATCATTCTCGATAGCAAGCGCATCATTTTTAAAGCTCTGAATGATAGTATATGTCTTTGGAGTCTGCAAATACGCTCTGGAAGTATTCCCTGGTTATTCTACTCTGCAATTGAATGCATTCCTATTGCTCTGAAATTATTATTTTTCTCACCCTTTTACACTTGATTATACAAAAGCGCTGGCAACAAATGCGTGTGTATAAAAACAAAATAAAAAAGTATCAAGGAGTGTAGAAACCTCAGTGGAATTTGCGTAAGCAATGACAAAGAGGTCCAGGTGTTAAAACTAAAGGCTCCAGAGCTTGGGAAATGTTATACATCTTAGCAGCGTAAATCCAACCCAAGCAGGCGCAATTTTGAAATGAAGTGTTCCCGTTTATTTCACTCAGGTTTTTGTCTCCTCAGAGGGGGCACCTTGTACAGGTTGTGTATAACTTGTTCACCGGTAATCACATTACTCACCAAGCGTTATATTGTTGCTTCTATAAAAAGTATTATTTTCTTGTGAAAGGGTTATGAAACAGTTATTTGTTAACCAGGGAATCATGCAAGTTGTTCTCTCTAATCATAATCACAACATATTATGCAGACTTCTTCTTTGCAACCCTTTTATATCATTAAACCTTGTCAAGTAAATTATAAAATCCAACCGATGAGATCAATGTTCAGCTCACAGTTAGGCGAGTACTTGGTGTGAGGTCTGGGAAGAAAGTAGATAAGTAGACTTGGTGGTGGAATGAGGAAGTGCAGGAGTGTATACAAGGAAAGTGCTAGCAAAGGAACTGAAGAGAGCAGACAGGAGTTTGGGGGAGAAGCAGTGCAAGTTGAAGGTACATTGACTTGTCTGCTTGTTTGGAAAGCAAAGAGTGAGAGAATGACTTGTATTGGTTTGGCAAAACTCAGAGATAGAGATGGGAAGGATGTACAGCAGGTCCCGATGATTAGGGATAGAGAGCAGAATGTATTGACAGGTGCCAGATGAGCAATGGGAGGGTGGAAAGAGTACTTAAGAGATCTGATGAATGAGGGAAATGAACGAAAGCGAAGGGTATAAGAGGTATCAAGGCGAAGTAGCAGAGATTAGCAGAAGTGAAGCGAGGACGGTACTACAGAGATTGAAGGATGGAAAGAAAGTCCATTCAGATGATGCGCCTGTGGAGGTCGAGGAGAGGTGGCAGTAGAGTTTCTGGTTAGATTATTCAACAGGATCTTAGAGAGGGAGAGGGTGCCTGAGGATTGGATAAGTGTGATGGCAGCCATTTTTAAGAGTAATGGAGGTCTGCAGAATTGAAGTAACTAAATGAATAAAGTAGATGGGCCATACAATGAAGTTAAGGGAGCGAGTGGTGGAAACTAGACTGAGAACCCGCATTTGTGAGCAACGGTATGACTAAAGGCCTAGAAAGAGTACTACACATGCAATATTTGGTTTAAGAATGCTGACAAAGAAGCACAGAAAAGGTCAGAGGGAGCTGCATTGTGCCTCTGTAGATCTAGGAAAAGCATATGACAGGGGGCCCAGAGAGGAACTATGGTACTGTATGGAGTGTGAGAGCATGTACGTTAGACTGGGGCAGGACATGTATGCAAGATGTGAGACCTTGGTGAGGTGTGTTGTGGGTGTGACAGAGAAGTTCATGGTGAAGGCGGGGACTCCCATCAGAGATCAGCTCTGAGTCCCTTCTTGTTTGCGTTGGGGATGAACAAGTTGAAGTTAGAGAGCAATCTCCAAGGACCATGAGGTTTGCAGATGACATTGTGAGCTGTTGTGAGAGCAGGGAGGAGTTGGAGGACAATCTGGAGAGGTGGACGCATGCTCTGGAAAGCAGAGGAATCAAGGTTAGTCGTAGCGAGGCAGAATATGGGTCAAAGGTGATGCGTGATAAAAGAGTATCAGCCTGAACAAACGGAAAGGTGTATAAGACACGGGTTAGACCAGCGATGCTGTATGCTTTTGGGACAGTGGCATTGAGGAAAAGACTGGAAGCAGAGCTGGAGATAGTGGAGATGAAGATGTTGAGGTTCTCTTCAGGAACAACGAGGATGGATAAGATCAGGAATGAGTCCATCAGAGGGACACCACATGTTAGATGTCTTAGAGATAAGATCAGAGAGGCCAGACTGAGATGGTTTGGTCATGTGCAGAGGAGTGATAGTGACTATATTGGTAGAAAGATGTTGGGGTTGGACCCGCCAAGCAGGAGGTCTAGAGGAAAACCAAAGAAGATCGAAGGATGAGGATACAGCGAATAGCGTTAGTCGGGGGAGGTTGATTCGCTGTGGCGACCCCATAAGAGAAATGCTGATGGCGCATTTTTTTGTCTGACACTGGAATATGTCGTGTGTTCAAGACAGTTTTTTTTTTCTCTCTCTCGCTCTTTTTTTCTTAGAACCACCGTCATCCCCAGTACCAGAATATGTGTTCAAGCCACCATCGCGTCCAGACTTCGGCACCATGGGTCGGACAATCAAGCTGCAGGCCAACTTTTTTGAGATGGAAATACCCAAACTCGAAGTCTACCATTACGACATTGATATCAAGCCTGAGAAATGTCCCCGGAGGGTCAACCGGTACGCCCCAGCGTTCAGTTTAATTGCATCCCGGCGTTACTTGCGTAGGATACATCAGCGGCTCCACATCGGCGATCTCGTTGGAATTGCTAACGAGCCTGTTTCACTTTTTTCCTCAGTGAAATTGTGGAACACATGGTCCAGCACTTTAAAACGCAGATCTTTGGCGATCGAAAACCGGTCTACGACGGGAGGAAGAATTTGTACACTGCCATGCCCTTGCCCATAGGCGGAGAGAAAGTATGAAACTTTCTTGACAGAATTATTAGTTGTTTTTTTTTTTCTTTTTTTGAAATGCCAATTAAAGGTGTTAAATCGTGACTGCGCATAAGATCATTTCCACTCTCATCCCGTCCTCCCGTGTCAACTGTGCAGGTCGAACTCGAGGTGACCATACCGGGTGAAGGCAAAGACCGTAGCTTCAAAGTGTCCATCAAGTGGGTGTCCTGCGTGAGTCTGCAAGCTTTGCACGAGGCGTTATCGGGACGGCTGCCCAGTGTCCCCTTCGAGACCATCCAAGCACTGGATGTAGTCATGAGACACCTGCCCTCAATGAGGTAGGGCCTTTTATTATTGGATGAGACTGGTTGATCCTTGGCGTGTTTGTCATTTGAGCGTGCTGTTTTTTCGTGTGTGTGTGTGTGTGTATTTGTGTATATACACACATGTATACATGTATCCCCTGGCACCGATCTCTGCTGCATTTGTCCCTGTGTTTTGGTCGGAAACCTGAATTTTCCAATTGTCCCCTGCAGGTACACCCCGGTTGGTCGCTCTTTCTTCACCCCCTCAGAGAGATGCTCCAACCCCCTCGGCGGCGGCAGAGAGGTATGGTTCGGCTTCCACCAGTCTGTCAGGCCCTCTCTTTGGAAGATGATGCTCAACATCGACGGTATGTTTGTCCGTCTCGAGACGTGAAAATTTGACCGCCTTTCCGAATTCTAAAATCTCACCCTGAACCCAAACGCCGCTTCGTAGTCTCTGCCACTGCGTTCTACAAAGCCCAGCCTGTGATCGAGTTCATGTGTGAGGTCTTGGATTTCAAAAGTATTGAAGAGCAACAGAAGCCCTTAACGGATTCCCAAAGAGTGAAGTTTACCAAGGAAATTAAAGGTATAAACTAAACTAGAGTGTAATGCATTGCAAATGTATTCGTTTGACCCGTTGATGTTTTGAAAATCGTCCCCCCCCTTTTGTTTTTTTTGGTGGTCCTTTTCTGAAAGGGCTGAAGGTGGAAATCACTCACTGCGGGCAGATGAAGAGGAAGTACAGAGTGTGCAATGTGACAAGAAGACCTGCCAGCCACCAAACGTAAGAGTCGCCCCCTTTGGGTCTGATCACGGTCCAATACTATTTCAAAAGTGCATCACCAGAACTCAATCCCCTTTTGAAATCCTTTTATTTCCGAAGACGCCGCTTTCCCCATGAAAGGGAACGCGGTACCAATTTAACTAATATTGTCCACCAGAACGAATGAAGCCATTTTCTCCCATGTGCCGACTTTGAGAGTTCCTCTGACGGAGCGAAGCCATGGGGTCCCAAGTGAACCTGCGTGGATTGTTGTGTTTTCTTTTTTGACCGTCGTCTCCAGCTGCTCATTTTCTGATGCTCCTGTGTGCCTCCCCTAGGTTCCCCCTGCAGCAGGAGAATGGCCAAACTATTGAATGCACTGTAGCGCAGTATTTCAAGGACAAGTACAAGCTGATCCTGCGATACCCACACCTACCATGTCTGCAGGTTGGACAGGAGCAGAAGCACACCTACCTACCTCTCGAGGTAAATAACTGCACTTCTTGTTGGTTAAATATCAAATCGAGGTGAGTTGCCCGACTGTCTGTTATTCATTGTTTCATCCACGCCAAGGTGTGCAACATAGTGGCGGGACAGCGTTGCATCAAAAAGCTGACAGACAATCAGACCTCTACCATGATCCGTGCCACCGCCCGATCAGCGCCAGATCGTCAGGATGAGATAAGCAAATTGGTGAGTCGCTCGCCGGTGGATATTGATTTTTCCCGCAAAGGCAGACGGTCTGTTTTCGGCTCGTCCCTCGTGGCTCGCCCCGAAAATGAAAATGTCGGCGAACCGAATGTTCAGATGGAAGTTCTTAACTCGAAATCCCGATTTATTAAACATAAAAAAAAATGAACCCCCATCACCACCAGGCCTTTTTGTCAAATTATCTGAAGGGCTTTTTCTTTTATCAGTACAGAAATTTAAAATCTGTCAGGAATGAGGATTGTGCAAAACAAAGACACTCTTCCCCCGTAGCCGAAGAAAACCCGCGTGTTAGATGTCGCGCTTCAGCCCGTAAACACTTTTCATCGTCTGCTGTATATTTAGAAATCCGTTTCGGTGTTCATTGAAGCTAAGAGAAGAAACTGGGAAAAAAAGGGGGGGTTATTACAAAAAGGCCCATTCTTTTTTAGCTTGTCAACCAATGACTGTCCCAATTGTGTTCACTCGCCGGCTGCCGGGAAGCTGTTTGGGAAATTGGTTTGTGTCATCATGCAATGGAGATTAAATTATTTTCAGGTCCATTTTTCACCGTCCCCCTGCTTGTTTTTTATTCAAATCACCTACAGATGAGGAGTGCCAACTTCAACACTGATCCTTACGTTCGAGAATTCGGAGTGATGGTCAGGGACGAGATGACAGAAGTGAACGGCCGCGTTCTACAAGCACCATCCATTCTGTATGGAGGCAGGGTGAGTGGATGAACATTTTAGGTCTACGGAGCGGCGCAGAGCCTTTTAAAATGCATTATTTCGACCTCGATCTCTTTCTTGAGACAGCCATTTGTATTCTGACCTTTAGAACAAAGCGATAGCCACGCCAATCCAAGGAGTATGGGACATGAGGAACAAGCAGTTCCACACCGGCATCGAAATCAAAGTGTGGGCCATCGCATGCTTTGCGCCACAGAGACAATGCACTGAACTTCTTCTCAAGTAAGTCCGAAACACACACTTCGTTTCGTTGCTTCTGCTAGAATCGGTTTAACTGTTAAACTGAGAGCTATTGACTTTGGAGTCAATTTGAGTCGAGCGGCCCTTTAGGGAAAAACCAATTTTGAGCAATTTCTTACATACATGTACAAGTGGTCCTTTTTAAACGATGACTTCGAGTTAGATGGGCTTTACACCAAAATTAAAACTTGCACAGGATGCAGCATTGGGAGTAGATATTGTACGCAAATACCTGCGCTTGCAATTGGCCTAGATTCATGCAAATATAAACATAAAGAAATATGTGAATAAGAATATAAAGAAAAAGAAAAGGTAAAATAGTTTAGTGCCATTTACTTAGAGCTATTTACTCAGCTCTACCTGGAGCAATCTTCTTTGGAACTGAACATTCCTGGTTCGATTCCTGGATCCTTCCGGTGTGTCGAAGTGTTAAACGAGACACCGAACGCCTGACTGCTCCGCCGGCAATGATGGACGGCAGACAACTGCTTATGAGTCATCATTGATCGGTTAAATGCAGAGAACGAATTTCCCCACGAGGGATTAAAAAGTATAAATTATTATTAAAAGGGGAGTGTCCTGGTATTTTTGTGTGCAAATATTGTGACAGGGTCAGTGTGCAAACTCCATAAATGGTCTGTATGTGTGCAAATACTGTACAGTAGTACGATAGAAATGGCCTACAGGTATATTTATGCAAATGTGAACATTAAAGAAAATATGTAGTCTAAATGGCCTATAATCATGCGAATATAAACATTAAAGAAAAACAAAAGGTAAAATAATCCATACTGCACAAATGGCCTACATGCATGCAAATACTGGTGTGTGTTTGTGTGTGAGTGTATGAGAGAGAGTTAATGTCAGTGAAGGAACATGTCATCCAGTGCAAAAGCGTGAGTCACATGTATGTGCACATACAGTACGTACTGAATAAACATTGTATTGACCTCACAAATGGTCGGCCATGTTGTCTGTCGTCAGGGGTGTGTTTCGATTAATGATGAAATCGCTTCACGGCGGACCCTTAGGAACATAACCCCGCCCTTAAGTGAGGACCAGATGTATATATTCTTTTATATTTCACCACCGCCATCTCTGAAACGCAGGATGGATCCGCGCACTCATGTTGTTTGGACCAAATTCCGCCCCAATCAATAGAATTTCATTGCAGAAATTGTTATGTCTCAAACCCGCCCCCTCATCCTCTTGTATCATCCTGTTCTGGTCACGCTTTGCTAAGTCTATCTCCTGCTCTCAGTCGATCGGTGTGGAACCACCGCACCGAGTAAAGAGGACAGAGACGGTTGTCGTCGTTTCAGTTACCGTTGACATCGGCCACGTTGCCGACCGGGCCACGTTGCGAGTCACTCACCCTGCCTTCCTTCTCCATCCTCTGGCTTTAACTTCTTAGCATCATCCTAAAACACATCGAGTCGACTGATGCTGGAAGTACCTGTAACATACTGGACGTTGCCCGTGATCACATAAAGCGCTCTCCGTTGTTTCAGAGCATTCACCGATCAGCTCAGGAAGATATCCCGGGACGCGGGCATGCCCATCCAGGGCCAGCCCTGCTTCTGTAAGTACGCCCAGGGCGCCGACAGCGTGGAGCCCATGTTCCGGCACCTCAAGTACACGTACCAGGGCCTCCAGCTGGTCGTGGTCATCCTACCGGGAAAGACACCTGTGTACGGTGAGTAAACCGCGTGTGCTTTTGTTGTCATGAATTCACGAGCATTGTTTTGCAAACCCGGACATTTAAATTGAAATGCAATATCCTCGGTGTCTCTCAAGTTCACTAAATGAATAAGAGCACTCACATTTGGTTGTTGACTCATTGCTTACAGTGGTTCTGCTGTGGAACCAAACCCTTACCGTTTTGGGGAATCTCCTCGTGTGATTCCCGTCGGCTACTCAGCAGCTAAATAGAAATACCGTCAAATAAAAAAATGCAACAACGTGGCGTTTTCCTTTTTTTTTTTTTCTCACTGACGGACAAGATACGAATTGGAAGCGAAGTGGTTTATAATTTGCACAGAACAAAGAACAACTTTGAAGACCAAAAAACACGTCGCTGCCCATGAGCCGCATGAGGAAGTGCTCCCTTTCTATTTTGGGTCGAGGGAGACGCAGTAAACGGAGCGGCAAAATAAAAACGCCATCCTTGCCCTCCCGGCTGGACTATTTACATCAACTAAACTCCCAGTCCACCTTTTTTTTAATTTTTTATTTTTTTGTCCGCTGAAAAACAATTGACAGTTTTATGAATGTTTTTCAATCCAAAACACGGATATTTGGTGAAAATCATTGGGTTTGAGTATTCCCATCTATTTGATTTGTCAGATAGCATGACAAGACATTTTAATTTCAATCACACCCTGTTCGTTCTCTGCGTGTTGCAGCCGAGGTGAAGCGCGTCGGGGACACCGTCCTCGGCATGGCCACGCAGTGCGTGCAAGTGAAGAACGTGCAAAAGACGACGCCCCAGACCCTCTCCAACCTTTGCCTGAAGATCAATGTCAAACTGGGCGGCGTCAACAACATCCTCCTCCCTCAGGGCAGGTGCGTGCACGTTGTTTTCCCGGACGTCGAACCACTTCTCCTCGAGAACCGATGTTAAAATGTTTCCACCGTTCGCACGCAGACCGCTGGTGTTCCAGCAGCCCGTGATCTTCCTCGGCGCAGATGTTACTCATCCTCCCGCGGGAGACGGAAAGAAGCCTTCTATCGCCGCCGTAAGGAAATATTGATACGTCCCGTCCCGGCGACAATCCACTTTCCAACCCCCTCACGGCTCCTCTCCGCAGGTGGTTGGCAGTATGGACGCCCACCCCAGCCGATACTGCGCCACGGTGCGCGTCCAGCAGCACCGCCAGGACATCATCCAGGACCTGGCCACCATGGTGCGGGAGCTACTTATCCAGTTTTACAAGTCCACACGCTTCAAGCCCACGCGAATCATCTACTACCGCGATGGCATCTCGGAGGGCCAATTCAACCAGGTGACGTTAACTCCGGGGATAAACGCGGTACCCCGGATGGAATATGACTTAGACGCTGTTCTGGCAGGCCCCAAATGAAGTGAAAAAGTTGGTTAAACACGTTATTTACTAGCCCGGTCCCTGCGTCCTGTCTCCACGCCGAAAAACCGACAGGTTCTCCAGCACGAGCTGCTGGCGATCCGCGAGGCCTGCATCAAGCTGGAGAAAGACTACCAGCCCGGCATCACCTTCGTCGTCGTGCAGAAGAGGCATCACACCAGGCTGTTCTGTATGGACAGGAACGAGAGGGTCGGTGTTTTGTCTTTGCCGCGCTTGCTTACTTGACGCGGACATTTCACAGCCCGACGGAGGGTTTGTTTTTGGAAAGGCAGCTTGCAGAGTAAAGCTTAAACCATGGAATTACATGCGTATGTATGTGGATATGATCTGATATGTCGTGTTTGTCTCGCAGGTTGGGAAGAGCGGCAACATCCCCGCGGGCACCACGGTGGACACGAAAATCACGCACCCGTCAGAGTTCGACTTCTACCTTTGCAGCCACGCCGGCATCCAGGTGAGAACGGGCCTCTGGATTTTTCCATTTGACCCCGCATGGTTTCCTTTTTTTTTTTTTTCCCTCCCCATCCTAATCCCGACCCGCTCTCGCCTCGCTGCCACGCAGGGCACCAGTCGACCGTCTCACTACCACGTGCTCTGGGACGACAACCACTTCTCCTCGGACGAGTTGCAGGTCCTCACCTACCAGCTCTGTCACACATACGTGCGCTGCACCCGCTCGGTCTCCATCCCGGCACCGGCCTACTATGCCCACCTGGTGGCGTTCCGCGCGCGCTATCACCTGGTGGACAAGGAGCACGACAGGTAAGCCTTTCCAATTTAATTTTTTTTTTTTTTATAGTCTCTTAATTTTTGTAAGAATATCCCAATGGCCCCGAGAGCGTCAGTCGTTGCGACACAACCGTGTGTGCCTTTTCTAGTGCCGAGGGCAGTCACACCTCGGGCCAGAGCAACGGACGTGACCACCAGGCTTTGGCGAAGGCTGTGCAGATCCACCAGGACACCCTGCGCACCATGTACTTTGCCTGAGAGCATTCGACCCCAGGTTCACAGAATGGGGGGGGGAGGGTGGGCAACTGATCAAATTCAACTGCCTGCTGTCTGGAAAAATTGAATCGTGGATAGCAGCGATTTTTATTTTATTTTATTTTATTTTTTTTTTGTCTTTATTTTTTTTAAATTTTTTTTATACGAACTCCCTAGTTAACATATGCCGTTATGTCTGGCAAAAACAAAACGAAAAAAAAATCTTGCCGACCCATGCAATCCCAGCAGACTTATTAGACTGTAAGATGCAAAAAGGAAAAAAAAAGTTTTTTTTTCTGGAGGGTGTGAGCTAGCAGAGGTTTTAATCTTTTTTGGGGTTTTTTTTGTATATATTTGTATTTGATTTTATATATATGGAGGAAGGTTTTGAGTCTAGCGTTTTAAAATATACCCATATCGTCGTTACGTGATGACGCTAGTTAATATAAACAATGAAAAGATAGATCCTGAAAAGATAGTTTTCCCCCTTTTTTTTTTTTTTTTTTTTTTTTTCTTTTATCCGCCGAATTAATCGCTCCTTGGACCAACACTGTCAGCCAATCAAAGCAAAGTGCACTGACCAATCCGGGTACTTCAATCGGGACAAAAGTACTTAACTATGTCAGAGTTGTTTATTTTTTTTTCTTTTTCCCCACATATCCTGGCACAGCGTGTTGTTGTTTTTTTTAAGTGCCATTTCAAGACCCACCTCCCTTTTTTTTTCATTTCCATGTTAAAAAAAAAAAAAAGACAAATAGATGAATTCTATGATCCACGTCTGCCGGGCCGTCATTATTTTTAAGTTAAGCAACAAAGAGGAATTGGACTATGCCAAGTCTGAGGTGCGTTCCCAAATTAGCATTCGCATCGGGGTTGTTTGCCGTTGACACTTTCGATGCATGTTTTTTTTTTTTTTTAATAATGATTTTTTTCTTTAAGTTTCGAATCGTTCGCGCTAACCGATGTATTTGTGGCGGTCGTTCGAATCTCATGCCTATAAATAGTGTGTTAGGGACTGGTTCCTGATAAAGATACCTTTTTAAAAAAACAAAACAAAAAAAAAAACAAACATTTTTTTTTTTTTGTAGTGTACTCTGAGCCGCATCGATAAGATACAGGAAAAAGTCACCGCCGTGGAAACGAATTTCATTCTTTTCTCTGTTCCGTTCCCCCCCTCCAGTGGATGTATCACATTTTTAGACAATTTTGATGTCTTCTCCACGTCAACCCTGACTTTTTACAAAAATGTACGGAGCAGCGGGATAGGCTCTCTGCGGCCCCTTTGTCCGACCAGTTAAGCAATTTTTAAAATATGACTTTTTAAAAAAAAAAAAAAAAAAAAAAGAAAGAAAAAAAAAATCTGTGATTGTGTTTGCTTCAGCAATCATGGGCAGTTGTCGCACAAGAGAGTGGTATTTATATGCAAACACACTTTTTTCAAATCTTTATTCTATATTGGTAATAAGGTATATTTTGAATACGTTTTTTGTGCAGAGGCAGAAAGCCCCCCCCCCCAACAACTGGCCCCTCATTCAGTTTCCCTTGTGTTTTTTTTTATTTGTGTAAGATTTTAAATTTTGCCTTAGTCGCCATTGAAGGAGCCACATGTAGAACTCGGGCGGGGGTCAGGTTACTTTTTTTTTTTTTTTTTTTTTTTTTTTAAACCTGTCGGGAATCCATGAATTGTAGTTCTATGAGCTTCTAGAATTAGCTTTCATTTACATCCATTTCCATCATCAGTATTTTTCACCAACCAGAAGAAAGTAGTCCTCCGCCCTTCGATAAACTAGTTCTATTTTTTTTTTTTTTTTTTTTTTTTTTTAATTCGGAAACTGCCATTCTAAAATTTTTTTCATCAAACCATCATCACCCCGAGCCGCCTTCACCTTTCTGTGAACAGCAAAAACGCAGAAAAAAATGCCACATGACCACCGGACGACCCTCGGCTCGACACGCGACTCCCTCCCACTGCGTGTTTTTTTTTTTTTTTAGCTTTCAGTTATTTATTTTTTACTAGTTTTAAACAACAACTAAAAATACTCACCTGCGTGCGCCGAGAGGTCCTAAATGTTCTTTCTATCTATGCATCGACTCAAACCAAGAGATTTTAGCCGTGGGTTGTCGCTTTTACCCGATTTAAGTGTGATTTCAAGGTAGAGAACCAGGGCTCTCTTATTTTTATTTAATTTTTTTTTAAATGACTCGTCATCATTTTGTGTTTAGCTTTTCAGTATTGTCATGCCTTTCTCACAGGATGATATATATATATATATGGTCATTCACAGTGATTTAGATAGATTTTCTATAGTTTATAAAAGTCAGACCTATTCTTCTGTAATCTTTTTAGCCTAAATAAGATTTCAGACTTTTTTCAGGCATGGTAAAATAGTAAAAAAGTGAGAAAAAGGAAAGCACACAAGACCCCCTGATTAGGTGCTAGACGTTTTCACTGTAACCACCTTAAAAATCATATTCGTAGCTTTTTTATTTTTTTTTCAATACTCAGTTTGAGGCATGATCTTGCAAACTACTCTTTTCCCCATTTTTGCAGGCCCGCTGGTAAAATTTGTTTTTTTTTTGTACATTTATTTTTCTCCTCAACCCCTCTTTTTTTTCCACATTCAAGCGAATAGAAATCCGACTGACTGTGTTTACGGGGGCATTCTGAGAAAAAAAGGAAAAAAAAAAAAAAAAATCATGTACTTGATATTTGCTGTTATGATGTCTTTTCTCGTGCATTTTTTTTTTTTTTTTTTTTTAATCGGTGCTGGTCTCGCGACATGTACATTTTGGATGCACTTTTTTTCGATAGCGGACGACAGACGCACGCTCCCCAGTCGCGTCGCTCAAGGCGGGAAACCCCAAAACCGCGTGGTTCGACACTGGTGTAATTGTATGGAAATGGCCGCGTGTTCTACCTCTTGTTACCTGTTTATAGTGTAATGGTAACATCACACCGCAGGCCATTTCTGTACAATTACCCCCCCCAACCCCCACCCTGGCTACCGGACTGGATGCGCTTCTCTGTTTCCGACCCCCCCCCCCCCCCGCCGTTGTTTTCCCGCTGTTGCCGCTGGAAACGAGATGGCCAAATCGAAAAGCGGGTCGTCGTTTTTAGATTTTCTCGTAAAGATCCGCGCGTCATCCTTTTTGCCCCTTAAACCCCCCGTTACCCCGGCATCAGCTCCCGCACCCTACGCATGTTAGGAAAACGCAAACAGGAAGTGGGTTGCGGCAAGGCCTCCGATCAATTCCTATTTGTCATTTCTGACATTTCTGTCTTTTATTCATATATATATATATGAATATATAGATCTATATATTCATATATAAGGGGGGCTACAGTTCCCTTACGTGCAGCAAAATGTGTGTCACTAAGCCGAACACTTTTAAGGTGGAAATCATCCATCCAGTATATATATATATATATATATATATAAACAAACATAAATATGTAATGTTTTTGACAGGCAATTTGAACCCATTACATTCAAGTGTAATGGGGTTCCCCAGTAACCTGCTAACTATCCAAAGCATTTCCTTTAGGGGGACGGGTTTGTCGGCGTTGTTGCCACCGCCTCTGTATGTTTTTACTCGGCTCATATCAGCACCTTAGATGTCCAGATGCGAATGGTGTTTTTTCTTTTTTTTTTTTTTTTTTATTATTATTATTATTTTTTTTTTATTAGTGGATACCAACCTCTGAACTGGTTGCAGCGCCGACAGTCTTGGTCAGCTGTAGCGTGCTCAATGTAGCATTTTTTTCGCAATTCTTTTTTTTTAACCGAATCCTTTTTTAATAAAGCCAGCGAAACATCCAGCATTTTTTTTTTTTTTTTTTTTTTTGTTTTTAATTCTTTGCAGAAATATCCCGATGCCTTCTGTTTTTTGACATTTAAAAAAAAAAAAAAAAAAAAAAAGTGAGTGAAAGTCGTATTTGCTCAGGTGGGTGCGCCTTTGTCTCCGGTTTCAGAGACAAACGCGTTTTTCGCAAAACAAACTGACAGCTTTTTACCCCCAAAACCGAACAGAATTAAAAAAATTTTTTTTTTTTTACATTTTTTTCCGGGAACGTCTGTGGGCGGAGGGTAAATATAGGCGTCAGGGAGAGTCGCACGTCCCCACTTGTTTATGTTGCGCTGAAAAAAAACAGAAACGCGCAACTCGACATATCACTGGGGAACGTTTGTGAGACGAAGCTAAATGGATGTTTTTTTTTCGGACGGGGTGAGGAGGGGTCTGGACCGCACTGCACACACTCACCTTCGCCCGACGCTTTTCTCAGAACGGGCGCCTCCTTCTAAACTAAAAAAAAAACATATCATAAGCTAAAGCAAGGCGAGCGGATTCCCCAGTTGCCGCAGCGCCACCTCTGTCATCCGGGTTTTTGGTTAAAAACTCCGAGGTGGAAAGACGGAATAGCGCGGCGTAACGAGGTCCCCCTATTTCATTTTTTTTTTTTTTTTTTTTTTGTTTTTTAAATGTCAGATTTTTCCGGATGAAATACTATTCCACTCTCCTCTCCTAACGTGTCGCCTCTCCTCTTCGCTGACATTTAGCAGAATTGTAGAAACTATTTTCCTAGCTCCACATGAATGTATTTAGAGCCTGTTTGGTGCATTATATAACATCTAGGCTACCCGCTCCCCGGATAAGATGATACTCGTGTTTGCTTCGTGTTCTGCCTCTTGTTTATCTTATTCATAGACCAAAGTGATTGCAAATAGTGTATTAACTTTTGTTCCCTTTTCTAAATTTTATTTATTATTATAAGTTTTTCGATCACCGCGCAAATGTTGTCAACCGGCCGAGCTGCAAACTATTATTTTACCCCGCAGCGCTCTGTTTCGTAAATAAGAGTCCAAACCGCAGAACGTCGGCGACGGCGTTTTCCATCCGATAACGTCGCTAGCCTTGTGACGACCCTCTCGGCAGGTTGTCGGCGCTTCATCCGCAACCGGCGTCCCGCAAGGTACCGCTTCGGTTCCCGACGAGGTTTCTGCATTTTGCTGTTTTTTTTGTTTTGTTTCTGTTGCTCCCCGTCGACTCAAAAAGCCCCGAATAGCAGTTCGCCGTTCGTTCTCTCGCCAAGACTGATCTGAGATCTGCCCTCGCCCAAAATGGCCGTTGTCCACGACCTCCATCCCCCCGGTTGTAACATCAACCGACTCCCAGACGGGCTGTCAAACGCCAAACTGACTGTAAAGGATCATTTTCGGTCGAATACAAACCAGTCTCTTAGAAGTACAATTTTTATTTCCGCTCGATCAGCATCCATGACTTCCGGTCATCAACGTATCGTCGCCAAATGTAGTCTAAAGCGTTCGTGCCATATTTTGAAGTGGCCGAAAATACCGTAGAGCTACCAACGAGCGATTCGGAGCGTGCTGAAGGCTGGATTACAAAGCAATAACGTCAGCGGCGATGCTGTTTTAGGCGGCCAAACCAACGTCATGCGCCGTGAGCGCGTTAGCATACTTAGCTACCAGTGTGCACCGCTAGTCCTGGAAGCGTTGATGCTAAGCGGCACGGCAGGTGATCCCCCGTCCCTCCCTCCCCCCCCGGTGGGTGCATCCAAAGCATTTTCATTTTTTGTCTTTTTTTCTTCTGCTATTTACATTTTGAGAGGGAGCCGTGGCATCCCGTGAAGGGACCGGCCGAAAGCCTCAAGGAAAATAAAAAAAATAATTAACAAATGGATAAAAATTGAACCTACCTCAGAATTGTCTGGTGCTAGCTAATATTAGCCCATATATATATTTAAAAAAAAAAAAAATCAATAATTGTAGAGACCAAACCAGTACAAGCACTGTTTTTGTTCATTTTTTTTTTGTAAATTTAAAAGCAATGGAGATAATAGTAATGTCTGCCTGGTTGGTTGCTTTTTACTTTAACAGTCATAAGGGACCAATTTTTTATTTTTTTGATTGCGATTGGGTCGTCATGCCGCGCCATTTTACAAGATACTTGTGGGTCCTTTTTTTTTTTTTTTTAAGATTTTTTTTTTTAAATGACAGACTTGGAGTACCAAAATTTTTTTTTTAAATTTTTAAAAAAAATTTTTTTAAGGGGAGATCACCGCGGGGGAAAAAATATCGAGCGCCGTCGGGTCTTCCACCCTGTGTGCGAATCACAATGCAGCAATAATGGCGGGGCCAAAGCTAACTAGCACGCGATAAACCCTCGCGGTGTTTTTAGCGCCCAAGCGTTTCCTTGTATCCATTTTGAGAAAAAAAAAACGTCAAGCCAGCATGACAAAAGAAGGGGGGGGACGTCCCGATTTGTTGCTAAATGACCCCAACCATTCGCCGGGATCCATTTCTGGTGTTCTGTTATGTTTTCCTTTTTTTTTTTTTTTTTTTTTTAAAGAAAACAATCGATTAAATAGCGCATCGTAGCCATTAGACGCCCTCCAATCTTGACCAAATCGCCGCCAGGAGATTCGCCGGCGTCCCGCTTGGATTGTACATAAAGTGAAAACAGTTTTTACATGTAAAGTAATATCGTGGGGGGGGGGTTGTTTATTATGCCAGCTAGCACGCGCACACACACACACACACACACACACACACACACATATTTATACATCCTTGTGAAAGGCCAGTATTGGTGGCTAGCGCTTCGGTCGGGCTCCAGACAGAAATCATCTGGTGTGTGTGTGTGTGTGTGTCCGTGCCTTCGGTAGACCTTTTGTCTTCTCCATCCCCCCCCCCCCCGAACAAAAACGCTCCCATCGCACCTTCGCCGCCGCCACCGTCATCATCATCATCATCTTCATCATCATCCTGCAACCTTGCAAATACGTGCTGCATTAGAACGATCAGTATTTGTGTAGTTTTTTTTTTGTTTTTTTTTTCTGCACTTTCAAAGCAGTCTCGGTAAATAAAACAAAACAAAAAAAAAAAAAAAAAAAAAAAAATGGGAAGAAAAAAAAAACAGAAAACTGACGAGGTATTTTATGCTATCAATAGGAATTATGACTTTTGAAGAGCTTTTCTAAAAAGGTTGAGATATATAAATATATATATATAGATACACACATGCACTCACACACACACACACAAACACATTCATGAAGTACCTCATAAGCCTGATATATGCTGCATTTTTCTTTTAGTGTACTTCATATTGTCCAATAAAATCTCAAATTGACCCCATCGGGAGGTTTTGATGTCACCGCAGGCTGTGCAAACGCCTCAACCAATCAATCTCATAGAGTCCTTATCGTGTAATAGATGTTACGTTACACCCTGTGGCCAAACTATATATCTATATATATATATATATACACACATATGCAATTTAAGCTCAATTTTGTGTGGTTTTTTTTTTTTTTTTTTTGGAATTTTTCCCTGTCTGTGTAGCCAAAGCTCCTTGTGACGGATGAGCTGCCGAGCGCAGCTCCGGGGCGTAACGTGACTCGTCAAATCCAACGTTGCAGTGAGGAAATTAAAAAAAAAAAAAATAGAATAAAATAAAAGGGCTAACTGGTCTCACTGTGCCAGCTCCACCCGCACCGTTGTCTTAAAGCAGCCTTTTTTTTCCTGCAGAGTTCCCCATTTGGCCTTAAAAGTCAACACAAATTATGCACTATTATCATCATTATTATTATTATTATTATTATATCTCGATTCCCCGTTTCGATAGGTCTTGTGAACAAAACAAAAAACTAGCATCACTGCCATGTTGAACTACCTCCTCTGGAATGTAGGGGCTGTCCCGGACACGCCGTCGATCACCGCGTTCGATCCCCGCGACCGTTAGTTTTCCTTTTTTTTTTTTTTTTTTTAAAACCAAGAGAAAAAAAAAAGACAATCATCAAGAGATAACATTATTTAACCCCTTCCCCCCCTCCCCCACGCAAATCCGTCGAAACGCCCACGACGGAGGAGCAAAGTGACCAAAGTCTCCCAGCACAGCCGCGAGAATTCGGACCCTCCCAAAACCCTACCGACCCCAAACCCCGCGTCAACAGTTCAGCTTCTGGGCTTTCGGTGTGTCTGTATTGGGTTTTTTCCGCGGGGGGGGGGGGTTGTATATGGTTTCTTTTTTTTTTTTTTTTTTTTTTTTTTCCTCCTCACCCCTTTTCTTTTTTTAATTTAATAAACCACAATATGCCAAAATTCCTTTTTTTTTTTTTTTTTCTGTCATTCCTGTTACGGTGATTTGTTTTTATTTTTTTTTTTTGCAGATTGTTAAAATTCATTCATATCCGACTGCTAAACTCCTTTCTTGTCATCGTAAAAAGTCGTAAGGTTTGATTTCCACCCTACCTTTCCTCTTTTGTTAACAATTATGCTTACAGAACACAAGACATGCTGTAAACCCTGTTAGTACATAATGTGAATACGTATCACTTAATATAGATCACTCTTTGGCTTGACTGTAAGTTGCGTTAATAAAAAAAAAAAGTTTTAAAGATTTCCATCTGTGTCCTTTTTCTATCTTTCACACGTTTGTGACTCAAAAATATTCCTTTTTTCGTCTTTTGTTCTCCCATCGTCCCCTGGGAGCTGGGATTTGCTACACTAGCAGTGCAAACTTGAATAATCGAATGCCCCCCCAGCTTTTTCAGATAAAGCTATCGATCGAATCAATCATCCCCATGGCATTTTAGGAAATTTCAATTTGAGAATTTTTTAAGAACATTTTGCTTTTCCACGATGGAAAATCTGATCAGCCTTTTCCGCTGTGTCTGAATAACCTTCACAAATTCTGTTTTTTGTGGGCAACTTGTCTTCTCAAAACACTGCACAGATGTGACGACGGTGGATTTCAATCTATTTATTTGGAGGTTGTTTTAGGCTTTCAGGTTTACTGCAACACTGAAAAAAAAAAAAAAAAAACCAGAGTGGGTGTAGTCCACTTTCACACAGAATACACAAAACGATCCGACATTTAGAAGCGGGTATAAACAAGGAACGACCACAGTGTTGAGGGTCTTTCCTCCAAACGGGCGGATGAGCAGGTGAGGATAATATAAAAACAAAAAAAAAAAGGAAAAGGATCACTAGTATCAACTATAGCTGTGAAAAGCTTGTAAGACAAAAAAAAAAAACATTTTTTCCTTTAAAAAAAGCTACGGGACACTAAAACAATTCATTGCACGCAGGCGACAAATGAAAAACTACACGGTTGGAACACTGGCGGGGGGGGAGACGGTGATTCGTCCTTTCCGGGTCTCCATTTGGGATCTTCGGAGAGAAATCCTGTGTTTGGGGTCGGGGAGGGGGGATCACACCACGGGTAACGGCGATAAATTAACGTGAAAACGTGACCTGGGTATCTGAGCTTTTGGAACTCTGCATTGAATAGAAAGGTCCTCCGTAAAAAGTTATAAAATAAATAAGCACTCTTTTTTTTTTTTTTTTTTTTTTTTTTTCCCTTTTGAGTTCTCAAGTAGAAAAAAAGTTGACATGCAGGCCCAAGAGGAGAAAGTGACAAAAGGATTTTTTTTTTTTTTTTCTTTTTTAATGATACTCATGTTTATTTTACAGGTGTGTTTCCTCTTCGGCCTCCGGGGTCGAGGAGCGGCGGGTAGGAACGCACGCGCCGGTTCGCCGAGCGCCGCGGTCCGGCCCTCAGTACACCCAGTTCACCGGGACCCACTGGGGTTCCATGCACAGTTTGTCCACGGCGGCCTGCAACGTCTCGAAGGCCTTGTCCAGGTTGTCGTTGATGACGGTGAGGTCGAAGTAGTGGCTGTAGGCCCTCTGGATTCGAGCGCTTTCGTCCACCGTCTTCCTCAGGTCTACGTCCTGTCGACGCATGGGACACGTGAGTCACGGAAACAGCGACACACTGAGAAAATGATCGCTAGCTATTGGCGAGGAATGACGCGCCCGGTCGGACGAAAAGAATGCTCTGATGATGTTTTTCACTTTAACAATTTAGTCGATTGATACAGGTGGACGAGGGAGCTCTGAATCCTTAAACCTCTCAATCATCTGCTATAATTGCTTTATATACTGCTCAAAATAATAAAGGGAACACTTGAACAACACAATGTAACTCCAAGTCAATCCCACTTGTGTGAAATCATAGTGTCCGCTCAGGAAGCAACACAGATTCATTTGGACTTGTTTTAAGGACATTACATCAAAGTTGGATCAGCCTGGAGTTTGTTTTTACACTTTAATTTGGAGTGTGATTCCTAATCCAGACCTCCATGGATTGATACAATTGATTTCCATTGATCATTTTGGTGTGATTTTGTTGTCAGCACATTCAACTGTGTAAAGAGCAAAGTATTTCATAAGAATATTTCATTCGTTTAGATCGAGGATGTGTTTTTTAAGTGTTCCCTTTATTTTTTTGAGCAGTGCATATAAACAAGTAAAAATACATAAAATCCCTCGAGATAATGTTACTCTGTGGGCCCCCGACCCCATTCAAGGAACTTCTATGCCGACGATATTTACATTTATCTCCCTGCTGAACCCGACGTCCTCTGTGCCTTTTTAAACTCTTAACTGCCTTTTTTTCCTGCTGCAAACTTTATCTTCTATCTCTTTTCCTTTTGGAAATTCTCAGCTTTTTAATGCTACGGTATCCCTCGCTCCTCTCCGATACGTCTTTGCACAACTCGGATATTTAGACGTCTGACGCAAACCTATAAATTTACGCAGAGAGACATAAACAGTGGATCTGAACCTACCGTGAGCTGCTTGGTGGTGATGCCTGCGTCCACCACCGCCTTGTGCATGGCCTTCAGCGTGTCGAAATCCGGCGCCGCTATGAACACCACGTAGGGCATGAACTCCGCCGTCTTCAGTACCTTCAGGGCCTTTGGAATGGAGACACAGGAGGAGAACTTATCTCTCTGGCCTTCATGGTCTTCTCCTTCGGGCAACATCCGATGTGTCGTACCTGCGGGTTGACGTCCAGGATGCAGGTCCGCCCGTTGGCGACCACCTCGTGGATCGACTCAATCTTGGTGCCGTACAGGTTCCCGTCGTACTCGCCGTGTTCCAGGAAGCGTCCGGCCTTCACGTCGGCCTCCATTTCCGTCCTGGTGGTGAAGTGGTAGGAGTTGCCGTCCAACTCGTCGTCTCGCGGCCGCCGCGAAGTATCTGTCGGTTCGATACTCAGACGTAAGCAGCCGCGGCGCCGTTCGGTCGGCAAGATCGGACGAACCGGGAAAGAGCGTACATGGAATGGTGGTGCCGAAGCGGGCGGGTTGAAGGACCATCAGTCGGTTCTTTAAACTGCGTCGACCGACACCCTGAGCGCCGATCAGCACCAGCGTTTTCCTCTGGAACGGCGGGACCTTCGCCACCTCCTCGTAGATCTGCAGCTCGTGTCTGTCGAACTCTATCCGGCACAACGGTGCCGGTTACTTAGAAGGCACACAGAGCTGACATCAGATGACATTCGGAGCTACATCGAGAGTCTGACCTGCATTCTTGGCGGTGAGATACATCATCTTCTTCTTCTTTTTTCCGGCGATGGTGCCACAAAGGATCCCTGCGAAGGTGTGTTTGGTTATTGCGAGATTTGTCCAGACGGTGGCAGGCTCGGACCACATTCCGCCCGATCGACTCTTTTTGTCTAGGGTCGATTCCTATTAAAGAATTCGAGTCCCAAACTAATCGGAATTGACGTTTCCGATCCGAGGAATCCCGACGCTCGACCCACCTGACCCGTCGAAGTCTCGAGGGACGAAAGCTTTCCTCTTCTCCTCCAAGAACTGACTGGGTATGAGTCCGGTGGCGCCGCCCACCACGTGGCAGCCCTAACACAGGTCACAGCTCAAACCCTCACGTTTCTTGACGACAGTAACGTACGCGCTAGCTAAGACGTCCGAGGCGTCCCACCTGCCACCAGTTGGGATCCTCTCGGTTGACTATCTGGAGGATGTCGCCCTTGTTGAAGGCCATGCCCGCCTCTCGACAAGGGATCAGGTTGTCGTTGGCCGGGTTGTAGTCAAAGTACGGCCTCACGTAGACCTGTGGTGAGCAGACGAGGGGTTCGGATTTATTCCCGGGGACGGGGGCGGGGGTTCTGCGGAGACTCGAAAAGGCGGGCTCGAGCTCGACGGGTCGCCCTTCAGGGATAGGGGGGGAAATAAAAGCATACCGGTGGAAAAAAGAAAAGCACTAATAGCTGCGGAGCCGGTCGCGCTGCCATTCATTCATTTTCAATCACGGAGGGATCTGCAAAGTGTCTAAAAATAAGGGCGCTGTACTTTCCATGCGAGGGAGCATGAGATTACAGGAAGCTTATGTGTGTGTGTGTGAGCGTGGATTGTGTGCAAAAGACAGAAACAGCTAGTGTGACCTAGATAGCATGTGGAGTATTATTAATAGGGCTCCCAGGGTTCATATTCCTGCGCAGAGCATTGTGGGAAGGGCCGTAGGACGGATCACCGGCCGATCCCGTATGCCCGACATCTGCCGCGACATTACCGGGAGCGCCGGCGTCTGTTGACGGTATCGCCGTGCGTGCGTGCGTGCGTGCGTTACCTGGGGCGGCGCGGGTGCATCCCGGTAGCTGGGGAGTATTTTGAGCGTGATCCCGCCGCTGCAGTCCTTGAGCATGTCCTGCAGCTCGGTGGGGTTGTTGCCCACGTCCTTCCCGTTCACCTCCTTGATGATGTCGCCGACGTGGAGGAGCCCCTGCCTGTCGATCATGCCGCCGTGGAGGATCCGGGCGATGACCAGGTCGTCCTTCTCGACGCGGAAAGTTACACCCTGGGGTGTTACAGACATCCTGAGCGATTTAGACTCGCCGTCGTCTGGGTTGGTAGTTACCGTCTCGCTAACATTGAGCTCCTTCCATAATAGACTTTTTATGTGCTGTAAATCCTACCGATACTCCGAAGACGATCTGCTAATTTTAGGGTGAAGATGGTCAACGTCTCACTCACCAGGGGTTCCCCAGCTTTCTTCCGGATGCCAATCATGCGTACAGCGTCGGCCTGCATCAGGGCGCTGTTCACCGCCGCGTCGTTAGCCGCCTCCGCCGGCGGCGGGACCTCGTAGCACTTGGAGGCGACCATGTCGTGAGCTTCCAGCAGCGACTGCGGAGACACGCGGACAGGAAATTACAACCAAAGCCTTTCCTTTGTGGAATAACCAGTAGTTTGGTGTATTTGGGAGACTCTGGATAGTAGTTTTAAGACTATTCGTTATTCATATTATCCTGGTTGCTGGAGCCTTTCCTGGCTTTCTGGTCAATTCTGGTCAATCACAGCTAATATGCTAATATGCTAATATGATTAATTTTTCTTTCCATTCCAGCAACATTTTTGGTTCCATCAAAATATGAAAATGAATCTTTGCGAGAGGGCGCAAGCAAAAGTGACAGACACGCGGGATTAAAAACTGTTAAACCCTCTCTGACGAAGGGGTGAAATGTAAACAAGGCGCGTCCAGGTTTTTCCTCTGAATTCAAGTTGTTTGTACTAGAATGTTCCGGCCCGATTACGCTGGTAACAAACCCGAGGACGCAAACGCTGTTGTAAACTCTTCCCCTATTGGCTCGTTTTGGCGCTTCAAAGAAAACGCACGGGGCGACGCTTGAATAGCCGTAAACTGTTTTCAGATATTTTTGGTTTAGTGTTTCTTTCCTTGGTCGTGGAACACGATGAAGCCCCGTCCCGTCTTTCCTCCCTTTCCATCAGCCTCACGCGCTTACAGTAGGTCAGAGGAGGCTTATCCCGCGGCTTACACAACCGAGGACTCTGATTGGTGCTTCGGCTTAAATGTCTCCCTCCCTGATTGGTGGGTTCCTCGCAAAGCGCCTGTCTGTCGGTGGGGTTGGCGTTGCACGGCTGCGTGTAAAATCCGGAGAATCGTCTCTTTGTTGCCGTCGTCGGTTTCCCCTCGGCGCCGCGTTACGACCGGAGGCCAAGTTAAATATCGACGGTCGCGCGATGGGCGACATTGAATAAAAATATTTAAAAGAAGCCACGCGATTCACATTGAGAGCAAATCAAGTTTTTCCCGGCGTCTTGAAATTCAGATATATATAATTGCACAATTACAATAATATGAAAGACAGAGTGATTTCGGTAAAAACCTTAAATTTGTATTCTGTACTAAGACGTGAAAAGTATGCCATTTGCAATAAAAACTGTCATGAAATAGTTCATTTACATTTAATGTATATGGTTCAAAGAATATCAGGCTGAATGGTCAGCCGTCACACATTTTCACCCGACCAAATATGACCCGCTTTGCAAAAAGTTCGGACACGTTTATTCTAAGGTATCTGAGCACCTAAGTGTTCACGATGGCTTTGTGTGTGTGTGTGTGTGTGTGTGTGTGTGTGTGTGTGTGTGTGTGAATGTAACACCGAGCGCTTTGTAAGCGGAGACCACTCGCCATTAAAATGTCAAGCGTTTGATTTACTTTTTTATTCTAAAATCGGTTATTGTAATTTCCGGACAATACGCCTTTGTTTTTTTTGAACGCTGCAGCTTGAAAAATGCTATGTTGCGGCTAATTTATGTTTTTTTTTTTTTGGGGGGTGAACGGGCTTCATGCCGCCAAAATGTCACATCTGACCAATGAAATTACCGTGAAATTCTGAGACCATTCCATTTCGAAGAAATTGAAAAGAAAAGAAAAGAAAAGAAAAGCAAACGACTCACAGTTTTAGTGCGCAGGAAGAAGAAAAACGGGGATAGAAAATGGATGGATGGACATTTCCTTGAGTTATTTATTTAGTTTCTTTTTTTTCCATCAGTCATGTTACAGGCACTGATCAGAAAAAGCATTTCCAGTATGTGTTTTATGGATGTTACCAGTATGTGTTTCATCAAAAGTTTCGAAAAAAAGTTCTGTGTAAATATCTCATGTTACAATGTGCGGCCAATATATATACACATATATTTATTTAGTTATTTTTAGTCAGTGTGGCTTATATTGAGGTGTGCTGAATAGTCCAGGTGTGACGGTAAATACTTTTAATGAGATAAAAAAATGAGTCGGTCTCTATTTAGAAATTAAAGTGATGATAAAATAACACATGACAACGGCGTGTCCGGCAGCGCTGGCGATGTTAAAGCACGCACCTGGAAATGGGGTTCCTGCAGGATCCTGGAGAGTTCGGCCGCGCTGTCGTCCTTTACCTTCAGGCTGTTGATGTCACCGAGGATCTCCGTCACCAGCTCCACGTTGTTGTCCTGCACTGCCTCCAGCTTCACCTCCTCCAGCTGCTCGTGCGACTGAGGGCGACAGGAAATGCCTGAGAAACCTGTCGTACAGAGAACTACCCCTTCTTTCATTAAATGTACCGCTTCTTCTTCCCACAGGGGTCGCGGGGAGAGGGTGCGAGAGCTACTTCCGGCTGACAGTGGACGACGGGCATACGAGGTGAGGTGTGAACGTGTGGAAACATGCAAAACGTGCACTCTCTCATTCATTGCTGCGCACAATTTAGTGTTCGGGTGACCAAAAGCAGGTTTTTGGACTGTGGCGGGAAGCAATCCTTCAATCATATAGGAGCTGCATATAGGAACAAACAACCATTCGCACGTCTGGGCATTTTGGGGTCTCCAATAAACTTCCTGCACGGTGAGAACCTGGAGGAAACCCGCGGAGACACAAGTGGCAAACAAACTCCACACAAAAAAAGCCCCTTGTTGGAATTGAACCTGGGACCTTTTTCTGTGAGGCACTAGCACTAAAAATTGGGGTCATCACTCCGCCACTGCACACTTTTAATGTGAGACAAAAAATTTGATGGTATATACACTGCTCAAAAAAGTAAAGGGAACACTTAAAAAACACATCCTCGATCTAAATGAATGAAATATTCTTATGAAATACTTTGCTCTTTACACAGTTGAATGCGCTGACGACAAAATCACACCAAAATGATCAATGGAAATCAATTGTATCAACCCATGGAGGTCTGGATTAGGAATCACACTCCAAATTAAAGTGTAAAAACAAACTCCAGGCTGATCCAACTTTGATGTAATGTCCTGAAAACAAGTCCAAATGAATCTGTGTTGCTTCCTGAGTGGACACTATGATTTCACACAAGTGTGATTGACTTGGAGTTACATTGTGTTGTTCAAGTGTTCCCTTTATTTTTTTGAGCAGTATATATGCAGTGAAAACGAAGTTTGAGGATGAGTGTTAGCCTTCCAGCTCCTCTCCACCTGGAGCAAAGGGAGCCTGCGGAACCCGGCCTGGCTGCTCACTCAGACATCTACGTGTGCTACCTGAACCCGGGTGCGTACAATTGGACTTTCCATGATGCCTCGCAGGAAGAGCAGGTCAATGTCTTTGGCTCCCGTGGAGGCCGGCAGCTCTCCGACATGATCCAACACCTGCTGCACGGCTGGATGGACAGGTGGAGACATGGATAAAAGCAGTGAGCGGCAGTTAGTCGGACGTGAAAGCGGCAGAACACAGAAAAATACACTGCAGATGCGGGACGGCGGTGCATGAACTCCCTGTAAGCAAAGTTCTTTGCACTTGGAATTGCTGTGTTGACGGAAAGAGGCGTTGGATGTGAGTGACACCTAAGTGACGCCGGGGTCTCGAAGCCCATTTAGAATCCGGAGAGAGCATACTTGGTCAATACCTGGAACTTGGAAACGAGCGTGCCTCTGTCATTATGACGAATTTTTAAAGGACGGTTTTGACCCAATAAATTCCACTCACGATCACAGATAAGACATTTTAAATGGGGCAGGTGGAAGTATCTCCGGTCCAGAGGGATGTTTAAATGGCAGGAACAGAGGATGCGTGTCCATGTATGACTTACTCCTGCGGGGCCTGAAATGGGGCGGGATTTTTTTTTTTCCTTTGACCGTCTGCTTGTCGGCGTCTCCCCGGTCGCAGAGGAGGAGATGCCGACAATCACGGAATAAACTGAACCGGGGATGAAGCCCGATTCTTTCATGTGAAACTGTGATGATGCCAGTATTTTAGTGCAAAAAGGTCGGGTTACCTTTAAATCCAGACATTTGAGCTCCAGGCAAATGCCGTTATGCAAGAGCTTGTGTCAACACAGCGTATTTATGCAACAACAGGGGGTGACAAATTGAAATGGAAAAAAAAAAAAAAAAATCGCACAATGCAATATGTTTGGGACTTCTAAGATAATCAACACTTCGGTATGGCCCGTTGAAGGAGTCACCCAAGTCTTTTTCAGCGACCGCCATCAGTGGATGCATCCCTGCTCCCATTGGGCAAGTTTGAGTGCAAAAGGCCTCTCACTTGTATCAACAGCTAACAAAATGCACTGGCTTGTCTAGTAAGTTTCAACATGTGGGCGTCGGCCGTCTTGAAAAGCTCCGTGACGATCAACAAGGATACCCGCACGGTGCTCGCTGACGGTTATTGGGGACTTGTTGGGTTAATTGAGGATGACAGCAAATCAATAGCCAATTTCAATTTCATTCAATTCCATGAGCAAAGTTAATTTGGAGACAACTCATCTGTGTGTTTGGAGAAATTGTACAATTCATCATGAACACAAAAGCCCTATAATAATCCTTCTAAAGACAGAAAAGCGAGGACTTTTCCCGATGACAACTTAAAACTACAACTACGCCTAATAATCATTAAGCCTTGGCCAGGACTGGACTCTTTTTCAAACATGTCAATTCATTAAATTCTTGTGCTCCATCGTAGCTTTTATGCTTCCAGGACATTCATTTGAAAAGAGGAGCGGGGCACCAGGGCCAAAGGCTGGACTCCTCTGCGTGAACGCAAACACTTTTGTGACAAGAAGTATCAGACACACGCTTGGCCGTAAACCCCCCGAACATACGCTTGACCGAAAACCCAGGGGGATTTCACGTTACGCTGTAGCTCCCGCTCCGTTTGGGTCGACCGTCGCTCACTGGGTCAGCTCTTTCCTCACTTTGTCCTTGAGCCGGAGGAAATACTCGTTCATCTTATCCACGGCTCCCGGTTGTATTCGTGCACACCTTGTTTTCACGACAAAGAGCGTCAATTTGCTTCCTGCCGTGCGTCACTTTTAAATATGAGACCTCCGTCCAGCTCCCGGCTACAAGTGGCCTAAGGAGGCATCAAAAGCCAACTAAGGTAACGGGAAGGTGTCGAGTGGTCCTGTTTAGCCGTGTGGCTCGTGTTCCAAAAAAGTTTAAGTGAGTTTTTAATTCAGAATATTGGCAAAGATGACGGACCAAGGTTGCACGGTGGGCGGTAAACAGTGTGACAATGTCGATTATAATTAACACTGTCCCCACCGCCACTGGATGCACACCTAGCAGCGCAGGACTTGGGGAATGCCATTAGCAGAGAGCGCTTAAAAGTGCTTCAAAACAGGCAACTCCGGTTCAAAAACAAATTCTGCAAGTACATCTGGGGAAAACCTGCCTCACACCGGGTATCCCTGTTTACCGTAGTTCACGGGTGGACAAGACGGGAACGACTTCCGCAAAAGTGACACACCCTTCAGTTTCCCTCTATTATAAAGAATTATAAAGGAAAAAAAAAAAAGGACTAACAGTGCCCTTTGCTTTCCTTTCCTCACCTCCAGGTGCATCGGACCCCTGGGACGTCTGGACTGCGAGGGCCACCTCCACGCCGGGCTGTCCCGGGGGCTTCACCTCCTGCTCCTCCTCCTCTTCCTGCACCCCGTTGGCATCCTCCATAGACGTGACCATCTCCGAGGCTCGCTCGGTCCTCCCCGTCGCCACGAGTATGCTAAGGCTAACCCCCCCAGCGGACCTGGGACTACCTCCTCCGATCCACTCGTCTGGTGCCGCTTCCCCTCTGAAGTCACTGGGACGGAGAGGGGCAGGAGGGGGGGGGTTGTAGATAATGAAAGATACAAAGAGGCACGATCAGAGCAACAAAAGAAGTCGGGATTAAGATTCGGGGGGGGGACGCGAATGCCTTGGAAGAGTGGCGTTGAGGAGAGACGCTGGAGGGGGGGAGGGGGGGCTAAGGAGCCAGGCTGATGCAGGGATAAGTTCAGAGAGACGGGCGTGAAAGCCAGGCAGAGGTAGAAATCTGGATAGCGTACACAGATGTGGGCATGCGTTCAATGCTTGTCAGTCTCCTCCCTCCACTCTGCTTTTAATACCCTCCCATCCCTACCCCCCCATCACCCACACACACACACACACACACGCTCGCACGTTTAATCCGACAATCCTCTCCCGCTGTTGAGGGCTGGCTTGAGTACCCTTCTTCTTGTTTTCCTGACCCCACCCCAAAGTTGAGGTGCCCCCAATGTTGGAGACACAGAGGGACACACACACACACACACACACACACACACACACTAATGGACGCATCATTATGTAAGTAAATCTTACATAACCGTTACTGATAAGGGTCTGACCCTGCATTCCCGTTCAACCCCCCCCCCTTTTTTTTCCCTTCATTTGCCCAGGATTTTGGACACCCTGCTGCAGGGTTGTGTTTGCCCCCGCCTCAAAGCAGCATGTGACGGCCAAATGTGGGGGTGGGGGGGGTCTCCCCTCCAAAACTCATGCCTCTGTCTCTCATTCTCTTCAAATTTACCCCCCCCCACTCCCTTCTCGCCAACTTACTTCTTGTTAAGTCAGCAGACATGAGGTGCTGACAGGATTAACTCCCCCTCTGCCCCCCCTTGTGATTGGCTAAAGACCAATAAAAAAAAAAAAAAAAAAAAAAAAGTCTCCGTCTCCCAGATCGTCCTGGACGGAGACGATGAAACTTCGTAATTGCCGACCAAAGGGGGAAAACACGAAAACGCTTGAAGTGCTCTTCAGATGCTTTATTTTTGGAATAGCGTCAGTGCTGGACAAAAAATACGAGAGTCGCCCCGAAAAGTCTCGTGCTTTCATAAATCGAAAATATTTTGTGCCCGATGAAGGGTTTAATTGGACCGTCGTGAAATATTAACCGTCTGACTAAATCGTAGCATCTGCTAACGCCCTCCCGTCTTTTCTTCACATGCCGAGACTAAACATTTTCAATATCTCATCCGTTTAGATAGCAACTGAACTCCCGTTTCTCCAATCGGGAACAGCTTTAAATGACACGTTTGCGTTGGAAGTCTGTAAAAATGTGAGCGAAACATTTCCGCATTGAGCGTCTTAATGAATGGGCGGGGGCTTATGTTTCATCTGCGACATCTCAGGTGGGTTTTCAAATGGAGAAGGAAATTGGAAATCACCAACTTAGCAAGTGCTGGACTGAATCAGAGCAAAGCTAAGCGCGTCGGGGAAGCTAAACGTTCTGCTACGGAGGTGAAATGCAGAGCTTGTTATCGCGCCGGCCTGAAAACAATGACTACTAAAACGTGTTTTACGATATCCAGAAATCCCCCTGGTTCTCCGTCGGCCGTATTTTGCGGTGAAAACTCAAATTCGGTTAATTTCATGCGGCTATGTTAGCGTTGTTGCGGCGTGCCTCCCGCTGGAGTGTCAAGCCCCGCCCACCGCCGACACAGTTGCCCGGGGAAGGAGCAGATCGGCGAGCTTAATCCGCCCCCCCGCCCTCCCGCTACCATCCCTGCCCAACCCCCCCCTGCCTTCCCCTCAACATGCTCAACATGACCGGTCAACCCCTCCTCCAGCTCACAGGATGGGATTTTAATCCAGCCACAAAAGCACGGGATTACAAATCTCTCGCTTGCCACGGTCAGTGTTCAACCATTAGCACGCGGCCTCCGTCTGCCTCGGGGCCAAAGAGTGGATTCATATTACTCCCGTATTTGGAGTGCAGCATGATTTTGGAGCGTTTCTATATGATGAGAATAATTTATCAACGCTCAATTAGAAATAGAAATATACTATCAGGCGGCAACTCCCAAATATTCATTCCTTTAATTCAGTAAACCTTATGTCGATTAAAAGCGACGTGTACCCTTTCAATTTCAGTTGAATCCGTAACTTGAACGGCTAATTCCTATTTTTCGAAACCGTAAGTTGTTGAATGGGTGAATGCCATTCCGGCGTAAACCGCACTGCAACCGCAAGGTGACAAAAGTGCCGTATAAGCAAAGATTGTCTACCATTTAGGTTTAACTCCTTCATCCCTTCGCTTGATTGGTACCCTTAAATTATCTGTCACGTTAAAAATCAGACCAAAGGCATTGTGTCGTAGCTTTGAGAACGCAATTTTAGTCTCGAGAAAAAAAAAAAAAGTCCGAAAGGTTCAGCAGCACTCTTGGAATCTCAAACATGAAGGGAAAAATGGATGGTGCATGAATGGATCAATCGCTGTTTCTCAACCCCGAGAGCGACCGTTCGGGATTTGGTGCATCCGTCGGGGATTTGCGATGTCGCATCGAATCAGGCGCCATTAGTCTCCGGCGCCCGCTTTAATTTCCCATTCTTTTTGCGACAGTCCCATCGACCGATTCCCAAATGGCCGCAAAGGCGGCCGCGTCATTCAACAGCCGATGTTTTAAGCTTGTAAATGCTTTTTTTTTTTAATTATTCATAAGATCACACCCCATGACTTGGAAGATGGAAGGGATCTACACTTGAGTGACTACAGCTCAGAAACACGGATCAATCTGCCTTCTTCGATGGAAAAAATTCAATACCGGGAGATGTTGGGTTTTTTGTCCTGCGTTTCTTATTTTGATGATATTGTCCCAAAATGTATCTTACAATTTACATTTTTTTTTTTTTTTTTTTTTAAGGTGTTTCCAGAGAGCAGGCGAAGGGCAACCCAGAAGTGGAGGCATGTGTTGGAAAGGAGAGGGACAAAGGTCAGCAGCAACAAGAGGGACTGGAGTGGAGATAGAAGAAGCTGGAGGATTTGAAGAACCGATGGGCAACAGCCCGGGGGAACCAAGGGTGTGGAGAAGAGGTGAGGAATCACTGGGAGGGGTGATAAAACATCATCAGCTTGAACGAGAGGAAAGGTGTGGAAGATGGAAGTAAGACCGGAGATGATGTCCGGTTCGGAGTCAGGAATGGGTCCACTAGATGTTAGATGCTCTGGAGTTAAGGTCCAACTGGATGTTTACAGAGGAGGGGATGTTGAAGGTTTGGGTGGAAGGATGCTGAGGTTGGCCAGGCCTCCTTGCAGGAGAAGCAGAAGAAGACCAGAGAGGAGGTTTATTGATGGAGTCACGGGAGACATGAGGTTAGCAGGGGGTGAGAGAAGACGATGCAGGGGAGAGGGTGAGATGGAGGCAGATGATTGGCTGTGGCGACCCCTGAAGATGAACTTACAGAATGCCTGTTGCTTGTGAAAAAGGACTGGAGAAACCCGGTTAACATTCTCGCTGACAAATGAAGAGCTAAAATCTACAGAGTGCCCTTTCTTCTGGTCGCCGCCATGATTAGGAGGTGATATAACCCAACACATAGAGAAATATGTTGCTTTTGCGGGATGATAAATCTTTAACGGCGGGGGAACGGAGCGTTCTGCTTCAAAGGGCCTAGCGGATTTCCCTTCGAGGAAATAAAAAACGTGTCAGCGTGTTTTTTTTCTTTTATCCTTACAAAAATTTCGCCAGTGTCTAAGCAGAGATTCAGAACCAGGGAGGGTAGTCGTGTTTACCTCGATCAGTCGCTGTTGCCGACTTCCAGACACGCTTGGCTGCTCGTCGGTCAACTCCGAAGGCCTGGACAGCAAAAGAGATGGATTTCACTCGTTGGCATAAGATGGGCATTAGAAACATGGCGAGCATAACAAAGATACTCCGCTCCCCTTCAGCATGGTACCACCTCAGTTGTATTTAATGACAAGAATATGGCTGAACCAGCCCTGAGTCTTGGCTGCTGCTCATTTGGAGCTACGAGATTTGTTGGGGATGATTCCTCCTCCTCTGCGCTACTTATGTCCTGCTACCAGGTCAGTACATACATGCATTTATTTCCAGAGTCCACGCTGAACACTGGAGATCCTGGAAGATGCTACATACTTGCTAGTTAGGTAGCTACTGGTGCTATGTTGCCGACGTGCTACCGTTTCCTCGCTGCCTTGTAACACTCCTGCGCAGGGTTATTCAAAGTCCAGTAAACTGAAGGCCGTCCCTTTCCCGCTCGTTCCGTTGAGTTTCAATGGCTCCTCAAAGATCATCCGTGGGAAAAAAGAAGAACAAGTGCTGACAAGGTCAGGGAGTTCCAGGAAAGATAAGGAGCATGGTACAAATAAACACAATGAAAGATGACCTAAGATGACAAGGCAAAGGATGGTAACCTTGGGAGGACGTGTTTTGTTTTCATTTTTGCCCCGAACTATCCTGCAAATGAACCATTACACAACTGATAAGATAAACAAAATCAGCAGTGCCGCGCAGCCTTTTTCACAAAAATCGACGGTTTAGAAATGCAAGCCGGCGAGGGCACGGTGGCTAGCGTGATAACGCTGGTGTTTTCTGCACCAGCCAGATAAAGGATATACTACTTTCCTGCATGCTTCATTTCTTCCTACTCGTAATGCCCTCATATCTATCCACATCCTTTAGGCAGTCAGGAAAAGATCACCTGACCTCAGACATAGAGAACAGCTAATGCTGTTCATACTGACATGGCTCCTCCAGCACGGTCACAACAGTTTGTAAATGCGGTGGCGACGCTAGGGGAAGAAGAATAGCTATTATCGGCTTTGCTGCAAACCCCTTGCGCCGGCACTTTTTCGCCTCTGATGTCGGACCCAATTGGTAACTCGCGGTGTGACACAGGAGAGGAGTTGATGCATTACGTAACTTAGATTACAATCAGGCTGGGCACATTCACTGGAAGTGAAAGATATCCTCTGGAAGAATGTTAATAGCGGATCGGAGTCACCGGTGCAACTCTCTGCCAAGTTCTACGCACACCAAGGAGCAGGGGCCATGCCAATCGAGGGGAAAGGAAGAAGCAAACATGGGAGGGGGGGGGGACTCAGCGGAAAAAGGGTTCAGAGGGGTCAGAATTTGATGGAAGAGGAAAGTACTGAAAAGGGAGTTGGAGAATTTCAGGGGAGGGGTTCGGAGATCCGGAGCAAGAAGGATGAATTATACTAAAATATGCAGAAAAAACGGTTACGGATACGAGTGAGACACCACCGAAGAAGGGGGTTGTTTTATGGAGTCTACAGATGCTGGACGGGAAGAGGACTACAAACAAATGGTCATCTCTATAATGAATTTAAAATCGGCGAGTGTCAAGTTTTGATACAATGTGTCCCTCAAGCCCGCCGCTCATTTTCGCGACACGGACTGTTGGCTCCCACATCGCGCTCCCATTGGGATGGACCGTCAAGAAATACAGGCCTGCAAAGAGCATCTCGAGCGTAGGGGGAGATGCGGAACGAGGATTCTAAGGAGATCGGAGGGGTAGATTTTGTATAAGACATACAGTACATTTCTGTCAACCTGGGAGAGCTCACGTGTCCTTGCTCTGTCTTGACTCGACATTGCATTTAGCGACTGGAGTGTGTCCGACGGGCCGTTACGTTTCACCCCCTGAGGCATACAGACCTCTGCCCATAAGGCATCGTCCCTGGAGCTACCATTCAAGTCACTTCATTCAGTTCACCTTTATCCTCTGCCCTCTTGTGCGCCGCGGAACCCGGGGGTGGGGGCATCGCAGCAGCTGTCACTCCGAGTTGCTCGCAGTGACTTGAGAATTACAAAAGAGCCCAGTGAGCTCTGGCCCGCTTAGGAGCCCTGGTGGGGCAGGAGGCGGCAAACCCAGAGGCGGCAGTTATTAAACTTAAGGCTTGAGGATTCTCGCTGTGCTTTGTCGCGTCGGCAGCGTTTGGCTCGGAACGGCGCGGTTGTCTTAAGAAAAGATGTCATTGCCATTTGAAATGAAAACTGGCCATTCGCACCATGCCTTGCCTCCCATCCATCACCCCCTGCCTCCAGAAACCATATGTAGGTCACTCCATGTGATAACACAGCTATCCAGAAAAACAGGAAACGCTCGAACCGGGGTGTCAGCGGATCAATACCAGAATTGAAACAAACAAAAAAAGATTCATACACAAATATATCATCAATAAGCTTACAGTATATAGAAATGCCGAGTATGTAGCTCAATATCTGTTAAGTAGAAACTACCAAAATTCTACATAAGCTATGAGGAAAAAATTGCAACAAGTAATTAATGTGTTACTTTTTTTTCCCCACTGTATTTTACTACAACTTTAAAATAAATGATAGGGACTGCCATGTAGACACAACCAGACCTGATATCGAGAGTTTATCCACATTTCCGCTTTCAAACATTATGTAATCAAAGCTACTCGAAAAATCTTCCAAATCTGATGGTCTGCCGCTGCCAGATCATTAGAGCGGTCATAATGGCGGCGCAAAGTCATCAACGGGAGGGGAGGACAAAAAAAAAATGACCTCCCTTTCCTCAACATCAGTGTTGCAGCTGGTAGGGATGGGTGGATTCCTGGTTCCAGATGATGTCATGTAATCTAATCGCAATGGAGAAACCTGTCTGCACTAAACCAGCACCAAATAATGGGCACCGCGTGACACAGTCCGGCGCCACGTGACGGGAACTGCTTCCACTTGGCCTCGTCAGACTCCCGCTACTGACCATTAGGACTCGGGAGAAGATGTTGGATGACTCAGAATCTGTCATCCAACAAATATATCATCTATACAGTATATATACATCATGCATATATGCATATACAGTAGAACCTCAGCTTACGAACGCACCCAATCACGAACAAATCGGCCTACAAAAGGAGTTTTCCATCGGATTTTGATTCCACCTGCGACCAAGCTGTTTGCTGCATGAGTACACTAACAAACAAACTCACAGGCTTTCTGCATTGGGGTTGTAACATAGCAGCAGTTGTGCGGGCTGTGTGTGTTGTTTACATCGTTCATCGCTGTGTTCTCCTGTTGTAACACTTTTTCTGTAAGCTAGCCCTCATTGTAGCCCCGAAAAAAGTTAAAAGTGCTAGTGGTGTTAAGAAGAAGTTAGGATTTCAGTTGATCTGAAGAAGAAAGTAATAGCTAAACGTGAGAGCGGTGTTTGTGTTACAGATCTCGCCAAGCGATACGACACAGGCTAAGCCAACCATCCGTACAATCCTGAAGAACGAAGATGCGCTAGATGGCTGATGTGGCTAAAGGGGCGACTACCTTACAAAACAAAGGACTTGAGTCTTGGAAGAAGTAGGAAAGTGATTGTTAGCTTGGATTAATGAACGACAGCTCGCTTAGCGAGGGTCTCATATGCAAGAAAGCTTTACTTTTGCGCTTAGGAAACGCAGAGTTCGAGCGTAAGTAAAAAGACAAAGAACACCATAAAAAACAGTAATAACTAACGTTCTATTTAATTCCTTGCTGTATTTCTGCCACAAATAAACCCACAAAAAAGTTTCAAAAAGTGCAGTTTTCTTTTCGGAGCTGGGGAACGGATCAATGGGACTTAGATTGATTTCAATGAAAAACTGATTGGGTTCGCGAACAGGTTCGGAGTCAAAGAACAAATTGAATTTGTAAGCCGGGGTTGTACTGTATTATATGTACATATGTCTATATATATATACACATCATGCAGTTATTATCCATTTGTGAAGTTTTCCAAAAGAATTGCCGATAGATCTCAGCTGAAGCGTTCTGTCTCCAGGTTTAAGGTTAGCGCTTGTTTATCTATCGTCTCCTGCCCCTGTTAACACCTGAGCGTATTGATGAAATTAGGCGAATCGGCACTTCCGGGTGCCACGGAACCAAGCCAAAGATGGTTTTCTCCATTTGCCAAGTATCGCATCACGTAACGCAAACGTTCATTTTACTTACGTAACCTCAGCAGCCTGGTGCCGAGAATGGGACGTCGTTCGTAGGGTGTGCATCTATCGCAAGCACTTCCACCTGTTTGTTGTCTCGTCTTTTTGGGCCGTTCTGCGTATGCATTAGTAAATGAAAAGCGGACGTGTTTGAATTGTAGATTTAAGGTCCAAACGGCTCAGCTGTCGTACTTCCCGACATCACGGATGTTTGCGTCGTTTTAAATTGGTTTTCTTCTGACTTGCTGACAGGGGGTCAGCGTCGCAGCTGTCTTCTATCACGGAGAAGAACCGACGCACGATGGCGGCAAACAAAGACTTACTGGATATCCCCTCCCAGGGACGGTACTGATCTGCGGTCTGCTTCCCTTCCTCCTCTGCATCAACTAATCAGATTAGACTTTGTTACAAGACAAAAAGCAAGTGAGTAGGACCCATAAATCCTAGTTTACATGCAACATGATCCTCACAGCCCCCCTATTGGTCTGGCAGAGTATATCTCATTCATGAAATGAATGGCGGTGGCGGTGGATGCTAACATGGGCTCTCATCCCCATCAGGTGTGAGGCTCGACAGCTCAGAAACCAGTCACCTCTCGCCCTTCTGATTAAGATGGCCTTAATGCGCGAGACTTTTATTCATTTACTGTTATCTAAACCTCTCATCCTCTACTTGGGGTGACGGGAGGGCCAGAGCCTTTCCCAGCTGTCACTGACTGGTCGCCAATCGATCACCGGACCACGTAAAACTAGACATAAAACTATTTAACTCTCTCGTTCTAAACATATATAACCATTCCTTCTCGCGGTCAAATCGGAGACTCAACACAGAAAGCCCCCGTCGGAATCCAACCAAGGACCCCGGCGCTAACACTTGTTACCGTACAATTCAGTCGTTTCCTAAGTGCATTTAAAAAATGTAAACAATAAAAAACAGTGAGGCGTAAGTGGTTGCAGGATGTATTACATAATAATAACTCATGTGCAATCCTATTTCTCAGCGACAAGCAAAGAAATGCATAGGTAAATAGTCAATGCAATGACATTAAAAAGTAGACCGTTGCTAAAAGTTTAGATTTATTTTTGCAGAACGGCGTCACCTTGGCGATTTCCCGGAGACCCCCCGCACGCGCACGCGCACGCCCAGCTCTCCCACCCGAGTCCGGCTCCGTGCCAAACGCGCAGGCGCACCGGCGCGTGACCACAGCTGTCGGGCGCTCGCGCCCGCGCCCGCCAATCACGCCAAAGCACGTGCGGCCATTTTTTTTTTTTTTTTTTCGGTCACCCATCCCAAGCCATTGTGGCGTGCGCGCGCTCAACGGCTCCGAAAATCCATCCGCGGTATCCTTCCGTTAAGACGTCCAAGAAAGACTACAAGGACTACAAATAGGGCGCCTGCCGCATACGGAGAGCTTCCTGACCGAAGCCCGCTCTCCTCCCCGACGGAGGCGGCGGGGGGGCAAAACCTCCCGCCCTGTCAAAACTCTCCTTCGCTTGAAACACGGTTAAACTGTCTTTGTCTCGTCACCGACCGCCGCCGCGGAGAATAGACCCTGCGGGTCAGGCGAGGGCGACCGGTGAGCGACGAGGCTTACCTGTGCGTGAGTTGGCGGCGGCTTGGCGGACCGTCCCGGTTGGACACTCGGAGCCCACCCCCGCCCCCCGGCCCCGCGGCTGTCTCGTCGTGGTCCCGCGACAGACTACCGAGCCGCACGGTGCCAATCAAAACGCAAAGCCCCGCCCCTTTTGTGATGACGTTGCACCGTTGACCAATCACAGCCGAGGTCCGGCCCCTCCCCGAGTTCGTACAGCGCATGAATATTCTCCCATTCACCTTTTATTCTGGACGTGGTCGCTACTTCTCCTATATTTGATTAAATTTGTACCTTTGATTTGGTTAAAAGGAACAATTTTACCTTGTGCAAATATGAGTCACATTCATTCGTGTGTGTGTGTGTGTTTTTTTTTTTTAACTAAATAAAATCATTTTTACTTGAGGTTTTCCGTTTAACTATGGCTGCAGACTGTGCAGGGACTAGAGTGAAATAAAGCTTAATTTGTATTTGTATAATGAAAATAATAATGAATGCCAAATTGAGGTGGATTATCCACTCGTAGAATTACACTTGCACTTTATCCATAACGACCACAAGATGACGCCATATGCACAGTTGACGTTTTGAACTGACCCGCGTTCAATGCCTATCTGTGTGTGTGTGTGTGTGTATGTGTGTGTGTGTTGAAATATTCTTCATGACATGTTGCAACACTTACTTAACTTCTGTCACACCTGAGACTGATTTGTAAACAACCAGAAGCTAAGGTGTGGCACAGCAAGTATAAACCTGACCTCTGCCCTTTGTTTAAGAGAAAGTTTTGTAAAATGCTATCAAATCATCGGAGCACATGCATTTCCGCTCGCGTGAATAATCAAAAACAATTTGTTGTTGCTCCCCCCTAAGGCGTGAAAAAAAACCTTCTCCGAATCAGCTTTTGTCTGAGAAATATAAACTTCCGCCGCCTTTAGGGAAACATCTCTTTTCTGCAAAAAGCAGCCAGAGGCAGGTTTCAAGCTACTTTGGAAATGTTCACAAGAAAAGGAATCCAGATGGAGGAATGTCTATGTATTCATCCGATTAGGTATTAATCGATTAGGTATTATTATGTTATTCCCGATTCCCTCGAGCACCATTGCTGGGTCTTCCCGACAATATGCAAACAAATAATATAAGGTTTATGACGCATCTTTGGTGTGTTCAAACGATTCTTTAATAGCACAATCAACGTTGGGCTCCCCGACTTGACTTGCGATGTATCAGGATTACGATCCGATTATTTACAATTTTTATTGGCGTGAAGCGGCGCGGACTGGAGCTCATGGAAGGAGGAGACGCCGAGTGTGGAGGCGGCTCTCGTGGCTGAGTTGACGGGGGGGGGGGGCGGATGCGTGGAGGCCATGACGGGCGCGGCGTGATGAGAGTCGATACAGATGAGGACGTTACCACAATGACGGGTCGTATCTGGCGAGATAGGAGGAAAGATTATTGTAATATCCTTTTGAGGATTACGGCGGACATCGGAGTCGCAATTAGATCGACCGACGCACCTCGACTGTGGAAGGGCGTCTGTGCTTTCCTTCAACATCAGCTCAGAGACTAGCGTGTCCAGAATCTCAGGAGCGGACCTTTTTCCATACCTGGGATACAAGCAAAAATTAAAAAACAACAAAAGGATTCAGTATCTCGGGATATCTCGCGCCAAATCACAGGGATAAATGGGATGGGTTTAACAGGAGCGCGTTAAAATAATTCGACTTGTCCTCACACCGAGAAAAGACCCGACCCGACGAGGGGTTTTCTGTTCTCTGCTCCTCGGGTGATAAGTTGGCACGCCTGTCCTGCCAAACCACCCAAAAAAACCTTTTGAAGAGAGAGAACACCTGCTGATAGTTTGAAACGGCATGACGGCCGGCGTCGAATAGTTCCGAACCGTCTCCAAGATCTGCCGCAAGACGGATGAACGCTCTCTGACTTGTTGCTCCAACAAGGTTTCTGTTTTTTTTTTTTAGCTGTTTGACGAACAACCGCGTCGCTGTACGACCCGATCGTTATACATAGTACGACGTCGCGAACTAAAACATTTGACACATCGACACACCCCCACGAACCCGGGACTTTAAGGTCACGGAGACTCACATTTGGGTCACCAAAAAGGGAGTAGCGTGAATAAAAAGCAGGATTATTATTCCCAAAAGCCTCAATTCTTAAGACAGGATGCGACCGGTCCTACCTCTGTCTTGTGATCAGGTTGATGTAGTGTCTCAAGGCTGAGTAGTACTTGGCCAGCTCCTCCGCCGGCGCGTCCTCCCCGGGGTTCTCCGGCTTGACCGGGTACCCCTCGGTCAGCGTGCCCAGCCAGAGCAGCGCCCACAGCAGGAACCCCAGAGTGCCCAGCCAGCTCACCAAGTTAGGATGCATCTGACAAATTGGGAGTTGTGCCATAAACCACCTCTTATCCACACACATCCATCACATGTCTCATCATTTATCTGTTTTGTAAGGATCACCTGGAGAGGCGCAAATGTACCATATCCGCGGTAAACGCAATAAAGTTTAAAGTTACCGCCTTGAATCGGCTGTATTTTGACATTATTCTGCGGCGAAAGAGAGATACTCACCTTTCCTGTGGGTTCAGGGAGAGGGATGTTTGCGTTGCTGTGTCTCCTCTGCTTTTAACCGCGCTCTTGCGGTGCGCCCCGGGCTTTATACGCCGCGCAAAACGCGTCAGAGATGGCGCTCCGCTCGATTGCGTGTCACCGCTTTTCTTCTGGCAGACGTCACCGGTGATGCTCTCATTAGTGTGTTAAAAAACAAACAACAAAGTATTGTGATATATTTCATGAAAAAAAAACAAACACTAAAATTAGAAGTCTTGGTTTAATTTAGACCCGGGTCGTTTAAAGAACACAAACAAATCCTCGCAGCTGTGCAATATGGAGTAAATGTTGCCCCGCCGACTGCCGTATTTCAATTTTTTCAAATAAATCGTTTGTGAATGTGGAGATTTTACTCATTCGGAGTTGTTTACAAAGCGATTGGGATTCAATTCCGGGGTGTTTGATCGTCACACACCCCTTGCTTTTTATCGCGTCGAGTTGCGTCCGACATGTATTTCAACGCTGCCACATCACAACTGGGTCGTTTAAAATGAAATTCGGCACAGGAAAACAAAAAAACAAAAAAAAAAACAATAAGATAAGATAAGATAAGATAAGATAAGATAAGATAAGATAAGAACAACTTTATTAATCCCGAAGGAAATTGTTGTGCCAGAGTTACAGAAAATATAACAGTAATAAATAATAAAAAGAAAAAGGCAGAATTAGAAATAAAAATAAACTATAAACTATAAAGTGTCTCAGTGAAACTATAAAGTGTCTTAGTAAACAAGTGATAAAACTATAAGTGTCTTAGTAACAAGTGAGGTAAGGAGTGCACAATGGTATGATAAAAGGAAAAATTGTGGTGTAGCTGTTATGAAATGAAATATTGCACAGTTCTGAATATTGCACAGTGAAATGAAATATTGCACAGTTTTTGTTTTTTTAGGTTAAAGATAGGTTTTTATGGTTGCCGGCGGCTGAATGGAGATAATAACGGTGGTTACCTGGCGAGATGGTTTACAAGATCTAGCCCAAGTACTCGAGAGAAGATGCGAGGTCACCGTCACAGTGTGCAGACACCAGCTAGCCTGACACCGTATTGTAAGCGTTCTGAAAAAAGGGAACGTTTTAAGCCTATTATTGCGCAAATGTGAGTCTTCTTCCTCTTCTCCTCCTTTGGACGTTTCCCTTCAGGTGTCCCCACAGCTGGTCAACCTTCTCCATCTTACCCTGTTCTCTGGATCCTCGTCTGTCACACCGACTACCTTCATATCCGCTCTCACTTCATCCATAAATATTCTCGTTAGTCTTCCTCTAGATCAGTGTTTCCCGACCTTTTTTGAGCCACGGCACATATTTTACATTAGAAAAATCACACGGCGCACCACCAAATAAATATGTCAAAAACATTTTTTAACGAATTAGAATGAAACCGTAGTCTCAATTTACTTAATGTGAAATCTAATGTATCTAATATCTGTAGATTCGTCAAGTTGCAATGCAAATTTCCCACCGATGTGCAACTTTTCCAGGGCACTTTTTTCAATGTCTGAAGACATAAGAATAAGAATAAGAATAGGAATAAGAACAAGAACAAGAACAAGAACAAGACTAAGAACAACTTTATTTATCCTGAAGGAAATTGTTGTGCCAGAGTTTCAAGTCAAACATAACAATAATAGATAATAGTAGGAAGGAGGGAGAGTAAGAAATACAAATAAAAATATAAAGTGTCAAAGTCAAGGCTATAAAGTTTTTCAAGGTCTTAAAAAGTACAAAGATTTGAGTATTCCCTTCGGCCAAAGGAAGAGGAATTAAAATGTCATCTATGTCATGTCAATGTCAACATGACATCAATATGTCTGGAAATGATATTATTTGAGAGAACTCTGGCTATTTCTTTATCAACGCCAGAGCCGAGCGTTTCTTCTACAATCATTTTGCCGGCAGGTAGTATTAATGTTTTGCTGTTTGGATTTAGAGACGAGTTCAGCAACTTTATAGCAGCTTTCACTGCTTTCTCACTCGTCTTGGTCGTTTTCAGCAATGCTGCCTGTTTGTTTACGTTGATGCAAGTGCTTTTTATTTTAAAAATGATACACAGATACACAGATGCACAGGTCAATTCACCACCCGTTGCCATGGAATGCACACACTGCCCACATAGACATAGGAAGACACATTATTTGCATTGGATAAATAATTTTCAAACCAATCAGGTGAAAGTGGGCATTTTTCCACGGCACACCTGATGATCTCTCACGGCACAGTGGTTGGGAAACACTGGTCTAGACCTCCAATTCAAGCATCCGTCTACCAATAAATTCACTATCCTTCCTCCATACACGACCCAACAACCTCTGATGGACTCATTCGTGATTCTATCCACTCCCAAAGAGATCCATAGCATCTTAATCCCTGCAACCGAGCTCTGCGTCCCGTCTTTTGGTCATTATTACTGTTCCAGCATCGCAGGTCTCACCACTGACTTGTACACCTTTCCTTTCATTCTGGCTGATAGTCTCCTATCTCATAGTACACCTGACACTTTTCTCCACCCATTCCAACCTGCTTAAATCCGGCTCTTCATCTCTTTTCCACACTCTCCGTTGCTCTGGACTGTTGACCCTAAGCCAGTGGTTCTTAACCTGGGTTCAATCGAACCCCAGGGGTTCGGTGAGTCGGTCTCAGGGGTTCGGCGGAGGTCAAGACACACATTGGTGATGACATCACAGGTGATCACGCTACATAGCTCGGCCTATCCGTGCTGCGGGGATTTTGGCGCGCTCAGTTGTAGTAACTTGTGACTGTCGTGATGGTACGTCATGTGATTTCTTTCTTAATGTTTTAATCCCTTCATACTGATTATGTCGGGCAAAAAAAGAAAGCGGTCGGAAGAACACGGACAATACGGATTCACATGTATGACGGAACGCGATTGGAATCGACGTCCTAACTGCGTGATTTGCAAAGACAAGATGAGCAATTCTAGTCCGGCACCGGCAAAACTAAGGGAAGGCTTCCTTCAGCTGCATGGAGATGGGAACTACAAGAACATAGCGCTTGCTGAATTCAAGGTGAAGGGAGCCAGATTCCATGAAAAGGCTACTCTGCCTGTTCTTTGTACCCATCAACGAAACGATCCTTGATCCAATAAAGAAGGGAATGCGCATGTAAAACAGGTGGGGTTCAATACCTCCAACAAGGTTAAGAACCACCGCCCTAAGCACTTGGAATCCTCCAACTTCTTGATCTCCACTTTCTGTAGTCTCCCCGTTCCACCCGAGTTCCTCTCATTCACGCATCTCGCTGTGACTAACTTTTATTCCTCTCCTTTCCGGCACATACCTCCACCTTTCTAGATTTTCCTCAACCTGTTCTTTGCTGTCACCCGAGATCACAATGTCATCTGCGAACATTGTGGTCCGTGGAGATTCCTGTCAATCCTCATCAGCCGGCCTGTCCGTCACCACTGCAAACAGGGAGGGCCTCCACCTTGAACTTCTACGCAAATGAGAATATGCAAAATGAATAAATAGCGACTGATATGCACAATTTATTGTTTATGATATTTCCCTTTAGAGCCGATAGATTGTTTCCCAGAGATCCGAAGCCTCGATCCATGAGAGAATCGTCCGACCGCTCTCCGAAAAAGGAACCGACGGGCGGAGCGACTTCCCTCCCTTCCTCTGAAACCGTTTCAAACGGACTCGTGTCGAATGGAAACGTTTTTTTTTTCTTTTTTTTTTACAACTCAATCAGTCTGCTTATTTTGTTTTGGAGTTTGTTCACCTCCGACGGGAAGAGAGTCGGAGACTCTCGACCTGAACAAAAAGAGCATAAATGTGAATGCGGAGACACGTCAGGCAAAGAAGCGCCTAATCTCCGAGAAACACTTAATAAGAAAACCCAAATAGCACTTCAAATGAAAATGTATCGCCGAGTGCCTCATTTACCTCCTATTCATGATGCTTTTGTGCGTCGCCTCCCAGTCGAATAAACTAGCAAATCAGTATTCTTTTCGCGGCACTGCTCTTTAAGTCACGGAGAAGGATGCGCCAAGGGCTCTTTTGTACGATGCAGGAAGCAAAGAGGAACGAGACGCAAGTGAGAGAACGCGGGGCGAGAAAGTCATGACCGAATCATAATGATCGCAGGCAGGAATTTAGGATTCCTCGCCGTCTTCTGGTTACATTCAGCGCGGCGTCAATAGGCGCGCCGCCTCCTTACGCCTATTCGAGCGCGCAAATGAAAGAAACAGATGCTTTTGAAACACTTTGGCAAAGTTTAAGAGGTCAGTCGGTGTCTGAGCGGCGGGAGAAGGGGAAAATTGCGCTTTCTTTGAATACGCATCTCACTCAAGCTTGAAATGGACGGGCGGTGCCAGATTACATGCATGACCGGTGAAAACCAAAACAAAAAAAAAAAAGAATTGAAGATGAGGGGGGAAAAATAGGTCACCCTGAGAAACAAATGTATCTTTGCGTTCGGGATATCGGACGACGATATGAAGCAAACACATGCATGAACGCCAAGGGAAGAATACAAGCGTTTGAAACAAACACAAAGTAACACAAACTGATTAAAATGGGGGGTTGGGAAGGATGGACTCCTTGAATGAACACCAGTATTGATGGGGCTCATTACGTTGATTTCTTTTTAAAAGCACAATAATTCCAAGTCACAAGAATATTAAAGTTTATCATTTCAGCTATTGCGATGTAACTGTCGCAATAGCGCTACTTAGCGCTACTTATACTAAAAGGAATAGATCAAGTCCCTCCAAGCCTAGAATTAGAATTTAGGTGCTGAGAGTGATATGGCCAAGTCAAGCTGACCTGATATTAATTGATAATTGATAATTCCACGCGTGTCGTGCAGGAGCTGTCATTGGACGAGAGGTAGGGTCACATGACAGCGTCGCATCCAACCATTCGCTCTCATTCCCACGGGCGGACAATTCAAAGTCAAAGTCAGCTCACAATCCCTCAGTGACATGAAATTAACAATATAATAATAATCAAGTGCATATTAGCAGTAAAGTACACTGTTAGATTAAATAGTGAGCATTAAACTATGAGGAATAAAGTGCATGCAGATACATACTGATATTTGAAGGCATAAAGAGGTCAGTGATATACGGTGCAATAGCAGCATGATGGTTTTCTCAGTAAAAAGTAGCAGTTGTGCAAAAAAGAATCAAGTAGCAATATTTTGATATGTTATCAGAGTCCAGTAGAGAGTGTGTGTGTGTGTGTGTGGGGGGGGGGATCAACATCCGGAGCGTGGAGGTGCAGTTCCAGTGGGGTTGATCACAATCGAGGACACTTTACGGGTGAGGCGGGTGGTGTGTGTGTGTGTCGTTGCAAAGCTTTTCCACGCAGCTCACACCCCACACTGTGATACAGCTGGTCAGGACGCTCTCGATGGTGGAAGGCGTGCATGAAGCTTTGAGATGTGCTTCAATGATCCCATGCTTGGGGAATTGTTTAGCAGCAGCAAGACATACAAGAACAAGACAGTGACAAGCTAGCTAAAAATGCAAGTAAAAGTCAAATAAATTCTGAAGTGTAAAAGTATAAAGAGTAATCTATAAATGCACCGGGTGTTTTTGTTATTACTCAGGTTGTGATCCACCGTGAATCTGCCGTCTGAAGCCTCGTTGATGTCATCGTCACCAGAATTAAACCACCGCTACTTTAACAGACCAAAACATCCTGTCTTGTCATTTCCATTTATCTGCCTTTTTTTTTCCCCCGTTTAATCAGCTTTCCTTGCGATCCACTGCGAGCTGTACGTGAGTTTCCATCCCGGCCAGCGTGTCGCCGCCACATCTGCTCCCGGGGTGAGTCGTCGGGGGAGAAAAAAAAAAAAAAAAATCACTTTTGATTGACAGACAAACAGAAGGTCAAGCCACCAAAAGCTGTGATTCATTGTTTTGGCACAGGTGTGACGCACGCTACCCGGACACCTGATGGACGTCAGCTGCCTGAAACCTCGGCACTGAGGTGAAGACATGTGTAAAAGAGAAGGTCAATGGGATAGTGGCCTGTCATTGTCACAAATACCTGCTTCCTATATATTCAGGAAACTTTTTTTTAAGCGCATCCTTTATCAATGAGAATATTGATGACTGATAGTTCATCATCAAGATCTTGAATTTAGCCATCCCTAAAAAAAATTTCTGTTAATAATGATTAATAATAGTTATTTTTCAGGAAAGTATTGGAATGACATCAAGGCTTCACGTGAAAAGTTATTCTACCAAGTTAAAAAAAATGGGAAAATATAGATTTTAACTACTATCGATGAGAAATAAAATAAAAGTACTTGGACTTTTCTTATCAGGAATCAGGCAATTGATGGGCCGTGTCAACCTTAAAATAACAGACCATCCTTTTTGTTCAATAAATATATTTATTTTGTAAATAAATATATTAATCTGTGAATATTCTAGAAGGGATTTAAATCTAATTTTAATGGAATACATCATCAAATAATGCTATATGTATGAGATGAGATGAGATGAGATGAGATGAGAACAACTTTATTAATCCCGAAGGAAATTGTTGTGCCTGAGTTTCAAGTAAAAAAAACATAACAGTAATAGATAATAGTGGAAAGGAGGAAGAATAAGAAATATAATGAAATATGAATTGTCTTAACTGTTAGCAGTAACTACAAAGATTGACGATTCCCTGCGGCTGAGGGAAGAGGAATTAAAAAGTCTGAAATACATTTACCAAATATACGTCAAGATGTTGCTGGTATCGTACAGCCTACGGGAACAGACTTCTGAAAAGAAAGTGCCAAACATCATTTTAACATAACATCATGATCGATACCCTGTAAAAAAAACATCGCAGTCGAAGGGGGAAAAGCCGAGAGAAAACGTTTCCACCTGCAATATGTTCTCACAGAAGTGTAATTAGTTTTAAGGATTGAAAATAAAAGGAAAGTATAGCTACGCTTCAGGCAGGCTTTAGGTCAAAGGACAAAATATGCTAATACCTAGCAAAGGAAAAAAGCCTGATAATCGAGTGACATTATGACTTTTAAAATCAATCCAGTGCATTTGAAAAGCACCTAAAATCTGCAGTCCTTGGAATTTTGGAATTACAAAGAGCTACACCCACGCCAAGACGGACACAGGACAGGTGGCTTCTCCAACAAGATCACATCCTGTGCAAAGAAAAGAAATTTTGAGGATTTCATGTCAGACACTCCTAGACAAATCTTGTCCATGAAGATCACAAACAAAATCGGTGACAAAGGCTTCCTTTGCTACACACCAATGTCAAGGTCAACAGGTCTCCAGTTTGCCTGTTTCCCTTTCCTGAAGGGAAACTCCTCCCAACCACCGTATTTTTTGCTTCTTTTCCAACACAAGCCGCGGTCCTTCTGGCCCACCAGTACCCATCTGCAACTGCAGGAGACCCTCTGACAGTGCTGTTCCTGCCCCAAGGCTGCCACCAAGACAACTTAATGGCTAGGGTACTTCCCCTAATGGTCACTTTTGGGTTCACCACAAAAGTGTGTACCTGATTATTGATCTTTGGCAAAAAATACAGGAAGGATTTAAAGTTAAGCTTAATTATCGTTGTGCTTCTGGTGTTCTTTCTCTTCTCTTCAGCGCTTCTGCTTGAGGTTTCCTTCACTATATCAGCAAAAGTAAAGTATATGAGACCCTCGCTAACACTATCTGTGGCTAGCTGTCTTTCATTCATCCAAGCATACAAACGCTCTCTACTTTTTCTAAGACTTGAGACCTTTGCTTCATTAACGAAGTCGTCCTTTTAGCCACATCAGCCGTCTTTAGCACATCTTTGTTCTTCGGGATTGTGCAGATGGTTGACTTAGCCATAGCATAGGGCTTGGCGGCATCAGTAATAGTAACACCGCTCTCACATTTAGCTATTATTTTCTTCTTCAGATCGATTGAAATTTCTTAACTTCTTTTTAACACCTCTAGCTCTAGCACTTTTAACCTTTTTGAGAGCCATAACGAGGGCTAGCTTACTGAGAAAATGTTACAACAGGAGAACATGGCGATGAATGATGTAAACAACGCTGTGTAGCATGCACGACTACTGCTACGCTACAACGCTACAAAGCAGAAGGTCTGTGACTTTTTTTTGATTGAATGATTTAAATGATTCAAAACACTGTTCGTTGGCCAATTTGTTCATGAAGCTAACAATCACTTTTCTACTTCTAAGACTTGAGACCTTTGCTTCGTTAACGTAGTCGCCCCTTGAGCCACTTCAGCCGGAGTAGCATAAACAAGGCGGAGTAGCATGCACAACTGTTGCTACGCTACAACGCTACAACGCAGAAAGTCTGTGAGTTTGTTTGTGTACCGAGGGCTTGTTTGCAGTTGGATTCAAAATTTGATTGAAAACTGTTTGTAGGCCGATTTCTTTGTGACAAGGGGCGTTCACAAGCCGATGTTCTACTGTACACCGTTTGGTTCCTGCATGTCTTCAGGTACATTATCTGTTTAATTTTTTCCTCTCATGCCGTTTCCATTGCATATCAATCAATCAATCAGTCAAATTTTATCAGACCTATGTAGCTCCCTCAATGTAGCTGAGCTACCAATGTAGCTCCCTCCCTGCCCTCAGTGCTCAATAGTCCGGCAATGACGGTACTTGTATGCTCCGATATGGAGTTCTCTGCTGGACTTGCAACTTGTTAAGGTCAAATCTCGCCTTTCACCCAATGACAGTTAGAATAGGCTCCAAATGCGGCATTGCTGAATGAGTTCCTGCTTGATGTTTAATATGTTTGGAGCCTCATTCCATCTATTCTGACCAGAACATGGGGAAAAACGTTGCACAGTAAAAACGTAACAAAATCTACCAGCGGAAAGATAAACGAGCAACAATCTCTCCTCCTCTTGAGCTCTGTGAGGAATTAAATTGGATTATATTCCAGAATGTCACACTACCTTTTAAGTCCTCAAAAAGCAATTATTTACTTGGGTCTCTTGGAAATGGAATGAACGATCCATGAAAGTAATCCTTTGAAAATGAAATTCAAAATATTCCTCCCAGACAATTCTGAAAGGGCATTTTAATATTTGAACCAGGTATCTTTTTAAATTAATTTCTCCCGTCCCAAATTTTATCCCTTACACTGGGATCGGAGCACGTCCTGCACGTCAGTTCATGTGCTCCAACAGGCTTCCCTTATTTGTCTCGCTTTACTTTTTCCCATTCCAAGTCAGGTAATCCCACAAAAGTTGCTCTTTTGTCCCAACAAACAACACTCCATGAGCATAACAATGCGCAACAAGATCTCACCGCGACCTGGATGACAGAACCTCCCGGAACAAACAAGAGGCCAGGTTTGTCCTCCTTTGAAACCGCAGCAGATATGAGGGAGTAAACGTCTGAGTTGCAAAATGATTTCACCCGTGATCGGTCCAAAGGTGTCGGACCGCCATGCATACATTTTCCGCTCACCCCTGACGGTCGCCGGAGTAATTTAAGGGTTTCAATGCACGGTAATTGGGCGAAATTTCCATGGAGATCAGGGAAGGATAGAACTCATCCCCTTCTACCAATGGCTGAAATAAATTACCTGTTGCCATAGGGAGCTAATTGCTGCAAATTAGCAATCTTACCAGACTAATGTAGAAACTTTTCAAATCCAATTCTGCACCTATTGCTTCCCAGCCTGCAGGTAAAGCAATCAATGAAAAGAGGTCAAATTATTTTTGAACGTTACTCGAGGTCACGGCTCGTTCAAGTTGCGAGAGTTTTGAAACACGGCTGTTTCGAGTGTTTGCGCGGTGTCTCGCCGTGACCCGGTGACATCGTCGTTGAGGCGGATACACACCAGATAAGCGCGAAAATCCGAAGTGTCAGCTTTCAAATAAGATCCCCCTTCCACTTGTTTCCTCTCCGAGGCGCCGCGACGGGGGCGCAGGTGCATCGGGGCCATCATACAGGCACCGTTCTGCTTCATTTCTCTCAACACCATCCGTCCAGCTCACACACACATTTATAAACACACATACATATATATATATGTATATATGTATAGTTCCCTTTGGTGACACTGGCGTTTAAATACACTCGGCATGTGATGAACTGGTCAGTAACTTTGCCGATGCCGATTCCGTGCGTCTCGTGTCCTAAAAGCGAAGAACATCCGAGTGGGTGTGAATTCTTATTTAATTCTCCCTGTTAATTTTATTTCTCAGTCCAAAGCAAAGCAGGCCAACGGGGAAGAATTACAAAAAAAAAAAAAATACAGAAAAAAACACCACTTGCCTCATTCTCCATTCATACTGTGGATTAAATCAGCTCTCATCGCAGCTGATCTGCCGTGAGGAATAGGATTAATCAATCGGAGACAGTAAATCTATCCGCAAATTAAAAATCGTGCTCATCACTGGGTATAGATCCGCCGCTCTGCTGTTATTTTGGTGACATGTTGAGTGGGTGGGCTTTCTTTCCCCGCGCGAACACCCATCACGCAAGTCCCTACGTGTGCCGACTGACCGTTTCATGGCACGGATATTTGAAAATGACATAAGAGGGAAAAACCGGTCCAGTCCGGCTAACGATTACAATGGAGGATCATGTAAATGAACAAAATAGACAAACCTTTTGACTTAAGAATTTCATTTTCTTTGCTTTGCATCCTAATTTTACCTGCTGTAATTGATAAATGCTAGCCAACATGGTAGCCACACATGGTGTAAATTGCACAGATCTGCATTTATGAATCCTTGTTTTGCTTTTTTATCACATCTGAGCACCCAAATCAACTTAGTTTAAGCTTTGATTGTGCACCTTCATTTATGATTGATAGTTAATACCAGCACAATGTCAACACTGACCGTGACACATGGAGCCCTCATCCAGGGCTTAGCTGTGCAACAGTTGCATATATAACAGGCAAGTGTTTAAGCCAATCATCTAACCTTTTCCAACTAGCTTCATTTTAAATCTCCTTTGACAAATATGATAAAGCTTCAAAAACTAGCAGTATTAAAAAAAAAAAAAAAAAAGCCTAAGATGCTCAAACAAAACACTGACAGACATCTGTTTACTATCACTGATGAAATCCTCATAGGAAAGCTCTTAGGTCCCCCTAACGATGACTGAAAGAACTGCTACTACCTGAACATCCCTCCTATGTTTTTCTTTTTCCTGCGAGACGCTTAAGAAAGTGGGGAAAAAAAGAATTGATGAAAAGTAAAAAATGAGCACACACTGTTAACTCCTTAAACCTTCATTTTTGAGTCAACTGAAAAAATTATTTCATTTACACACACGTCAATTAATGTTATGATTCCTGAATATTTTTTTGTCTTCTTGCAAAGACTTGTGGTGTTTAAGTCCATGCAGACAAATCACGTATTCAAAAAATGTATTCTAAATATGGAAAAAGTGTCTGTGGTTTAAATTATCACTTTGCTTAAAATTCAGAAACCACAGTTTTCCACTTGCCTTGGTTTTTACAATAATAATGAAAATACACTTTATTTAAGGCGCCTTATTCGACATTCGAATACACTGTACCGACATATACACATAGTTACCAGTGAGCAGTCTCTAATTAAAAAGATAATTTCTTTTTTTTTTCATTTGAAAATTATTTTTAAAGATTTTTTGTGATATATTCTTTTTTTTTATTTTCAAAAATGTTATATTCAGTAATTATTCACCATTTGCATAGTGGTGACGTCAGGATCATCTAAATGCATTACTTTTTACGAATCATTCAGGTCAAACAATTGGGCTGGTGCCTGGAAAGCACATCCAAAAGCACATTCAGTTTTGCAAATATTCCGTGTGGCTAAAACCTAACAAAGGTGGTATTCAAAATTTGGCTCCACGTCTGATTGCTTTCTTAGCAGTTTGGAAGCAGTATTTATGAGATCTGTAAATATTGCACGAGGTCATGTGTGTTAAAGGAAAAGTGTTTCGGACTCTGTTTGATGAAATTAAACGAAATTTCCTAACAAATGCGGGAGGAGCAGGTAATTTTCTGAGACAGTCCTGTTCATTGTTTCTTTTAAATTTTGTACTTTGTGTCTATAGTATTCCGTATATTTGTGTATGTATGTGTATATGCAGACTGTCTCAGAAAATTAGAATATTGTGATAAAGTTCTTTATCTTCTGTAATGCAATTACAAAAACAGAATGTCATACATTCTGTATTCATTACAAATCAACTGAAATATTGCAAATCTTTTATTATTTTAATATTGCTGATTATGGCTTACATCATAAGAAAACTAAAAAATCCTATCTCAAAATATTAGAATATCATGAAAAAGTCATTTTTATCTTTTTAATTACAATAAAGAAGATAAAGAACTTTATCACAATATTCTAATTTTCTGAGACGCTCCTGTATGTATAATTTTCATTGTTTCTTTTAGATTTTGTATTTTGTGTTTATAGTATTCCGCATATTTGTGTATGTATGTGTATATATAGAAACAAAAGTCATACATTCTGGATTCATCACAAATCAACTGAAATAGAGCAAGCGTTTTACTATTTTAATATTGCTGATTTTGGCTTACAACTTAAGAAAACTCAAAAATCCTATCTCAAAATATTAGAATATCATGAAAAAGTTTTTTTTTTAATTGCATTACAAAAGATAAAATACTTGAACATAATATTCTAATTTTCTGAGACAGTCCTGTATATACTACTGATACACTTTATATCACCACATCCTTACAATAATCATCTCATTTTTGAAGTTGATTTAGGCCAAGAAAAAAAACAACGATTAAAAAAAATGAATGAAGCAGTTATTTCAAGACGGTGGCGATATGTATTGGCGAATTTAAATCAATTTTATAATGCTGTTTATAATGGTGTATAACTGTACAAAGCTGTAAAACTACAATTCCCAGCATGCACCGGTGCCAATGACGTAAACACCGAAGGTGGGACGAAACCGAGACAGTCATCCGGCGCGGCTGCATGTTCCCAAATCCGCCCGCAGATTTTTTACAGCGGTGTCGTTTCCGTGCACCGGGGATCAGGAGAGGCGGGGAACTTTCCGATGGGGACGAGCGGCGGCGTTTCAGGCAGAGCCCGCAAACGCATCCATCCTCGGGTTTCAATCCAAAACAAACAAAAAAAGACAAACAAAAAAAAGGAATAGCATCAGCCGGTGACGTAGTCTCCAGAGGTTGGAGCCGACTGAGCGCCGTGTCGCTTAGCAGCCGGTTCACCGGGTCGCGGTCATTCCTCTTTTCCTCCACGGGGTGACCTCTGCGTGAACACGCCGAGGAAAGTGGGTAAGTGACAGCATTTCCACGGACACTCCTCACCCGCGACCTCTCCCCTTTAGCATTAGCTTCAATATTTAGCATTATCTCTTGGGTTCAAGTGCCTCCAAGCTAGCGTGCTAATATTTGAGTTGAGTTGTACAGTATCTGTTCTTTTCTTATTTATAAACTATTAGTTGGTGTTAAAATCACCTCAACAGACGTGGTAGGTAAATAAAGTTTATTAACTTAAGAATCTTATTTTTAATGTCTCTGCGTCGCAGCGTCTTGTGTAATGATTGTTATTGACATCACAGTTTATTAGCATGTCCATGTACAGTCAACACGGTGCGGAACCCGTTACATCATCACTTGTGTGTTTCAGCTCGACACTTTCTCACACACACACGCCGAGTTGCGGTTTAACTCGTAAAACACAGGGACTTTTAGATCCCCCGCAAACCTCGTGAATGACAAGTAACAGTTGTGTGGGTCACTGTTGACCTTAGCGGGGTCGGGGGTGGGTTATTTTTATTTTTAACCCGGGGCCGTGTGTCTTCTCAGTGTAAACACATCCTGTCGACGTAGGCAAGGTTTTTTTTAAACCCTCTTGCAAAGTTAAAAAATTGTCCAAAGAAAAATTGTTTGAAGGCGGAGGAAAATATCTACGCGCTTCTGGGTGTGAATTAAAGTTTTTACTATCATATGTACAGTCAGGAAACTTAATTCCCTGTGCAGTAAACATCATATTCTGCTGTCCCCATTGTAGACGGATAGATGGACAGAAAAAGCAAAATGTAAATAAGAAGCGTATCATTGCAACGAAGCGTTAACAGGACACAACTCGGGAGAAAACGTGCCAATTGAAACCTGAACTGCTGCATGCATGTTCCAGAAGTGCATATTGACGTCTTTTAAAACTCACATTGTGCACGTTTGAGGCAGAAACTTAAATAAACAGGTTAAGTACAGTGTTGACCGTAATGAAAATAGCAGGAGAGGTGAACAATCTCGTGAATCTAATTGTTCCTGAGATAGTGCATGGTTATTGACCCTTGTCAGGCGCTCAGGGGTTGTCTTAACGGCAGTTGGCAAGAAGGAGTTCTTCGGTTGTAACATCCTACATTTTCACAAGTGTGAGCAGCCTGCGTTGGGGGGAGGGTATGGTCCTTGAGGAGTCAGTCCCATGACTACCCGGGAGGGAAATGTCAACACATACAATAACATCTAGGATTTTGGATGAGGCTAAACTAGCTGGGCTTGATTTTATATTTATCCTTAAGGTGTGTGTGCTTGTGTTTGTGTGCAAACAAACGTGTGTGCAGTCGGTATTATTTTTTGCTTTTCTGCAGTACAGCGGATTCAAACCAATGTCACAGCATGAGTTTGTAATGGCTTTCTAACCGAATTTGGATTCAAAGACATGCTTTAAATGCTCTGAAATTCAGAAACAGATGAGATGTGCATGAATGGACAATTTTAAGTACTTTTTTGTGATTACTCAAACTCCTGCCACGCTTTGGTGGACGGATCAGTCGCCTAAAATCGCAATTTAGGACACATGAGGACACGAACAAGCGCGCACTCAGGTGAATCAACTCAAGCTTTTTTGCTCAGCTTACATAACACTGTTTTTTATAAGCTGAATTAGATAATTACTTTTTTAAATCGGTCGTCTATTGTGTGGCAGTGTTTCATTTTTGATGAAAATAACAAATGGATTAAAAAAAAAAGCCACATATATCTCAATAACAGAAGCCCCAAAGTCAGCCATAGACAAAGTGGACAAACAACAGATGGACAAACAACCACAGAGTCAGAAGACGTGGAACTTTGCGAGCTGCAGAGAAACTTCAGCGGCTACGGATAATCGCTGGGAATGCCACACATTGGAGTGAAAAGAACGAGCAATTGTAGCCGGGGGATTGTCTCTTCTACTGCAGCTGCAGAATAAAATGGATATATGTATTGAAGATACTTTTAATTTTAGGTTTTAGGAAGGCATTAATATTGACGTGTTCAATTCCAACAACAATGCAATCCATTGAATGTGTTTTTTTTTTTTTTTTGGAGGGGGTGGGGGTGGGGGTGGGGGCATTGTTCTGGTCTACATACTTGTGTGTTTCCGCTTTTTGAAGATCCGAGAGCAAGAGTGTTTTAACAATGGTCTGCATTTATGCAGCATATTGCGTAGCAGCTAACAGACAGCCAAGTCAGAGCTCGAGCTGGCCTTCCGGAGAAAGTATGTAACACTCGCTGTATTTTAACGCATCAAAATTTACTGGCGAGGGTTAAAACCGATCCCTCCCCGGGTTTAGCTTTCTAGTAGTTAATCGTTAGAAAGGAAGGCTATGCTGCGTCTCACAGGCAGGAAAATATAACTGAGGTGTTTTCTGGAGGAGTAAATGTTTCCCAAAGTTATGTGGAAAATTGTGTCACGGCTCATCTATGATCCTCGGCAGTGCAGAGGTCATTGGAAGGACGTGTGTGTGTCTTCAGACTTTCAGCTCACTTTTCATAATTGATTCTCTCCAACAGTGCCTTCCTCTCACACTTCAATAGGAAGTGATACCACCACACCCAGGAGGAAGCATTGCGAATGAACCAGGTGACAAAGTTGTGAAAACTGAGATATCGCCACCTAATCAGCGAGGCCTGTGTGCGGCGTGCTCGTGCAAACCCTTTGCACGCCCCTCGAACATCTCTGAGGGGTGGGATCGAAGCGACACTCTGTGACTTGGATCTGGAGCTGTAACCAAACTGGTGATCGGGTTTCCGGGCAGCCGTGAAAGATTTGTTGAAAGGGTTAGCGATTGTGCAACCCGACCTAGCGGTCAATGGAGTCCGCCTTCGTGTACCCCCTTTTTCTAGAACCCGGTGCTTCCCTGCCAATATGAATGAGTCTGTTATTCCTCTTATTTTACCCAGAAACGTTTGTGTATGCAAAATCAGCACGTTCGTCCAACTCCTAAATGTCACCGTGCAGCGCCAGCTCAAAGTGCAACATTTCCGAAAGACTCAAGAGACTTGATGATAGACAGTGGAGATAGAAACTTTATTGTCATTGCACAACCACACAACGAAATTAGGGGGAAACTATACCGTATTTTACGGACTATACGTCGCTCCAAGCCTGGAATTCAAGTTGCACCAGCTATGTGTAATAAAGAAGGAAAAAACATATATAAGTCGCACTGGAGTATAAGTCGCATTTTTTGGGGGGGAAATTTATTTCATAAAATCCAGCACCAAGAATAGACATTTCATCTTGAAAGGCAATTTAAAATGAAAATAGAATAGAGGACAACAGGCTGAACAAGTATAGCCTGTATGACGCATAAACAACGAACTGAGAACGTGCCTGGTAGGCTATGTTAACGTAACATATTACGGTAAGAGTCATTCAAATAATGATAGCATATAGCACATGCTACAACCAAACAATCTGTATCACTCTTAATCACTAAATCCAATGAAATCTTCTTCTTCGGTGTCACTTCTGAACAACTCCGAAGGTAGACGGTGCGCCGCTTCCTCTTCTACCGGTACGTCGCTTACGTCAGAGTCATCGTCACTTGCAGTTCCAATTATTCCAGCCTTTTTGGATCCCGACAGGATGGCGTCCTTGCTCTGATAGAGCATGAAGCGGTAACACCAGGAAGGTCCTTCCGTAAAGTCATTTCTATTAATCTCCTTTGCAACTGTCCTGTTGACAAGCCTCTCCCGGCAGCACGTTGTTCAAGCACCCATGTGTGAACTCTTTCTTCTAGCCGTGGCCAGCTAGCTTTTAGCCCGCGATTAGCTTTTCTAGTTTTCTTCATTTCAGTAAGAGTAACCTCCGCTTTTCGCCAGTCTCTTACAAGTTTCTCACTCACTTCAAACTTTTTCTGGTGCTCGATCGCCATTTTCTGCATATTTCACTATTTCCGGATTGCAACCTGCAGAATGTGATTTTCTTTTCGGTGCCATTTTTGTTCAGCCCTTCTCAGTTGTTTTTATAAGTTAGCGCGAATGTTGAAATGATCAATTTTCATAGGTACAGAAGTCGCTGGTAGCTTCTTTTTTCGCAACGCACTTCTGCCATGACCCGCCCCCGCTGAATTTTGATTGGTTGGCGTGTGTGTGACGATCGCTGTTATATTAAAGACACACACGCAGACACAGACACACACACATCAGATCCAGAAAGCTCAATTATTTCACATATTAGTCGCTCCAGAGTATAAGTCGCACCCCCAGCCAAACTATGAAAAAAAAATGCGACTTATAGTCCGGAAAATACGGTAATTGTGCTGGAAGGTAGAAAAGGATAAAAAAAAAAGCCGAACACTTTCTCATAGGCTAAACAAATGTGTACATTTTTGCACAGATACAATCTGGTAGACACACAAGTAAAAAAATAAATAAAGTATAATAAAAGCTACTTTGAGAGAAATTGATTGCTTTTACAAATAGTTTTTCAGTTAATTGCATGTATATTTCCAGTTTATGCACATGTATTATAAGATGTAGTTGAGTGGCTACACATTGATACACAACACAAGGAAATCCAAACACCGTGTGGAAAAAAAAAAAAAAAAAGTCATAACACCATGGGCGATAAATTGCTAAATAGTTTATTTTGTCGCTGACAATTGCTCCATGTGTGTTTTCTTCTAATCTTCATATCCTTTTTCCCAGGAATGGTTTGTGGATGCCCTCTCTCAACACCTGGTCTGCGTTGGACATTCGCCGCTCAGTATCTTACAACAGAAAGAGGATGGAAATAAATCCCCCCCCCTCGCAGTTGTCTGAGTGAATACTTCATCGTGGTCCCACCGGTCGGCCCCTACTGAACACACAACTCCAACCCTTGAGGATGGTGTAGTCGATCTTCTCCTGCAGTGGACTGGCGGAATTTTCCATATCAGGTTAGGTGACAGCAGAATCGGCGACGCCCCCTCCAGAAAAAAGCAGAACAAAACATCGACATTGACTTGGATTGCAAATCGGCCAAAAGCGGGCCCTCGCCGTTATACCCCCCCCCCCCCACCTTCCCCCCCTCCCCCCTCCCCTCCGTCAGCCCCAGTAACATGCTGGGTGCACTCCTGCGGAGGAACATGTCCCAGAAGCTGAGCGTGCTGCTGTTGGTTTTCGGCCTGGTGTGGGGACTCATGCTGCTCCACTACACCGTGCAGCAGCCGCGCCACCAGAGCAGCGCTGAGCTGCGTGAGCAGATCCTGGAGCTCAGCCGGCGTTATGTCAAGGTCCTGACCGAGGAGAACCAGAACGCGCCGGGCGGACCGCAGGGAACCTCAATGGCCGGTTACGGTAATTACTTCCCGACATTAAATCCCTTGTTAAGCATTCCGTCAAAGTTATATCTATCAAACAGGTGAATGAGTCGTTCTCCCTCCCGCTCACAGCCGACCTGAAGAGGACAATAGCCGTGCTCCTGGACGACATTCTGACACGGCTGGTCAAACTGGAGGGGAAAATCGAGTTGGCCACCAACACCTCCTCCAGCAACGCCTCTCACACAGCAGCCGGGGGCGCTATCGCCCCTGCGCCCGTGGCCTTGCAAAAAGCCCTGAGGCAGGAGGGCACCATTCCAGGGATGTCACGTTTTCACCCACATGCCCCGAACAGGCTCCTGCCACACAAAGAAACATAATTTTTTTTTTATATATATGTAACGCGTTCCCTTATTTCCCGTTATTCCTGATGTAATCAGAATAATGAAGAACAACAGGGAGGCAATGCAGACATCCAGAAACTTCAAATGAGGGATGGATCTCTCTTTACGCTCTGTTCTGTCATATGCTGATATTTATTGTTTGTGTTTTGTTCAGTTTTTTTGATTCTTTTAAGCAATGCTTCACCGCACAATTTTTATATTTCCACAGCCGAGTATGTCACACTTTTTTTTTTCGTTTGTTTGTTTGTTTTGCCTTCGTCAAGGATCACAGTTCATCATTTGACCTTAAGTGACTGCAGAGGTGTATAGACATTTTTTTGGAATCGGAAATGTTTTACGCCTATATATTAGAAAAGCCTCTTATGTATGTAGTAGATACCTTCGAAGCTCCAGCGAATCAACATGCTGAAATAGTTTCATGATTGTTGACAGTAGCTCTGTTTAGCCTTTTCGTCTAATCCACGAGGCACACAGAGGACACTCTTCATAACAGACGTAGAAACTATAAGGACGAGTAATCATGCGTTTCATCGGTAATAAATCCAAAGACAGTTATTTGCACTCCATCGAAAGGTAGGAATTTACCTGCACTTAACAGTTGCTGTGAAACCGTTTGCGGCTTATGCTGAGATATAAGATGACCACTGATATATTGTGCATACTAATGCATAGGCTTAATTGCAAAGCAATGTTTTTATTTCTCTTTCACCTCAACTCAATAGTTGTTTCAGTTTCAATATGGGATCGGCTGAATGTACTGTGGGGTCAGTACTTTTAAGGCGCCGTTGTCGGGTGACCGGCTACTTGTACATGTTCAGGGTTCATTTTGCACTGTGACAATTATAGACATTTTTCTAACTATCCTGGGCTAATTTAACTCGACTATTAGGTGTTTGGATTTTAAGCGCTCCTCATCTTTCCGCTGACAAAGCTGTGTGAAAAGTCTTGCAGTGCTCAGTTGATAGACAGCAACCCATTTTAATGAGCATTATTTTGTCACTCCCACCCGCTGAATACTTTGCATCTCGGTGAGTGTGAGAAAGTCAAGTGAGGATAAAAATGTCAAAACATACGCTAGTAGTAGTAATAGGCCTTTTACTCTGCTCAGAATGTTGCATACATGACTGAAATGTGCAACTTAATAATTTTGGAATACAATAAGTGTATTCTGCTTCATTATGCAAAAAGAAGGATTGTGAGACAGTCACTTAAAACGAGATTACTTTGCTAATAAAATTGCCTAACTAATATATATATATAAATGTGTTTCTTAAAATCCAGCCACTGATGTATTTCTTTGCCAATGTGACAGATAGTGACGAAGAGTGAGTATGGCGGTTTATGTGACTGTGTGGGCAAAGATGAATTGAGAAATGAGCTTCGAGTGTTTTGCAGACTGGTAGGTAAATTGAATTATCCTTTCTAGTTGCCAGAAAATCCATTTTTTTTGGTTTTGTTTTTTTTGGTTGTAAAGCAAGTTAGTAAAATGAACAAAGGCTCAGTTTGGAAACACCGATGTTGTATGATCCGTTATCAATTTAGACCTGCTGGACTAATTTCCAACACATTTCCAGTGTCATCCATTAATTTCAGATGACAGAAAGTAGAGAAAAACATTGAAAAATAGAAAAATAATGCCTAAAGACCTGGCATCCACGTCATATTTTGAGTTGACTCAATCGTGCTCTATAGAAATTAAAAATGAGTGTCCAAATATGTGGACATTCTTTTTTGTCCACAAAAGCTGCACAATGTCAAAATATGACACTTAGGTTTTTTTTTTTAATATACTTATCAGATCTCTTAAGCCAAATAACAAGGATAAACATTGAACCCACATCCTCTGGTCCAAGCTCCTGGAGATCGCATTTGGGTGGACCCTTATGTGGACATAATTTTCCTCATGAACATTACATGATATCTAAAAATGACGCTTGTTTTTTTTTTATGCCGTAACACCTAAATAACACACTGCAATAGACAAACCACCTTATACAGGCAAAACTAAAAATAGTCATAAAACAATAGCAGCATAGTACACAAGTGTCATGGGTCTAAGTTTATGAAAGTGCAATGTACCGCAAATTGCGAAAAAATGAATCATACAGTATAAGTAAGACAAACTTTGTCGATCCCCATGGGGGACATTCCTTTGTCACAGCAGCGCAACAATTATGTCAAAAATAAATATGAATATAAATAGAGAGAAGATGGTAAGATATCCACAAATAAATAGACAGCAGGGAGAACAACAACAACATCAGGGATAAGAATGGACAGCATAAAGAAACAATAGGGGCGAAAAATAGACAACCAGAACTAAACGACAATAGAAATAGAGTGATAATAGCAATGACGAGAGTAAAATAAACAAAAATAGGCAGGACACATGCAGGCCGGGCCCAAAAAGGATAAGAAAGCCAGCGGGGTGAGGGAATGACGTCTGAATGGATGCGGTAGTGAGGTTGTGGAAGAAGCACAGATGCACCTCAGAGATGTGCGCCGTCCAGACTGCTGTTGTACAGCCTGCTGGCGGTGGGCACAAAGGGGCATCTAAAAGCGTTCAGTTCTGCACTGGGGTGGGATGAAGCTTTGGTCGAAGGAGCACATCAGCCTCAGCTCGCCATGCAGGGGGTGGGAAGGATTGTCCAGGATGGCTCCCTGTTTGTCCTTCACCCTCCCTACTGGCAGCGGGTGGTCCAACGATGGTCCAGCTGCAGTCCCACCACCCAGCGGGCTTTCCTCACTATCTTGTTGAGTCTGTAGACCTCACCGCCCCACCAGCACACTAAAGCGAAGAAGAGTGCGCTGGTAGAAGGTGTTGAGGAGCTACAGATGACAAGCGACCTCAGTCTCCTCAAGAACATCCTGCAATGACCCTTCCTGCAGAATGCATCCAGTATATTGTTAATCTGGACCTTGATGTACTTGTAGGAGTCCACTCTCCCCACCTTATAAGCCATATAAGAGTTTGTTTCCTAGTTTTTAATTTTGTAAAAGATTTAAAGTTCGGGTGTGGAGAGGTTTATTGACATCCATGCAAATGTTTATCATGAAGGGGGCGTGGCAGACACGGCATGACGTAATACTCTCGCGGTACGTAAACACAACCTCCCCGTCCCCTAGCACGCCATCTTATTGGTAGTAAACGGACTCCAACGCAAATTATTTGTCACGTTACGACTGTTTTACATTTTCCTGTCTTTTCTGTGTTAACCGAACTGAAAAAAATGAGTGACATTGAGGATGGAAACCACGAAAGCCGGGTAAGTAGCGGTATTTAGCGATTGAAAATACGCCCCCCCGTCCGCGCACCCCTCTAGTGTGGCGGCCGACGAGGAACACTGGCTGCAACGTTCGGATAAAAGTCACCGGGTAATTTCAATTGGAGTAAAAACAGTCAATAAACGTGTTTTCTTTTATTTTAAGTCACATGAAACTGCTTCTCCTCGCCGTTCAAATACGCTGCCGTGTTTTATTTCGTCCCCAAAGCGGCTAGCGGTCCTAGCTTGATGGATTCAATTAACGTTGATTGCACGAGCTCCTTTCGCCCCCCCCCCCAACAGCTCTCGAATTAGCTTAAATGCTAACATAGGCGCCGCTATTTTAAACATCACGACACGTTTTCCATCTGGCTATCTTTAATATCTTATTATCTTAAAAGTTGTTGTTTTTTTTTTAATCGTCCCCGTCGTTACAGCTGCAGTCGCGCATTCCTGTCCCTGTCCGGTTCGGACGCCGTTGCAGCCACTGACTCGTCCTTGCAGCACATTAATACCGCATAATATCATGTAAATAACTCTAATTCCAACTAAAGTCGCTCTTCCTTCCTTCTTTTCTCGCTCTAAGTAAGAAAATTGAAACAAAAAGTCCCTTAAGTCTGCTTTATCGTACACCCGTGATTGTTGTAACGTTACTTATTTGACTTACGGTGTATTTTTGCATTGCATTCAGTGTTCATGATCTTTTCTATTTCAAGATTTCTTCCTCTTTTCAAGCCCTATGATCTGAATTTTTATTGAATGTTCTTTTTTCATTAAGGTTATTGGTCGTGAAGGATTTGAAGAGTTTTTTCCAAGAATGATGAAGAAAGTGTTCAAGATAAAAGAAGGCTAATGAAAACATGTAAAGAGCAGAGCATAGAAGTGCAAAGGGAGGAAAATGTCACGGAGGATTGGTGTCAGATAGAAGCGCTTGCAGTTTCATGGCAGTAAAAATGAAACTGGTTACGGTTTGGGTGAAGAGAGAAAACAAAGCTGGAATCAGAAAATGTGAAAACTGAAAAAAGAAGAATGAAGAAGGATAGAAATCCAAGAGAAGGGAGTAGCATGTAAACAATCTGGAAGAATGAATGTTTCCATAGGTTAAGTAAATACACTGCTTGTCATTTTCTTAACATAAATGTGCATGTTTTGTGTTTTCCTCCTGATGGCCCAGGTCAAATGTGAAGTACAAATTACATTTTGATAGTTCAGTATGGTTAATTTTATGTTACTCTGTAAAACAGATGTAATTTTACATATTGGAAGTTTACTAACCCTTTTCTCCACAGTTTATAAGCTGTGCAACATTTTTATGTGTGGAACACTCTTTTCATTGCTGTATTTCTGTGTCACAAATACAAGTATTTTTCTTGGAGAAAGTTGTTAACATGCTGTTGTGGCGATAGGGGTCTCGCTCCCCAACTAAATCGGATCGAGGGAGTCCAGCTCGGGTCAAATCAGAGAGCAAGTCTGGCTCCCCGAGCCCATCCCACGTTTCCAATAACTCAGAGTCCAGATCCCTTTCTCGATCGAGATCAAGGTACGTCACCGCTGCCTTTGTGATGTGATCGGTGGTATTCCCAGGAGCTCATCGAGGTGCAGCTCAAGCACACATGTGCCAAAAGGCTTGACGCAATCAAATACAGATTGGCTATCTCACAACACATTCGGAGTCAATAAAACAATCACAGAGTTCACCGCACCTGCCGCAAAAAAACTATCTGCCTGAGACTCGTGTTCCCCACTATCCTCGATAGTGACGGAAGATTCAGATGTTCAGTTTCTAAATTTGCAATGCAAGTCTCCAGTATAGCATAAATGTGCTCCATATTCACACTGCTGGTACAGTGGAAGCTCTCCCTTATAGTGTTGTTTGTGTGAAACTTTGCATCATTTTGCCAAACTACATAACTACTCTTTGTCACGATGATGAATGATTCCTTGAGTTACACTATGTTGAGCTCTCATTGCAACACATTTGCCCGGATATTGCAAGAGAAGTTTTTTTTTTTCCCCTCTGCTGCTAACCTCTTTTCCCTCATTCTTCTAGGTTTTTGTTGTACCACTAAATTCAGTGCCACTCATTCTTCATCCTTTTCAGGTCCCGTTCCAGACGCCACTCACATAGACGCTATGGTCATTCACGCTCTCACTCCAGCTCTCACCATAGGAAGTCCCGCTCTCGCTCCTACAGTCCCGATTATCGCCGCAGGAGGAGCCAGAGCACCTCTCCGATGTCGAGCCGCCGTCGTCATACTGGCAGCAGGGTGAGTATGAGAGAGTGTCCGATTTTGTGCCATTTATAAAGTCTTCTTATTGGCATTTTGAAAATAACTGGTCATGGGCTTTGACTATTCTGGGTTCTCTTTTGTTGTTGTTGCTTAGAAATATTCATTTTGCTATACAAGAAGCTGTTATGTATATTGATCAATGTTTACAAGTTTAAAAATATAAAATCAACATTACTTGGTGTTTACACCATTTTTGGTCCATTCACTTACTATTGTAACTCAAACTGTTCCAAAAATATTGTTGTTTGGATTGTGGGCCAAAAGCTCAAGTGCCATGTTGGGGAAAAATGTGTTTTTAATTAATAACAGTACAAACTGAAAGCTGTAACTGGTAGTTTGATGGTAGACACCATAATTGAAATGATGATCCATACATGTTTAATAAGAAAAAAAAAACAACAACAAATACTAAATGTCATGAGTGTAAAAAGTAATCATGAAGAGTTTTAATCCTAAGAGCATATGCTTTTATTTTCCTTTCGACTTTTTCCTTCAGGGGTCACCACAGCAAATCATCTGTTTCCCATTTAACCCAATACTCACCTCTCACAGCAGCTCTTGTCCTCTTTGACTCATCTGTAAATTTCTGTTCTTCCTCCAGGCCTGACAGGTCCAACCTCAGCATCCTTCTACCCAGACGCTCACTAGCCCCCACCACGTCCACGTCCCAACCATCTCAGTCTGACTTTATCTCCAGAACATAGAATGTGTGCTGTCCATCCTGATCCCATCCATCCTCCCCACTCCCTTCCTTCCTTTTCCACACTCTCTGTTGCTCTTGATTGTTGACCCTATGCACTTAAAATCCTCTACCTGCTTGATCTCTAATTCCCTGTAACCTCACCATTCTACTTCCCTCTTAATCACATGCATCCATTTGGTCTTTCTGCAGCTAACTTTCACCTCTACCTCTAGATGTTCCTCCATATGCTCTTCAATGTCATGTGCAAACACTGTGGTCCATGAAGCATATGCTCATCTGCTCAAAATGTCACTTATGTGCATTTAGCTGCATGGATCAATGGAAACCCTAGGTGGTCATATGTGCAGGTTTATTAAAAACATTTCAACTTGTAGTGACTCCTTGACATGGACATTTATCCTGGCTATAGGTTTTGTCCTTCAGCTCAATTACAGAAATCAAGCGTACAGTGACAATTTCAAACCAGAATCTAGATTGTCATTTCTGAGAAATGCCGAGCAATCAAAATATTTAATTTCTCATAATTTGTCAGGAGTAAAAGTACAATTTAAATATTATTGTCCGGTGCTGTGAGAAACCGCTTTGACGTGACATTTAATAACCCCTTTTAATTAACCTTCACCTCCTTTCATTATACCAACAGAGCCATGACTTCACAAAAGAAGTATACATTCATGGTGGTGATGCTGATGTTAGGGTATGTGGACCTTCTGGTATTTTATGGGCTAGATTGATGTCATGTTTGTGTATGCGTGTTGCCCCGAGAGCAGCACTGGGCATGGGTTACATGGGTAAATGATGACATTTACTGGAAACAAAAGTTGCAGTGTCACATTGTTTTTTTTTGCACTAATGTATGACTTCTAAGTTTCTGATTCCAAAGTGTGTAATTCCCCTTTCATTTGGAGGGTAAATTATACGGTCCAATCCATACACTATTTGCAACACCAGCCAAATCTTTATTTAGGACATTTTGGTTGCTTAAGAAATGTTTTTCACTAAATTACTCTAATTGTTTTAGTCTTGTATTGATATAAGCATGGCTAGAACGCCAAACCAATTTTTTATTTTTTTTAAATACTTGGTTGTATCATCTATCCAAATCAAGATTTTCTAAATATATGTCAAAGACAGTGTCTGTATTTTGCATGGACATTATTCAAGATGCTCTCTTTATATTTTGTTGTAACAGTAACCTGAAAGTACCTCAAAGTCGATTTAATGATTCTGCCACCTGCTGTCATTTTTAATTGGTGATCTGATAATAATAATATTGTTGGTTGCTTTAAATGAGAGTAAAAAATTGGAATATCTCCATTTTAGACATGTAAACATTAACAGTAGTCCTTAATCAAAATGGTTAATATATTTTGGCGGGAAAGCCTATCTGTAATTCACTCTGTGAGCTCAGCAATATTTGGAATGCAATTCTGCATGACAAGGTCCATATGAGAATGCAAATGATGAAGATTAAGATTTTTTTTTCAGGTGAAGTGAAAGGTTTCCCACAGTCTTGGTCGGTCAGGCACATATTTAAAGGATGTTTAAGGGGTTGTTAAAGTGTCATTATGTTCCCACTGGGCATATCTTGTAGAGCTGTTATGATTGGAAATTAGCGGTTAGGGTTGTCCTATAATCAGTATTATGTATTTTACCGGTGCTGTTGTGGAATTCCATATACTTAGAAACACCTTTTGCTAATTAAATCCGGTAACCTTAATTTGAAGTATTAAATAAGGAGTCCACCCCATCAACCTTTATTGCTGACCTTGCAGGCAAATCCTGACCCCAGCACCTGTTTAGGGGTATTTGGCCTGAGCCTGTACACCACAGAGCGTGACCTGAGGGAAGTTTTCTCACGATATGGTCCTCTGGCTGGGGTCAATGTGGTGTACGACCAGCGGACAGGTCGCTCAAGAGGCTTCGCCTTTGTTTACTTTGAGAGCCTTGAGGATTCCAAAGAGGTATGGGAAACGTTTTCTTATTTATCCGTCGGTCCAATTGTCAACTCTGTGTTTGTTTGTTTTTTCAGGCTGTGGTCTCAGAGTGGGCTGAGTTCGGCCCCATCTGAGCCCCGACACTTCACTAATCTTGCTTTTATGAACTGTTGATTAACAAGATTCTAGTGGCTAGGATCTGAGGTCAAAGGGTATTGACCTTTGTGCAGAGCCGAAGGAAGCCAGCAGAGATGGATTCAGAGAGCGTAATTCTTCATGAAGATCAGAAGTCCATGTTGTCCCACCGAACTGATTTTTCCAACATCACAACACCTCTTTTTATACACATCATGAGTTGGGGTGGCGTTTTCTGGCCAATGGGTATCTCATCACACCTGTGTGTCCTATTTGCCTCTCCTTTACCGTCACCAGCTGGTCCTTGTGGTGTCCACTTACTTTAGGTTCGGCCCCGTGAACTGTTGTTCAGTTTACCTTCTATAGTAAAATGTGTTTTTCACACGGAAAAAAACCCATATCTTGAAGAGACCTATGTCTTCTTACACATCTTGATTCTTCATATTATCGTTGTTCCATATTTTTTTTACATTGTATAAAATTTTGGGGTGTTTATTCCTGCCTCCAGAGGCATTTCCAATCCGTGGTGTTAACATTATTACCCGGGAGCCTGATATTCTTGGCTTGTTTTTCTGATTTGGTAACAGCCTCCAAGAGCATTATGTACAAGGTCAGCAATAAGCAGCGTCATGGCTTGGGGACCGTTTGGGCTCGGACACATAACTAGTGATGTACTACATCAAAATATGGGAGAGGTTATGGGAAAAGTGATATTATTCAATCTTACATAGGCAAAAGTCCAGACCCCACTATTACCCCTGTCGTGATGGCAATATCACAAGCCAAAAACTCCATCCAAGTGAGCAATCAAGGGAGTAAATATACATTAATTGAGAGGATTTTGTTTTTTTGGTTAATGACACACATTGTTTTTTTTCTTCCAGTTTTAAGGGTTCAGTTCAGGTTATAATGTCCACGTGTCTGCCTATACTTGCAACCTACACAATGTTCTATTAAAGTTTAGCCTTTCTAAAAAAAGTACAAGGGTTATTAGATGTTTTCACATGATATAGGTTCCACGCACAAGTTAGTAAATTCAATGTTTATTACAGGCTTATCAGACATGTCCATGATTCTTATTTGGTGGTTACATGAGTGTCCAGATGTAGAGCAGTTCTAGTACTGAACGAAACCGTCCACATTCAGAGTTTCCTATTGCAGAGTAGGTAACGATCCATTGGTCTTGCTCCTCGCTCAATCAGACGTGGCGAAAATAGCGCGTTGTCTTGCAACGGAGCTTCTCAGGGTCTCCGGGTCCCCAGTGACCTGCCTCATCCTTTCATTGTCGCATGTTCGTTCCATGACGGATGATCTGGAGGTTGTCACCGACGGAGGCTGATGTAATCATATATGAACATTGAGTCATTGAGTGTTGTGTCAACGTCCCCCAGAGCCAAGGGCCGACCCGGTTGAGGTCTGGGCAATTCTTTGTTGTTTACTGGTGGGGTGAGCGAAGATCGTTCCAGGGTAGTGAAGAGTTGCCCTTCTGGTAGATCATGGCCATAAAACCAAGGGGTCAGCATGTTGTGGGACATGCTTTGTTTCTGGACCTGCTCTGGCTTGGAGTGATGGCCTCACATCACGGTTGTAGTCATTTGGGGCAGAGGGATGCATTGTTTGCCACCTTGGCTGTCCAGATGGCCATGGTTCCTGAAGTTCTGGAAGCTGCTGCCACAGCTGGAAGTGCTCGAACACCATGATGGATGCAATGTCTGCTATTTCCCAAAGATTCCTTCCAACCAACAAGTAAACAGGTTGTCTATCCTCTTGTTCTCTGCCAGGGTGTACCATGGATGGCATCGCCGGTATAGTTTATAAATCTTTGCAGATTATAATTTAGGTAGTTTATCCAATCCACATTTTTTGTTGGTTGTGGCCCACCAAAATAGGATTGTCTTCCTATTTTGTGTCAACATCTTGACATTGTGTGGTTCCTTGCTTTGAATTCATCTGGCACTCCTCTTGGTGCCCCAAGAGCATCTATGTATACACGATTATCAAATGAAATGCATTCTGGTGTCTGCCTTTTTTTTTCCTCTATTCAGTGTCCTTTGGACAGTTCCTTTCATTGCCCAACTCTGCCAGTTCCTTTGGTATTCTTCTGAACGGCATCAATATCATTGTCATAGCACAGGTTTCCCTCAGATTCTTTGAGTTTATCTCTTAATACTCTGTTTCCACATGTCTGCCCTAACCAAGTTGTTATTCCCAATGTTAATATCTTTTCCCCCTATCCAGATTTATTTTCTTGTAGCAGTACTCCTATTGTTTTTCCTGCATCTACTTTTCCAATCTTTGACCCCAAACAAATGTATTTTCCTTTATATGCCAATACCTACCTTAGTGCCCCGGAATGAGCCTTGGGATATAATTTGCAAAGTGTTGAGCACATCCCACTCAATAATTTCCCTTTTACTGGTTGAAATAATTCCAATAGACATTTTTACCTCATTTGTATCATTATCTGAGCCGAGCCATGTTACGCAGTCACCTCTTCAAACTCTGCCTGCTCTATTGCCTCATGTTCTGTTGCTAATAACATCCCAATATATATGTATATATATTGGATCAAAAGCGATTATTATGAAAATGGATTATTATCAAAGATCTTATAACCTGTTGTTCCTGTCAGGCTGCATAATCCTTGCAGTCAAAATGGATGCCAAGGTCAAGGATCTGCTTTGTTCATTGTTGTCGGTGGGGGTTCCCCTCCTATCTTGCATGTCCTCTGCTACGTCTCCTTATTCCTATTTCTATTTACCACCAACTCCTTTCATTTGAAGACGTCTCCTCCATTTTTCAATCCGGAGGTATTTCTTACCGTCTTGTCATTCGGCTCTTCCAGGAGTTTCACATTTGCTCATTAGAGGACAAAATTCCTCACTGGAGATCGGACTTAATAGAATTGACGGTGCCAAGTCTTGCTCGGCTTCAATTTTAATCGGACTTCCTACTCAGACGTATTGTGTTGCCGGTCCTGATTCGGTACTTCCTGCCCGTGGAGCTCAACCAATGGCCAATCTCTTGTAAACTATCTGGGAACTCTGCTTCTACCAGCTGGTACTTCTCTACCCTGCTAACCGGTTCAGATCGTGGCAAAACCAGTGCATTAAGTAATGATGAGTACAGTTCCTCAGGCGACCGGTTGACAGGGAGTTTCTCGCTGAGTGTGAGTCATAGCGTACATGGCAGGAAACAGGATCCGCCAGGGCAGACCAAGTGTTCCAATTCGCCATGCACACATGCTTGTCTCCGGCTTCTTTCATACGGGCTAATACCTCGGTCGAATTCCGTCCTTCTCCTGTGTGCATTGGGATCACCGTACAACACTCACCGCAGCTTTGAGCACACACTCCGTGTTCACGGGCCGGCATCGATTCCGGAACAAATCTGTACTGTATCGCCAGAAGGGAGCTGGCATGCAGTTGTTTACTGATTTCTTCTAGGGGAGCTATAGTCCAATTTATAAAGTGTTGTAGGTTATACCACAAATGATTAATCCATCTGCTCTTGCGTGCTATATATTGTGAATTCATGTCCGTGCCCTACATGGGTATCCACCCTTTCCCTTCGTCCGACTTAATCCATCCGTATGAAATCGCATGAAACTTGCAAGCCACCTCGTGGTTCTTTTTTCATTATACATATGTTAGCGTGCTACATGTATTGCTCGTTTTCCTTTTGCCTGTTCTATTTCATCCGCCAGATGGTCTCTGCACACCGAGCACTGTCAGTTAACTAAGTAAAGACGAGCTGCATTTGATAGCCTCGCCTCTGGTTAGAAGGCAAGAAAAAAAGATGAAGTTGCGGGCCGGGTAATCCAAAGGAAAGTGTAAAATTATGTTTGTCTCCTAATTACAGCTGATTATGACTTTACAGCTAAAACATTCAACACTTAATAGGACTTTTTTTTTTTTTTTCCGGAATGTATTCGGCAAAGTTGAACAAGGTGAACAAGACAGTGGTGCGACCAGTGATGCTGCACGGCCTAGAAACAGTAACAATGACCAAAAGACTGGTGGCAGAGCTGGAAGTCGCAGAGATGAAGATGTTGAGGTTCTCTTTGGGAGTGACCAGGACGGATAGGATAAAGTATGAGTCTATCAGAGGAACAGCACGTTAGATGTTTTGGAGAGAAGGTCAGAGTAGCCAGACTGAGATGCTTCGGCCATTTTCAGAGGAGGGATAATGAATATATTGGTAGAGGGATGCTGGAATTGGAGGTTCAGAGGAAGACCAGAGAAGATTTATGGATGTAGTGAGAGAACATGAAGGTAGTTGGTATGAGAGAGGAGGATACAGAGAATAGGGTTAGATGGAGAAGGTTGATTCGCTGTGGCGACCCCTGAAGGGAAGAGCTGAAAAAAATTTCGTCTGAATTGGAACGCCTGATGAATTCTTCCTCTAACCTGGGTGTGATTACCAGAATATACCACTAGATGTCTGCCTTTTCATTCAATATATCCCATCCCCTCACGGAAACGCATCCCCGCAGCAGCAGCAGCAGCAGCGCTGTGAGGTGCAAGAAAATGACCTGCAAAGTATTTTTTTCTGTCCACACTTAGAATAATGACATCTCTGCTTTCCCTCCTGTTTTTCCCCCCCCCCACACATTCTCAAGGCCATGGAGAGGGCCAACGGCATGGAACTGGATGGGAGACGCATAAGAGTGGATTATTCTATTACCAAACGGCCCCACACCCCCACGCCAGGAATCTACATGGGCAGACCAACTCAGTAAGATCAACACCAGGGCTCTTTTGATCTGCTTTATTTTTGGGGTGCAGTCATGACACTCCATGAGGAATTAAGTATTTACCACATGGTGAACTTTTAACAGGTAGAGAGGGGTGTCTCCCCTGATATAAGGTGCCACACGTAACAAATTCATGTTATTTGCTTTTTTTTTTTCCCCCCCAACAGCAATGGTGGTGGTGGCGGCGGCAGGAGGGGCAGGGATTATTACGACCGAGCCTTCGATCACTATGACGAGTACGACTACAGGTATTGGTGAGTCATTATCGGCATCCTAAAGTCAGCGATCCAATTTTTTTGGGACAGAGGTTTGATCAAAATGCCATTCTGCAGTCCGAGGCGTTCTCCATCACCCTACTACGGCCGGTACAGGTCACGTTCACGCTCCTACAGCCCACGTAAGTGTGAAGCCTTTCGTAGAAGGCTTGTTAAGACGTAAATATTCTGTGATTATCATTCATTTGGTCAAATGCCATTTTATTTCTCTAATAACAAGAATACACTGAGTAATACGCGAAGTTTACCTCACTGTGTATTTTGTGTTCTCTTCTCACAGGACGATACTAATGTACCGGCGACGTTCAGCTTCTCTTCCATAATTGATGGCGTTTAATTCGTTCAGGTGTTTCAGAGGGGAGACTCTTGACGACCACGTCTAGACACGCACAGCTATCTCAACTTTGGGATATTCCTTGTTTACTTTCAAAAGATGTTCTTAAATTCGTCTGATTTTCATGCATCTGTGTTGAGTGTGAGCAAAGAACTCAAACTTCGGCGCCGGTGGTAGACTCAATCATTTATTCCCTTCTTGTTCCATGTAAGGTGATTTCCCTTTACTTCAATTAAATAGTAGATCATGAGCATTCCTACTGGTTTATCACTGATCTATTACAGTGTTTTTCATTTTACAGGTGGAGGTAAAACAGGTTTTGCTTGGAGATAACATACTAGGATTACTAATACCGTGTGCATAAATACATACAATAATTTAGTTGTTTTTTTTTTTTTTGCCATGAGGAATCTCACTCAGTACCATTCAGGTTGTTTGGTAAGTAGAAGTTCGAGCAAAAATTGAGCACCGCCAGCAATCTGCGTTCAGGTTCTCTGCTCACGTACACACCTAGTTGAGGAAGTTGCCCTTCGAGTTTCTACAAGGAATTTTAAAGTCGTTTTTTTTTTTCTTTGTTTCTTTGTTCTGAAATACAAATATATGAATATAAAATTTGCAACGTGGTTTAATGACCTGACCCACGAAAGCGCGTCACAGTTGTCTCGGATGGAGGTCGGAAGTTGGTCGGACGAGCTGAAAAACGAGTTCGGAGTCCTTCGTGTTACACGGGCCGATCGCTAAGTGTTATGGTGGTGTTCACCAAAAATGCACTTTGGAAACAATAGTTCCTTTTTACAAGTTTAGTCCGCTGACGTTCGAGCTGCACAAATGAGCATTAACCAAGTCTTGTTTGGTGTTTTTCCGTTTGATTTTTAAGCGATTTACAATCCAAAAGAACCCACAGGGACCAATGACGCTGTTTCAAGAAGCATACCCAGGTCAATTTGGGTTGTTCTAAAAAAAAAAAAAAAAAAGTTTCTTTTTAGGAATCCTTCTCACAGCCAGTAACAACGCATCATCGATGATGTCACTTCCACACCCCAGTTTTATAATATCAAATGTTGCCGTCTTAACAAATCGGTTTTCCCACTTAGAACAGCATCTTGAGACTGCACTTTCGCAGCTTTATTACACCTTAGTTCGGATTTGTGTGTCGGATCTACACTATTCAAGAGCTAAGATCTTGAAAGAAAAGTAGCCAACCGACAAAGTAAACTTCACCTGTAGAGCTGAACTGAAATAAAGCTTTTCATTCGGGTGAAGTCGATGATCACTTGTGACGTGTGAAGGGGCCCCCCCTCGCACTAATGTGCTCATTTACACAAGCCATGATAATTCCTGGCGTTCCAAGATAATCAGCGGCCGAAGGGTCAAGTGTCACGTCACGTAAAAACACGAGATTATAAGCGTTCTTTCGACTTAAAAGTTTGCGCACTTCGCTCCGCAGACCCTCCCTCCCCCGAAAAAAAACAACGTTTGAGAGTTAGCAACTGTTTCTCGATAAGCCAGGTCTTCCCACAGTGGCAGACGCAGGTAATTGATAAGATTTTTTTTTTTTTTTTTTCCTCCATCACATCCGCATTCATGTTGACAGTTTCCCATTTTGCATCGTGTGGCATCTGTCATCCCAGAGACCGAGTGCTGACGCAGGTTCAACTATTAAGAGAAGTTTTGTCTGGAGAACGGCATCTACGGCTAAATGGAAAATATCAAACCGTAACAAACTACCGACCGTAGGAAGCACTTCGCAAAGGGCACGGTGTAAACTTAAATGATTTCTTTTGACTTTTTTTTTTTTTTTAAAACCGTTTCATAAAACACTTTGTGCAAGCCAAAGAAAACACCAGGTGTGACTTCTAGCCCCTTGACATGAGTTCGAACCTAGGACATTGCGCTCCAGCGCCACTGAACAATGCTCAAAGCTACAGTCAACAGCAAGGGATTATATTACATATGTTTTAACAGGGGACAACCCTGGGAGGTGGAAGTCACATCTAACGCAGTAAACACATGGGTTGGGGCTAGTAATAGACTTTTACTGTTTTCACACCAGCTAGTCTGTCCACTATCTCGTCTGCAAGTTCTTGGTTATTTTTTTGGCGCGAAAAACAGCAACAGCATCCCCCCTGATGAATCAGGAAATGTGTTTTGACTGGATTTTTCATGCAGACGTCTTAACTTCAAAAGCAATGTGATCATTTTCTATGCAGTCAACCAAGCAAGAAAAACAAACAAATCAGTTAGTTACGTTGTTGATTGATTTAATTATAAAGCATATCAGCATTGACATACAAAAAATGAAAATACTCTACTATGTTGTATCGGATTTAAGTACAAAAACAATCCCAAGACAGCTTATTATTTATGCAATGACAATTTGGCTTTAACATTTCCCCCCGTTCATCCACACATCAAACATTTCCAATGGCATGACAATGCACATCAACAAATCAATAACAAAACCAAAAAGTCAGTCATTTATTCAAGGCTAACAATTGTTACGTCCAGTTTTCCACCCGAGACAATGTTCTTTTGGGAGCACACAAAAAATAAAACCCATTGTAAAAATTAATTTAAAACAGGGTGGCATAAATAAAACCCACTACCCTTGTCTTTTTGGGAAGATAATGGGAGAAAGCAATTGCAAGCAGGCTTATTAAAAAAAAAAGTTAAAGAGTAAATCAGTTAATAGCAGCAGCAGCGGCGGCGGCGGCAACAACGAAGGGATCCAACGTTTAAACTGAGATATGTGACAGCAACAAAAAAAAAGGGCAAACACTCGAGTTACTGCTTGAAAACACAAACAAAATCTGATCTGAAATGCAGGAAAATACACATCGAGTCAAAAGGACAAAAGCCCTGCACAATCAACAGATGCTTTAAAAGAAACAAAAAAAATATGAGTATTCACACCAAAAATGTAACGTTATTTCGGTCAGGTGTGATTGAATTTTACAACTTTTGATTAGTTTAAAACAAATTCTAAATTGACAGTAGGGAGGAAGGGCGCACTTCTGAAACAATACCTGACGTGTAGTTGCTATTATTAGACCCCCACCCACCCACTTCAGCGCGCTTCCATCCAGACAACCCTCCGGATTTATGCCTTAATAATAATAACAATAATTAAAATAATGGTAATCACAATTTATAAAAAAACAAAACACGACACTTCTATTCGGTTCCTGCTAAGCCAAGTAGATTCATCGACTTCAACGTGACGTGTGACTATGGGCAGAAAACAAACAAAAAAGTTAATGTTTACATTCACATGAAATATATAGATAGATATATATATAAATATATATATTTGGCTGCAAGTTTTAATCCAAAAAGTAAAGTGTGAAGGGGATAAAGTAAGGCTCCTGGCATTTGTTTAGAGGAGGGGACCTAACCGCCATTTTCTGAGATCAGGGGGTGTCATCTCAGAAGGGAATAATCTAACTATTTCTTTTTTTATACGCCTTTTTCTTTACCCCGATCCCCGCTTGTGTGTGCAAACCAACACGTCGAGAAACACACACACACACGCACACACACACACACACACACACACAAGCGTTATGACCGTGGAAGCGGTTCCTCCCAAAACACCTCATGTTCTCAGACAAAAAAACAAGACTCCTACCTTCTCCTCTCAACATGGCGTTCGTTTGAGTTTTTTTTTCTCACCCATCGAGGAGAGGGGAAAAAAACGCAACATTATCATAAATTCAAGAAAATATGTATACAAAATAAAAAGATCTCACCGGGTGATCCATTGATTCAGTGAGTTTGGGATGGAAAGCCTTGCGTTTGGCGACGTATGTCTGAGGCCAGCGTGTCAGGAGTTCAACTGTAAGATTTTTTTTTTTTTTTTTTTTTACTTAAACAATCCACCCCACCCACTCTTTTTTCGAGGAAATCTTACAAAATAGATCGATTTAACCCCCCCCCTACAAAAAAATAAAAATAAAAATAAATAAATCAGAGATGTCTCCTGGACTATGAGCACTGGACTTTATGTTAGTCCCCCCCCAGTCTGCTCCTTATGGACAAATTCCATAGGGGGGGCTGAGGGTTGAGACTGAGGAGGGGGCGGGGAGATTTTCTGTACATTCCTCAACGATACATTCACTCCTGTGGAGAACACACTCTCTCCCACACACACACACACACACACACATTGAACGCGAAGGGGGGGGGGGGTGCAGCCATGCATGCTTTTACTACTGATTCACACACACATCATGTGACCGTCGCCTCTTTTCCTCCTCATGACCGATTTTTTTTTTAATTCAGTTTTGTTTTTTTCTTAAATAGACTGACTTTCCGATACTCTTAATACACTTATTTACAACGACGAGTTTGAAGAGATATTAAAAAAAAATCATTCGGATTTAAACCGGTGTAAAGTGTGTATATGGGTGTGACTAAAAAAAAAAGGGGAAACGCACCGATTGTCGATTGTTTTATTTAAAAAGAAAAACAAACACACGACACTAGAAACGCGCCCCGTGTTTTGTTTCCCGCGGCCCCGCTATTTAAATCCTTAGAACGCGTTCCCTTGCCTTTTAAAAAACAGGAGTTGTTTCTTAAAAATAAAAAAAGCAGCGAAAGACCCGCGGATCGCCGTATTTCGTTACGTCCGGCAGCATTTACGACAAATCCCGTCGGAGGGAGGGAGGGCGGCCATGGAAAGGTGAATAATAATTGGCGCGCTGATTCATATAGAATAGTCGAGCCGGAGAGCCAATCAGCGATCGCGTTGAGGCCGGCAGCGAAGCAGCCAGTGTCCCCGCTCCTGATTGGCCACGACTTTCCAGCCAATCACAGGGCTTCGTGTGTTTCCTCCACAGCCGAGGGCGGCCATGGCCCCTGGATCATCCGGGGGGCTGCGAGGGGCCAACCGGACCAGACCCGCCTCACCCGACGCTCCAAACACGCAAAGCTTTTCTTTTCTCCCCTCAAAACTCCCGTGCACGATGATCACGCCAAACATATTGCTGTAGATCGATAGATTGATATATTGATTGATTGATTGCTTGAAGGTGCAATGTTGCATGAGATGTAAATATTTCTATACAGACATATATGGGTGTACATGATGTGTTTATATATATATGATTAAATTTTCCACCTCGGATGGATATTTAAAGATATGTACAGAATGGGATGATATGTAAATATATGTATGGCTATAGGACAGGATGGGCACACATATACATACATATCAATACACATACATATATATTCATATATAAAATGGACACATATATATATATATGGAATGAGATTGATATATAGATATAAATATAGAGAGAAGTTGATATGAACATGTATATTCACAGACAGAATTTGGTGGATATAGAAGTACACATGCAGGAATGGATCTGTGTGCATATCTGTGTCTATGTGTGTATACACACATGTTAATCAAAATATAGAATGGGATGAATGTATAAATGTTGGAGCCAAGTGGGTGGTCTGTGTGTGTGTGTGCACAGAATGAGGTGGATGCATAAATAAATACATATACACATGTCTATAAAGAACTGGATGGATGCATGATTTTATTTATAAGGTATATAAATATGCATATATAGAAAAGGATGAGTGTACACATAAGCATATACACAATGGGATGGGTGTGTAAATATACATATACAAAATGGATGGGTGTAAATATATAGAGTGGGATGGGTGTGTAAATATACCCATACACAATGGGATGGGTGTGTAGACATGCATATACACAATGGGATGGATATATAAATATACATATAAATACACTTATATACGGGAGGACTGTATTTATATGCATATATTAAATGGGACGGATAAAAAATATACATATACAGAATGGGACGTGTGTATATAGATGCACATACAAATGGGACGGTTTTAAAATCTGCATACACAGACAGTATGTATAAATATGGATATACACAATGGTTATATGTATATACATATACATAGTAGTGAGTCATGAATGTTAGTGTTTATGTTGCTGCTTTTGGGGTTGCTGGGAATGATGTGGGTGTGGTTTGGGGTGCAATAGATTCTGTTTGTTTTTTTTACCTGGAATTGAGTAGGAACAGTTAGTTAGTTGTATATATATATATTAACAACAGCAATTTAAGAGACGTTTTACCGTCACCCGGGTGTTTCCCTGACTTGATATATATACACTATATATACAAAACACACTGTGCCATAGAAATACAAGAGCTACGTACAAACCCATAGTCACTATGGGTTTGTACGTAGCTCTTGTATTTCCGTGCGTGGGGAGGGGGTGCGTTTACGTTATATAGGACAAGGGGGGGCACCTCTGCGTCGATGAGGCCCCTCCCACTCCCACTCCCACTCTGAGCAGCACTCAGATCCATTATGGTGGCGCGCAGCGTGGAGCCACGGCCATGTGCCGCCGAGTCTTCGTCCGCGCCGTGTTTTTTTATTTACCTTTTTTTTTTTTTTTTTTTTTTAAGAAAGATGGCCACGGGTGGGTCACGTCACGGCAGGCCTTCTCGGGGAATTTTTTTTTTTTTTTTTTTGGGTGTCGGCGGATGGCTCCAGCCTAGTTGGGAGAAGATGGATGCCGTCATTTTGGAGAGTAATACGTGTCATTCCCACGTTGCACGGAGGCCCGAGTGGCGGCGCAGGGTCCTCCCCGTCCTCCAGCCTTCCCAAACGGAATCCGTGCACGATTTAACAATATACCCCCCCACACACACTCACTGTGCACGCACACACACATAAACGCACACATCATTTATGAATGGCCCCACCCCCCACCTCTTTACCATCACCACTTTCTCCCACCGTGACATCCGTGGATTCCCCCCACCCCACCCCCGACATATCTCCTCTCCACTCCACTCCACTTTTTTTTTTTTTTTTTTTTTTTTTTTACTATCCCCTCCTCTCGACCAATGAGAATCGGGGTTTTCTGCGTGGAAGCGGAGGGGGTGGTTTGCGTAAAACGCACGGCGGGTTCGCACGGAATCCCTCTTTTACGCACAGATCTGGCCAGGTTTTCTCTCTCTCTCCCGACACTATAATCCCACTCTTCCCCTCCTTTTTTTTTCTTCATCCCCCCCTCCAATCCCAAACACTTAATTGAGCAATTGGGATTCCTCACGTGTGGGCTGATTTGTAGTTCGAACACGTGGCTCATTCAAAAAAAGAGTATTTCTCTCTCTCTCTCTCTCTCTCTCTCTCTTTCTCCTCCTCTTCTTCCTCTGGGGACTAGATTTAGAGGCGGGAGCCGGCTTTTTTTTTTTTTTTTTTTTTTAAACCGTGTGTGACATTTTTCTCTTCAACCCCTCCCCAACAACATTTTTTTTTCTCAATTTTTTTAAAAAAAATCAAATTCAGATCCGCTTTCTTTTCTGATTTCCGATTTTTTTTTTTTTTTTTTTTGGAGACGCGAGATTAATATTTTATTTATTGCGCGGCGGAAGGGGGCGAGGGTTGGTTCGGAGAGAGAGAGAGAGAGAAAGAGAGAGAGAGAGAGAGAGAGAGGGCGGCACAGTGAGAGGGTGCCGGTTTAAATCCATCTGTGGCTTTTTGGACGACCGGGACGCACGCCACTGCCACGGCGTAGTAGTTTGAAAAAAAAAAAAAGAAAGGGGGAAGAAACAAACAAAAAAAAGGGCGATTTCGGTTCCTTCCGAACAACGCGCAGCCCCCCCACCCCAACCCCACCCTCCCTCCAAAAAAAAAAAAAAAAATCTTTCTCACCCCCCCACCCCCCTCCACAATCCGGTACAAGAAGAAGAAGAAGAAGAAGAGGGAGGAAGAAGGAGAAATAAAATGAATAAGCTATACATCGGCAACGTGAGCGCGGAGGCGAGCGAGGAGGACTTGGAAAGTATCTTCGAGCAGTGGAAGATCCCGCACAGCGGTCCGTTCCTGGTCAAGACCGGCTATGCCTTCGTGGATTGCCCCGACGAGAAGGCTGCGATGAAGGCCATCGATGTTCTTTCAGGTGAGGAAACACGTGCACAAACACACACGCACACCTTTGTTTTAAAATTTTGCACAAGTGTTACTTTGACCGATGCTGCGTTTTGTTATCCTAGAATTGCTTATGGTTGCGCACAGGGAAAACGCGTGAAAGTCCTATAAGGGTGGGTGTGTGTGTGTGTGTGCGTGTGTGTGTGTGTGCGGCTTCTGTCTCTCACACAACCTTTACTTGGCCTTTCTGACACACACTCAAGCGAAATGGCGCCCTTTTTTAATTAGAATTAACCCCACACACAAACCCTGGATATATGTTTAAAAACCTAGGACGGTAATGGAAGGTCCGTGAAGGCACCATCAAGTGAACCTTTTTTTTATTTTACCCACTCCCACTCGTGTTTTAAGCCCACTAGCCGACTTTGACAGGGGTTAGGGTTAGGGGTTTTGCTTCTGTGAGATTTCCTTGCACCCACAAACCCACACTTTCTTGTCTTATCTTTTATTTAATCGGAACTTCCACAGCTCGGCTACGTCGTGGAGCCATTTTGCCCACGCTAACACACCAGGTGGTTGTGATTGTGTTTTTGTACACACACACACACTCACACACACATAGCGTGGAGACACGTTTCGTGTTTTTAAATGTATTTATTTCAACTTCACCCCTGCGTGCTTTATATCTAAAATATATATTTTATTCTTAAAAAGGACACGCCGATTTTAAATGGGTTGTTGACGCAACAGCATGCAGTCTGGCGTGTGTCCTCCACACACACACACACACACACACACACACACTCACACACACACATACACTTTCAAGCTATTTGTTTCCCTCATGTCACAAATAGCCGTGTTGTGTTCATGTTATTATGCTCCTTTATTATTATTATTATTACGACGTCCGTTTCCATTATTTAACCCCCCCTCTTTTAAAAATACGAAAATCGCACTTCAGCTTTTAATTTTTTTAAATTTTTTTGTTTCCTAGGTAAAGTTGAACTCCATGGGAAACTTCTCGAAGTGGAGCACTCTGTGCCCAAACGTCAAAGGTAGGACGATTTTTATAAAATAGTCTCTCTTCCTCGTCTCCGAGCTCCCCCGCTTTTTCAATTTCCCCTAAAAATCCATTTATTTTCAACACACTTTCTCCAAAGATGGTGGTGATGCGTTTGCGTGCGTTAACTCTGCAGTAAAAATCCAATTAAAAAATAAAAATAAAATCCCGGATTGAGGTGTCAGTGTCCCCCTGAACGCGTCGTCGTGCGTTTTTTTTTTTTTTTTTTTGCGTTCAAGCAGCATACCTTTTGAACTAGTGAGTGTTTATGAGCTTTTTTTTTCCCCCCTTGCATTTAAAATATTTTAAAACGCTGCAAATCTGGAGGGCAGGAGGTGAAGTGTGTGTGTGAGTGTGTGTGTGTGTGTTGAAGCAGGGTTAGATCCCAGGCTGAGGGCCTTCTGGAGTCCTCCTTTTGAAGGCTCTCTCTCCTCCCTCTCCTGCACATTTGGAAAGGACCACCCCCCCTTCAAACCCAGTTACGACCCCCCCCCCTCCACACACACACACACACACACACACACTCTGCAATTTACATAAATCGTAACTCTAAGTTCTTGGGAAACACTGGAGGCTTCCGCTCCCCCCCTCTCTTTTAGTGATACGTTTGAATCCTCGCCCCCCCCCCCCTTTATTTTTATTTAAACGTGGGATTAATTTCCAAATTACAATTCCACTGCTTGTGTTTTCACCTCGCGCAGAGTCGCTGGTTCAAATCCGACTTATTTACTTTTTTAATTTCCTTCACGGAGCATGCGTTCTGGTTCAGCGACCTCTCTAAATCGCAAGTGTGTGGATGTGTATCAAGCAAATGGCGAGTGTTTTATATTCTTTTTAAGAGGAAGGGGGACTTTTTAGAATATCTTTCCCTCCGTGGAAATGTTTTTGTGTCTTTAAAATCTCCTTTTTCCCGCCCCGGAATTAGCCAGGTGAGCTGCGTGAGGGGAAAACTACCCTAGATCGCACCCTAGTGACGTCGCTTTTGCGTACCCTCTTGTCATTTCCGGCTTTTCAGTGTTAGCGGCGCAGCCAGAACCCCCTCCCCCAGCCGCTGTCTTGCAGTTGTGTGTGTGTGTGTGTGTGTGTGTCCCTGCAAATATGGAGTCGTTGGGCCGACCAATCACCAGGCCGTAACCTTTGCACCCGCCGCAACAGGCTGCAGGGATCATGGCGTTGGTTGGTGCTTCTTTGCTTTTTTTTTTTTGCTTTTTTTCATTTCCTGTCAGGTGACACAGCAGTATATTTCCCAATTAGCACCCTCCCCCGCTTTCTTTTTTCCCAATGAAGACGCAAGAAGACTTGCGTAAATCTCAAACCTGAGCCCGTGTGTGTGTGTGTGTTCTTACACCAACTTCCCCATTTCCTGGGTCCCACTCCGACAAGGAGGAGGCCCATTTTATTCATATATTATTCTACTTTTTTTAAACCCGGCCACATGTGCCGGGAGGGAAACGAATAGCTTGAAAGTGCAATACCTACGCCATTATTAAACACACGTGGCGCGGCCATGACGGTCTGTGTACACATTGTGCGTCAGAGAAAACAGGGCGCCGTAAGATGTGGGGGGGTTACGAGGTCATGGGGGGGGGGGATTCGGAGCCGTCGTCTCGCGTGGAAACCGGAGAATTATGAATGCGTTGCTTGTTTTGCCCTCCCTCCCCCCATTTTCAGCCCTCCCACCGGGACCCGCTCCCACATGGCGGTACATTCTTTTTACCTTTATGGAAGTTTACCGTGAATCGCAACGCTTTCTTTTTTCGGGGAGGGTGTGTGTGTATGTGTGTGTGTGTGTGTGCATTCGCGGCCCGCGAGAAGTCGGTTGGTGGGGCGCGAGGTCAGTCACTCAGAACCGCGCATACTGAATAGTCAATGGGGTGGACGAGCGCCGGGCGTCACACACGGCGAGAAGAAAAGATCAGCGTTCCCCCCGGGGGGTTATTTTATATTTTGCACGTGCTGCTGCCCAGACAGGCCTTGGGTGCGGAGGAGGGGGATTCATCCACATTTCAGGGGGAAATAAGGAGTTTTGGTCCCGGCGCTGGCCGTCACATGATGAAATGACCCCCGGCTCCTCCTGGCCCTCACCCATCTTCTTCGCCGCCCTCCCACTTTTTTTTTTTTTTTTTTTATTAAGCCCCCACTCTCCCATGTATCCTGTCAGTGGACTTGCCCGTGTCTATGGCAACCAGGGCCCCACCCCCCACAGGGCAGAGTGGGCCCTTGTTACCCTTTTTCCTGAAACCGGACTTGTCCCCCCCAACCCCCCTCCCCGATCGAAGGCTAGCAGAAGGGAATGTATACCAACCCCCACCGCACCCTGACTTCCTCGCGTCCACCGAGCCATAGGTTTGCGCATTTGCAGTTTTTTTTTTTTTTTTTTTTTTTTTTTTTCGCGTGGTGTTCCCACCGCAATGCAGAATGTGCATTGGGAGGGGCTGGAGAGGACGGGGTTGGGGGGGCGGGATCAGTCGGGAAGGGGGACAGCGGGCTGGAAATTCCTCCTGGAAGTTATCTGGGAATTTTCTTAGCCATCCTGGTGTGTGTCTTTTTTTTTTTTTTTTTTTTTAATTAATTTTTAATTTTTTTTTTTTTTAAATGGTGTGTTTGACACGTGGTGTTAATCCTATCTTGCTACTACTAGTCGGTATCACTTTTTTCGTCTTTTGCAAAACCTCCACTTTTTTATTTTTTTTTTTATTTTACCCAATCATTTTTAAATTTAGGGGCAGCAGGCGTGTCGGAAGGTTTTGCATTCAGGAAAGCATTTTAGCGTTAAAACTGCTTAACGCTTTCGATTGCTAGTCAGCTTTGCATTTCCGGCGACGCTGACTAGCAAAAGGCTCCCAGACTAGCAAAAATCATGGCCACCTATTTATTTATTTATTTTTTATTTTGAAGGAAAAAATCTTTGTTCCAGAGAATGCCCGCTTTGTATTTTACCAAAATGTTTAAATTTTGTGGGAGACATGCTGGAAGTTTTGGCCCTCAGGAAACACTTCGCTTCCAGTCAGTCAAGGGGCCTTTTAAAACTGCTAAACACTTTTGTATGCTAGTCAGTGTTGCTTTTCTAGTGACTCTGACGAGCAAAAATGTGCTTTTCTCCCGAGAAACACCTATTTCTTCCAGATAATTTCAAATTAAAGATACAAAGCGTTTATTGTCACATGTCCAGTGTAGAAACATGTTTCACTGTACAGTAAAATTCCTACTTTGCTGTCTGCAGTGCATTTGGATATGCTGATAGAAGAGTGTAAACATTATTCTAAATAGGGTTAGATATAAATAATGAATATGAACATTGCTGTAGAACGGTGGCAGGACAATAAGACGTTTAGGGGAAGACATTTTTGGCAGGTGTTGCCGTCACAAAACCATTTTAGCTTGGAAGCAGCCTTTAAAAGCGCTAGACGGTATTGTGCGCGAGTAGCGACGCTAACTAGCAAGCCTCCGTGCGGAGTGCACGTGTAATCCATTTTTATTACTAGAGGCGGTCGGTATCAGAATTTTGGAAAACCCTCATTTTACCCATTTTTTATTTATTTTTTTATTTTTAATTTTTTTGGGGGGGGGGCTGGTGTCAAATGGCGTTGCGCCTCAAAACCATTAGCGCCGAAACGGAGCTGCGGAGCTTTTGAATCCGCTAAATGGTGCTGTTAGGTTTCCAATCATGCTTTCCGTTATCAAAATCAGACGCCAAGTGGCGGTGGTTAAAAAAAAATTGACTTGTGTGTGTGTGTGTTTGCTTCCATGTTCAAACCCAATGGCGCTAACCCCTGCGCGACCTCCGCACAGCTAGCATAGGTCGTACGCCAGCGTCTTGCCTCCCGGACAAATCGTAGTATATAATCGCACCCCAACCTGCCATTACCTCCCTTTGCACCCTCTGAGGCTCTGACGCCACGGGGGCGTGGCGTGCTAACGCTAATTTACGCTTTTATTATCATTTTCCCGCACCCCTCCGTCCCTCGCCCTTTCCGTCTCTTCGCCATATCAACTCAGCTTTGTGTTTTTTTTTTTTGTTTGTTTTTTCATGCACTTCTTCGCCTTCATCCGTCTTCTCCTCTCCCCAGGAGCTGCAAGCTGCAGATCAGGAACATCCCGCCTCACATGCAGTGGGAGGTGAGTGCTAACGGGCCGTTGCGGGCTTCCACGGCGAGGCATGGCCGGGTCGAACAACCCGGGAGTCACCCCTCGCCTCCCTCCAGGTTTTCCAGTTTAGCACGTGCCGGCTTTTGTTTGTGCAGGGCCGCGGCGTGACGCGCCGTCCGGGGTTCGGGGTGAGTGCGCGACCGGAACAAACTTGTTTCCTGGTGTTCCTCAGCATGATTAAATGCAGGGGTGGGGGGGGTCGAGAAGGCCAACGACGTCGGCAAACTCTCGCGCGAGCTAGAATCTCATCACATTTTTTTTTTTTTAAAACACTACACAAAGACAATGAGGGAATCATTACAGATTCGTCCCTTTTTTTTTTTTTTTTTTTTTTTTTTTCTCTCCCTCCCCCCCCTCTCCCACGCAACCAGAAGCTCAAGCTGGAATCGGCAGCTTGAGCGCACACGCGTGTGTGTGTGTGTGTGTGTGTGTGTGTGAGATCTCTGTTGCATTACATTCCTACATGGCGGCCGCTTGCTACTCATGACTCGACTGTTATGAGATGACTTTTCCCCTTTTTTTTTTTTATTTCAATGTTTCAAGCTAAACGGGCGACACGTGAGACTCCATCGCCATGGCAACTTTCAAGACAAATACATAAAATTCAGTGGCTTTTTTTTTTTAACATATATAATTTACTTCATTCAACAGTGAGGCTCAAATCTATCTCAAACCCTTGCCGTGTGTAATTTTCTTATACCTTCCTGCACAGGAAAGGTGGGAAAATTATGATTTAAAAACAATAATAATAATGATAAATAACCCTAACACGTGTAAGATATTAAAATGTGGTACTATAAAGTGTGCATTGTCAGGTTTCAAGGCTGCTGCCTGATCAGAGAGAAACGTTAGTGTCGTGTGTGTGTGTGTGTGTGTGTGTGTGTGTGTCAGGCTTGCTCTGTAATACTAGCATTAGCTGCATCCTTAAATGAGTTGCGCATGTTTTTATCAATATCACAATTTCCAGAGTCCTTTAGGGGAGGACGGGCAAATATCAAACTTAAATGTTCATGTGACGTTCAAGAGTCTGCAGTTGACTTCCTCCGCCGTCTTTGTTAGCGTTGCAGCCCCCCCACGGCTCCTCCCTTTTAATTCCCCCACAGAAGAAAAAGACTTCCCACACACACACACACACGTATACATACCTACGTATGTACATGCACAGCCAGCATTATGCCAAACTGAGGCGGATGTCTTTTTTTTTTTTTTTTTTTTTTTTTTAAATGGTTTTTCTGCTTTGCCCACGCGTGTCAGGCCGCATTCGGAGCATGTAGCGTGAGGGAGCTGTTTTGCTTTTTTTTTTTTTTTTTTTAACCCCCCCCCCAAAAAAAAAAAAAAAAAACAGGACATGGAGGTCCCCCAACCTTAGCATGTAAGATTTTTTTTTGGACTAAAATGCACCGTATGGATCAGGTGGATAAGACCGTGTGTGTGTGTGTGTGAGACGTTCAGAGTTCAGTCTTTATTGGGTGGGTGGGCCGCGAGAGCGGAGTTCCCCATGTGCTCCAATTCACAGAATGTGTAGCATGAGCGGGTCCCCCTCCCCCCACCTCCACAGCCAACGCTTCCTAGTGGAATGTACTCCACCCTTTCCTGAACGGCCCGGGTTGCCATTGGTCGATCTCCCCGGGACGGACGGACGGCGTAGCCAACCGACGGCGAGCGAGTCGGGCGGCTCCGAGGGCGGGGGGGCGGGTGGGGGGCTCGTATCAGAGCGACGGCAGCCAATGGCGGCGGGTCGCGGTGACCGAGGGGCAGGAGGGTTGCTCGGTCGGTGGTTGGGTTGAGCTCTCGGGGAGGGGCGACGGGGGGGGCGTGGCCTCGGTTCAACTAATGGAGCACGGTCAAAGGTCTTAGCTTAGCTTCGACCCCGCGCCAACTCCCCCCCCCCCCCCTTCCTACCCCCGACCAATCACGTCCATCAATGGAGCACCTGTGGAAACACACGTATCCGCGGACAAACAATCAGGTTTCCACCTGGTGAAATCCCTCATTAGCGGACAAAATTTTGTTTTGGTAGCCTCGTTGCTTCCATCCTTGTTTAACATAAATGTCCAAACACGAGAAAACGCACCCCAACTCGCCCGGCGCCGCGGCGTCACGCCGAAGGAAGCCTGGATTCAACGGCCTTTTTAACATCGGGGTCGGTAACGGGTGGCGGCCGGTTTGCGACCGCTCTGGCCGAAGCTACTAGATTCTCGCTAATTTTATTTATTTCCCTGTTTTGTCTCCCTCCAGGTTTTGGACGGTATGCTCGCTCAGTATGGCGCCGTGGAAAGCTGTGAACAAGGTAAGCGCGAACCTCGCCGTCCGCCGTGCTTCTTGCGCCGTCGACCGGCGCCCATTTTTTTTTTTTTTTTGTCAAAACGGCGTCCTTTAGTGTCCCGGCTGAGAGCGCGAGTGTCGTTTTATTTTTTTTATTTTTATTTTTCGCCGGTTATCCACGAGGTGAAGAACTTCTGTGTGTTCTCCGCAGTAAACACTGACACGGAGACTGCAGTAGTCAACGTTCGATACGCGGCGAGGGATCAGGCCAGGCTGTGAGTGAGCGCATGTACACACACACACACACACACATATATATATAAAGCAGTCACATTGACGCACAAGCTTGACTCGCCGCAGGGAAACTGCACCAATTGTCCCGAAGCCACTAGTTTTCTGCGGCTTCGAATAATGGCTGTTAGCGTGTATGTTTGTGGGGTGGAGGGAGGGAAGGTCGGGATGAAGGGGTGGGGTAAATTGGCCATATGGTGCCACCTAGTGTACATAATTTATACTCACCGGCCAACTTACTAGTAACCCCCAATTTTGGTGAGAAGTTGATCATTTGTATTGCAGTTGCGCCGCACGTCCACAGCAGCTCCGGTGTTGTCCGTCCCATATTAAAAGTACCACAATGACCCCCCCCCCTTTATTTTTTAAGCTAGTTTAGCTGCAGTGCAATAGCCAGTGGGGCCAAGACGAGCTCAGTCGCCTTTCGAAGGGATATTATCGCAAAGATGGCATTTCCGGATGTATTTTTGCGTTTCTGTCAGCTGCAAAGCAACGTTTTTCAGGGGAGGGGGTTCTGTGGTCATAGCTTGAATTAACAGGTACTAAATCACCGCGCTTAAATGTAAACGTTGACGTGTAGTTTGTTTAAGAAGCCTCTCCCGAGTCCAACACGGGTGTCTTAACGTGTCGCAGGGCAATGGAGAAGCTAAACGGATCTATGATGGAGAGCTACGCCTTGAAAGTGTCCTACATCCCCGACGAGACGGCGGCGGCGGCGGCGGAGGGTCCCTCCGCCGGGGGCCGCAGGGGCTTCGGCTCCCGCGGGCCCCCGAGGTCCGGCTCCCCGAGTCTAGGGGCCCGGCCGAAAGTCCAGTCGGACATACCGCTGCGCATGCTGGTCCCCACGCAGTTTGTGGGCGCCATCATCGGCAAGGAGGGCGCCACCATCCGCAACGTCACCAAGCAGACCCATTCAAAGTACGTACGACGAGGTCAGAACTGAGGATACGACGTGGCCAGACGCTTTGCTCCTTCTGGAATACGTATCCATTTGACCAGCATCAAATCCCCCCCTCCCCCCTTTATCGCCCCTTCCCCGAAGGATTGACATCCACAGGAAAGAGAACGCGGGCGCGGCGGAGAAACCCATCACGATCCACTCCACCGCAGAGGGTTGTTCCAACGCCTGCAGGACAATCATGGAGATCATGCAGAAGGAAGCGCTAGACACAAAGTTGTGAGTTTCTGCCTGCGCCGAGCATACGTGTCTTGTTACCCAAGCTTACTGTTCGGTATATTCCTGTGCTTCGTGTATTTGCAGTCCCTATGTCCTCTATTGTAAATCGCTTTGGATAAAAGCGTCTGCCAAATGCTTGACGACAACATATCGGTCACATGCGTACAAATTAACCGGCGTCAGAGGGCAAAGTCTCCTCTTGGGTTTTCTCCGTGTGACTTCTTGTCCGTCGTTCACCAGCACCGAGGAGATCCCGCTGAAGATCCTCGCGCACAACAACTTTGTCGGGAGATTGATCGGGAAGGAGGGGCGTAACCTGAAGAAAATCGAGCAGGACACGGGCACCAAGATCACCATCTCACCGTAAGATTGTCCCCCCCGTGCGCGTCCCGGCGCCGTCTGGCTGGATTTGGCTCGCTTCCTTGTTTATTTCTGCTCAGTCTCCAGGACCTGACGCTCTACAACCCGGAGAGGACCATCACGGTGAAAGGCCCCATCGACGCCTGCGCAAGAGCAGAAGAGGAGGTGATGAAGAAGATCAGGGAATCCTACGACAGCGACATGGCGGCTATGAATGTAAGTGCACCCCAAAGCCCGTCAACCGACGGTTGGTACGAAGATCGACCGATGAATCGTTGGACTCATTTTGCTCCATGAGCAAGATCACCAGACTTACACCCTTCGGATGGATTGTCGAGATCGGTGTTTCCCAACCTTTTTTTTTGGAGCCACGGCACATATTTTACATTAGAAAAATCACACGACGCACCTCCAAATACATGTGTCAAAAACAGTTTTTAACGAATTAGAATGAAACCGCAGTCTCAATTTGCTTAGTGGGAAATCTAATATATCTAATGTCTGCAGATTCATCAAGTTGCAATTTAAATTTCCCACTGATGTGCAACTTTTCCAGAACACTTTTTTCAATGTCCGAAGACATGTCATCAATATGTCTGAAAATGGTATTATTTGGTCTTCTGCTATGATTTTGTCGGCAGGTAGTATTAATGTTTTGCTACGGTGTGTTTGGATTTAGAGACGAGTTCAGCAACTTTATAGCAGCTTTCACTGCTTTCTCACTCGTCTTGGTAGTTTTCAGCAATGCTGCCTGTTTGTTTACGCTGATACAAGTACCGTCATTTCCGGACTATTGAGCGCACCTCAATATAAGCCGCACCGGCTAGCCGATCGCTATCTCGGGCTAACTCCTGCGCGCTAAAACCGTCAAAGTCGTTTTCTTCGGCGTCTGAGTCGAACGGACTCGGAATTTCCCGGTCGTTTCATCGGTCCGATGCGACGAGGATAAACGTCTTAGCGGCGTGAAGCTCGTTGGCGTCCCCCCACCCAAAAAAAAAGTCCATATATTAGCCGCAGCGTCGTTTACGTGAAAAAAGTCGCAGCCTATCGTCCGGAAATGACTTTTTATTTTAAAAAATGCATCACTGATCACTCTGTTGCACAGGTTCATTCACTACCCGTTGCCATGGAATACACACACTGCCCACATAGACATAGAAAGACACATTATTTGCGTTGGATAAGTAATTTTCGGACCAATCAGGCGAAAGTGGGCATTTACGCAGTGGTTGGGAAACACTGGTCTAGATTAGGTCTAAGTCTTTCTCGTCATCATATAGGTCCCCTATAAAGGGACGACGGTTGCGCTTCCAAGCGTTCCGGAAACCAGGAGTTGCTAGAAAAGTGCCAACAACATCTGGTTTCCAAGCCCAAGGCACTCACACACACAAGAGCGCCGCGCAAAAATTTCCGCATTGTGATATTATAAATACGTGGAGAAAACAATGTTTTCTAGTCCCTTCGGATCCGAAGCACGAGAGGAGGATACTTTTAATTTCGCGTACGTTTCTCAACAGAAATCAAGCATGTTGTTATGATTTAAAGTGCTCCGTTGTCCCTCCAGCTCCAGTCCAACCTGATTCCGGGTTTGAACCTGAACGCCTTGGGTTTGTTCCCCAGCGGCGCACCAGGCATGGGTCCCTCCATGTCAAGCGTCCCTCCTCCCGGAGCCCACGCCGGATGCTCTTCCTTCGGAGTAAGTCCCCCCCTCCCCCCCCCCCCGGTGCCACAAACGGCGCAGTTTGCCACAGGAACGCCGCGCCAAATGCCGGCCGAGCCGGTCTGAGGATTTATTTCCGGGGTTCCGTCGAACTGAAAATGAATTGAAATCTCAGCCTCTCGCAATCCAGTTTCATGTTTCTTTTTTCCTTTAGTGCAGTCCTTACGGGGGCGAGTGGCCATTTTGGGCCTCTATGCTGTCGGCGAGCAGCCAGACCCTCCCTGTAAGTCCCCCCCCACCCCACCCCCCCCAAAAAAAAAGTGCTTTGCACGGCTTGTGGCTGCGAGACGACCCGGCAGGGTCCGCTGCATCTAACGTCCACTCGAGCTTGCCCCCCCCCTTCCCTCGCTGCCTGGCCATCGAGGCAGGAATGTGCATGAGAAGATGGCAGGTGGGGGGAGAAAACTCACCCCCTTCACCGCCGGACAGGACAAACACCAGCTGGGGTTAAACTTTCAGTTTGGGTGCAGGCGACTGATACCGGCTGATGCGTCTTCTTAGTTTGGAAACACAAGGGTGATGAAGGAGAAGTTAGCCGTAGCATTTTTTTTGGGAGGCTCGAAGTCGTAGAGCGTCGTCGGTCCCTCTTTTTTTTCTGCCGCTTTGCAGTTGGATTTCTCAATTTCTAGCTCGGCCAGAAGTAAACATTTCGACTTTCCCCGACAAAAGATCCGTTCCAACGCAAGACAAATTAACAATGCGAGTCGAGACAACCGTAGCCAAAATCACTTAACTTTCGCCGGATCCAAAGAACAAGAGGCCTCGCCACGTCAGTCATTTTTAATTTTTTATCTTTTTCCATCGTCGCAGTCTTTTTTTTTTTTTTTTTTTCCTCACCCCGACGGGCGCCGACCCTTTTACTTGTTCAAGGACGTGAACTTTTCTCCTTTAACCGTCCAAATTGTGGTTCCGTTAATGTCGATGCACGGCCAATGTTTGTCGGCATCTTCTTCCTTTTTTTTGCCCATTTTATTAACGTCCCGTTTCGCTACTAATTTCCTTCCTTCGACATGCCGCCACCGGAAGACTCTCGCTTTACGTTCGGGAGCCGTGATAAAGGGAGAAAGTCAAACAAAAATGAAAACCGTAAAGCGCCCACCGACGGCGCCTCTCCCAAGCAAACGGCGTACGCTCCCAAGTTTCATGTCGTGCGTCAAATTGAAATTTATTGCCGTCATAAAGTCCGGGACCCCCTGTATTTAGTTTTCTTGTAAGTAGCAAGATCGCTAGATCTTCTGCTCCGAGCCATGTTGGACACCACTGGGGTTTCCTTGTGACGTTGGGACAAAATTGCCCCGACACGCATACTTGCGCCGTTCTTCGCAAGGTGAACTCGTACGCCGTGACGCGCTCGCTTCACCCTGGCGCCCCCGTCTTTGGCCCGGCGGTCTCCGTCAACCGATCACGGAAAAAAAGCGGCAACGTCTCTCCACCCGGCAGGGGCACCCGGAGTCGGAGACCGTTCACCTGTTCATCCCCGCGCTGGCGGTCGGCGCCATCATCGGAAAACAGGGTCAGCACATAAAGCAGCTGTCGCACTTCGCCGGAGCCTCGATCAAGGTGCGTGTCCACCATAAAGCGGACCTCCGTTTGTTTGCCTGTTAAAAGTCTGTTTTTCAACCGTCCCCTTGACACACCCCTTTTTAAAAAAATTTTTTTTTTTTTTTTTTTTTAGATTGCCCCTGCAGAAGGAATGGACCCCAAACAGAGGATGGTCATTATTGTCGGACCACCCGAGGCTCAGTTCAAGGTGTCATTTTATTGGTTTTCCTTAAAAAAAAAAAGATGATAAATTTCATTCTGCAAAACGAGCAGTGCCGATCACGGCTACCCAGTAGGTCCCGGACGCTTTTGCAAATAATCGCCGTGACAACCTTGTCGCCGCAGGCTCAGTGTCGCATTTTCGGGAAGCTAAAGGAGGAGAACTTCTTCGGGCCCAAGGAGGAGGTGAAACTGGAGGCGCACATCAAGGTCCCGTCGTTTGCCGCCGGCCGTGTCATTGGAAAGGGCGGCAAAACGGTAAATCCAAACTTTTTTTTTTTTTTTTTTGTAAACTTAAATCCACTTTTGTGCTGATAAATTCAGTTTTACCGGCACAAATTTTTAAAAAAATTTTTTACATTTTTTTTAATGTCATTAGACATTATCAGAAATACTGTCATGAGCTACAATTTAAATTACATGATATATTTATATATTAGAATAGAATTTATGTTCTATGCAAATTACAATTTGAGTGTGTGCGCGCATGCCATTCTAATTTGTTTAAGACAAACGCCACCGTGATGTTTTCGCAAAATCATCCATACATTTGTTTGTGAATGACGGTTGTGTGTGTGTGTGTGTGTGTGTGTGTGCGTGAGATCACCTGGGGGGAGCACATTTTTTTTTAGCATGCAAGCTACTTACACAATGTCCAAAATGATCCTACCCACTATAAAAATACAAAACATATTTATACATATATTGAATTATTTTCATGTAAAATATATTTTTACGTTACAGAACTTTGCAAACCCATATTGCACAATACAACCCAATATTTTTTTTTTTTTTTATCATGACTTTACTCTGACATGCACTGAATGGAAACAGCCTGAGATGTGTCGTCTCTAACATTAGCTACTGCCAGCCAGCGAGGAACACACTTCCAAATATCATCGTAGTTTTTATGTCTGCTCCAAAATTAATTGGCTCACCCCTTTGACCTCTTGCACTTCCACGATCGCCAAAATTTTAAAAATTCTCCTCCACCCGGCCTCAGAGTGGCTCCCTCAGGTCGGGGACTCCTGCAAAAGCCAGAGGACAACCTTTGTCCACAGAACCATCCAACTCTTCAATTCCCATCAATCCTGCAAACCCGTCATCACACCACCCATTGCGCAGTTCTGCACAGTAATTATACTTTATTTTGTTAATATTCCAAATTCAACGCTGCTACCCCATGTGCCCCCTTAGGGAAAAATAGTTTATTCTGATTCGTGACCTGTCCGAAAATGCCGCTCCACATTTCCCTTCTTGGGTACAGCGATTATCGACTGGCAGATGAGGCAAACACTTGGAAAATGACATTAAAAAAAAAAAAAAAAAGGCCTCCGCCCACCCGCGATGGAAGTGGGAAGTTTTTGGCTTCTTACTCGGTCCGGCTCCCCCGCTCATTTTAATACCCTTTCCGAAGTTTAAAAGAAATAAATGTGAGGAGAACTAGGTGACTCGCTAGCTTGTAGCACTTAGCATCGCTGAATGTGCAGGTGCGGCGATCCATGTCATTTTTTTAATTTTATTTTTTTAATGCCATGCGATTTAACACACGCTTTGCCGTCGACGTAATGGTCACCCCGATATACGCAGTCATGCGTATTTCGAAACGCTCGGTTTATTGTTGGAAGCTTATTCATCTTATTCTCTCTCTAAAGTTAGCAAGCGAGTAACCATTTCATCATATATACATATTTGATATCATCGCATTCTTTTGTATATTTCTCATAAAATTGTGTGTGTGTTTGTACTGTAAATGGTCCCCGCTTAGAGTCCTCACACAACTTGCAGTTTCAAAGCGCTTTGCAAACATCCACACACACACACACACACGTTTTCCGGGCGCTATCTACCCTAATTCCCCGACTATTTGCTGCTACTTTTATTTCCCACACGCTTTGACCCTTGCGACTAATTTATGGATTTTTACAGTCCGATGAGCTTCACGCCACCAAAATATTTAGCCTCGTCACATCGGGCCGATGAAATTTCACAATTAAGATGGCAAATGGTGACTATTTCCTGGTAGGCGCCTGTAATTTTGTATATATATATATATATATGTATATATGTGTGTGTGTGTGTGTGTGTGTGTGTGTGTTCAAGCTGGTGCAGATAATACAGTTAATAGTGGAGAACAGGAGGGGTTCTTAAAGAAGAACAGGTCTATGAGAGACGCAGTTCTTACTGGTTGATAGGTGATCAATCAAATACTTAAGTCGTGCAATAAATTGCAAATTATTTACTTAAAAATCTCACAATGTGTTTTTCTGGATATTTGTTTTAGATTTCATCACTCACAGTTGAAAAATACCTATGATAAAACTGGCAGACCTCTACACGGGAAAAGCTGAAAAATCAAGTGTGTGTGTGTGTGTGTGTGTCATCTATTTTTTCCTTTTCAAATTTAGTGGCTGCAGCTTATATCGAATTGCAATTTTTGTTTGAATTGCAATTTTTATAATTCGCTTTGGATAAAAGCGTCCGCTAAATGACTAATATACTGTATTTTCACGACTATAAGGCGCACATAAACGTCTTAGATTTTCTTCAAAATGTGCAGTGCGCCCTGTGTGTGTTGTTGCTGTCAGGCAGACGTAGTAGAGAACACCATGAGAATGTTAAATGTGTGCGTTGATTGTATAGAAAAGAATGTGTATTTGCATTATGCAGGACATTGTTGTTTTAACAACCCCGAAAATAGCAAAGAGACACGCTTATGAAGTTTAAACTGAAGGCCGTCCGCTATGGGGAGGAACATGGAAACCCAGCCGCTGCGAGAGAATTTAAAATTAATGAATCGATGGCTTACAAGTGGAAGAAGCTGGAGAACGGGCTCCGACAAGCCAAAAAGACGCAGCTGAGTTTCCGCGGACATAAAGCGAGGTGGACTGAGTCGGAGGAAGGACTCGAGCAGCGGATCATCGAGCAAAGAACGAGTGTGAACCGCTTAGATTAAGGCTGCGAGCAGCGTGGGAGCGATGGATGACCGACAGTTTCACTAAGAATGGAAGGCAGCGCCGGGCGAGTTACGCCACAATTTGCGAATGGATTGTAGACGCTCGGGCTAACGTGTCCGCCGGCACTGTTGTTCGAGCTTTCGCAAAAGCCGGCATCGTTTCCGAGGAGCCTCGCGACTCTGACAGTGAAGAAAGTGAACCTGGCATGTTTGATGGAGTTTTAGCGCAGCTGTTCAAATCACAAACAGAGGATGAGGACTTCCAATGGTTCGATTGATGACGATTGCCGGTGAAAAAATGTGATTACCAAACTCACTTTGGCTCCTGCCGTTTTTTTAAACACGCAGACTTGTATGCTTGTGTGCTGTTGTAAGCTGGACGTAGCAGAGGACACCATGAGAACGTTAAAGGGGGAAGAGTGGGCGTGGATTGCATATAAAACCCGCGCCTTATAATCAGGCGCGCCTTATGTGAGTGTTAAATACAGTAATGGCGCACATAACTGAGACTGCGCCTTTTAGTATTGCGCCTTATGGTTGGGAAAATACGGTAATACATACGGGTATGTCCAAAAATTACGGTAGCCATCAATCTTTGTCAAATGGCAATAATGCTTTTCCACAAGGCTCTTCTCTGAGGTGGGGCTAAGTTCAGTTGGTAGGAGCGGTCGTTTCAGAACAAGAATAACCCTGGTCCCAGTTCACCCATGAAGGTTAAATGTAGAGGACACACTTCTTGTCCTCAGCCAATCATTCCTCTCTTCATCCTCCTCTTTCACACAACTTTTCCGCCGCCTCCTGGTTGTCGTCCGTGACCGCAGGTAAACGACCTGCAGAACCTGACCTGCGCTGAAGTGGTGGTGCCCAGGGACCAGACGCCCGATGAGAACGACCAGGTCATCGTCAAGATCAGCGGGCACTTCTTTGCATGCCAGGTAGGTCTCGCCCCCGTCCAAAAAAAAGAAATAAAATTCAATCGCCTACCCGTCGCAACGGATCGGTCCCTCAAGGTACGGCACTTGGTTCTGGTGATAGGGCACTGGCTTCATAGGTAAAGAGGAGCAGCTTGTACTGTATAGGATAGGGAGCTGTCAGGACAGAGGCATCGCAAGCAGGTGGAGGGGAGTTTGGTGCCCGTTGTGGTTTTTGGAAGGTCAGTCGAGGAAAGTAGTGGAGTTTGGAAGTAGTGAAGTCCTGTTGGTCCATAATGATGCCATGGTTGCAAGCTGAGGCAGTAGCAAGTGGCTACACCTGCATTTTTACCATCTGAAGTTTTTGCGGGTCCTTGAACCTTCTCGGGAACTAGTATTTTTTTTCTTTTCTTTTTTCCATGCAATTGGGCAGCATAGGATCTTGGATCTGTTAAGTTCCTACTATTTGTACGGTTCTGAAGGAACTCGTGTTCGGTCGCACTCACAAGCTACAACCACCATGAGACACCACTTAAGTGCGGAGCGCCATTTTTAAACTACTTAGGCCACCGGTCTGCTGTATTCCTGCGACAAAATTGGACTGAACCAGCCGAGAAAGTGTCCAAAGACGTCCGAGCTCTTCTGACCTGCTTTGCCACAGAGGTTTTCCGCATTCAAAGCTGAGCAGAGACACTTCCTCCTAAATGAGTGGTGTTAGCTTGTGGCGTGCATTAAGGGGAGGCAGGAGTGGACCTGCATCAAAAAATGATTAAATGGCAATATTTATCAGTGATTTGCACTATAGTTGTACTTTCAATTTAATTTCACCAGTTTTTGATTGCCTTTTTTTAATTCAAAATTGCTGAACTTTTACACTTACTGTTCAAATACTGAGAAGAGACATGCGGTGAGGCAACAGACTATTGAGCCTCAATGTAGATTGTACAATGGTGGCTGATAGCTAGCATGCTCTGCACTAAGACCATGTTGCGTTCTCTCTGTATGTCTATTAAAATGTTAAAAAACATTTGCTTTATGAACTACATTTCAAATGTAGTAGTTTTTTTTTATTTTTTTTATCCACAACGGGATGTGTATTACCAGTTTGGACTAGCGAGCTGCAAAGAGCCACAGAGGCACGCAGTTCTCCTGCCTCATGGATGTCAATACCATACGTCACTGGTGTTAGTTAATAGCAGTTTTTTTTTTAGAACAAGAAGGCAACTTGGCTCTTTGTCTTCGGTTCCAGTTCTTGCAACTTTTCTGTCCAAAAACATGTACTCTCTACGAGGTGGACGTTCTGGGCAGAGGGTAGGAAAGATGTCCATCTAGTTTTTGATGTCAGCTGACATGATGTCATCGACATGTAGCGTTCCAGACCCCCTGTTAGCGTAGCCGAGCTTAATGTCCGCCCCGTTTCTTCCCCGGCAACCTGTGTCTTCCGCAGCTGGCCCAAAGGAAGATTCAGGAAATCCTGGCCCAGGTGAGGCGGCAGCAGCAGCAGCAACAGCAGCCGCCGAAATCCCCGTCCGGAGCGCAACCTCCGATACCCCGCAGGAAATAACGGACCCCCCCCTCCGGACACCTTCGCTCCGGGAGGGACGGCGGCAGGACGGCCGCCGTCCCGACGACGGGAGCCGGACGAGGCGGCAGCGCTCATCTCAGGGGAGAAGGGGGTCGAAGGTGACTCCGGAAGCCACGCCCGAACACCCCCCACCCTTGTCTTGACTTGAAAATCCAAGAGCGGCGCCGAGCACCTCCCCCACCCCCACCCCTCCCCCCCCCACGGGTGTGTTTTTATTTTTATTATTTTTTTTATTTTCTACTCTAGAAACACAAAGAAAAAAAAATAAGGACCCCCCCCCCCCCCCCTCCCACACACACAGACACACACACACCCTTCTACCACGTCTTTTGAGTGTCGTACTTCAACCCCCCCCCTCCCCCCCCTCACCGCCGCCGCCGCCGACGACGAAGTGTTTCAGTCGACGGTCTTTCTTTTGTTTCCTGCTGTTTGATTAAAGCTTGTCTCCGGAGTTTTTCCCGCGGGGTGAAGAAGGGAAACCGTCGAAGGGCCCTGTCAGACCAATGTGGGGGGGAGGTTATTTTTTTCTGGGGGGGGGGGGGCACTCGGATTGGTGTGTGTGTGTGTGTGGCCACATTCGGTGGGCGTTGGGAGGGAGGGGTTGTTTCAGGCCAGGGTGTCCTGCCCTCGCAATGATAGTGGCATTTTATAAATTTGGATGCATTTTATAGATAGACCTAAATACATAGATAAATATATATATATATTTAGAGCCGAGGGCAGCAGTGTGACTGACACCTGGGAGAAGTAGTGCCCAACTGCTCGCCGCCCAGGAAAAACGATTTAATATGCATTTTACTTAACTACCTCAGGATCTAGTACCTCAGAAGAGAAAAGAAAATGATTATATATATATATATATATATCTATATAAATATATATATGATTAAAAAAAAAAAGCTCCTTTCTTTTTATTTTGCCTTTGTGGTATTTTGTATACTTTATAAAGCTGATAGTCCTTGAACATTTTTATTTTTTTAAGAAAAAAAAAATCAAAATGCGGTCGGCCGCCAACTGACCTTGCCTTCAACTCTGGTGCTTTCAGGTGGCGTTGTACGTAACGTACGTGTGTGTGCGCGCGTGTGAGCGTGTTTGCGCATGTGTGTGTGTGTGTGTGTGTGTGAGACTAAAGATGACCCTGTACAGAAGAAGCCTATTTGTACATAGAACCCCTAAAGCAAGAGTTTCTTGGCGCAGCTGGTGGCTGACGCCATGCAGAGAAAATCGCCTCAGCTTTTTTTTTTTTTCCCCTCCTCCCCCCCGACCCCTCCTGAGGGTACACTATATATATATATTTTTTTTTTTTTTTTTTTTTGGGAAAAAAAAACTTAAGCATCATAACTAAAACTATACAGAAAGCCAACCGCATGTATTTGCAGCAATGCCATTTTAATTTGAGGAATGACATTTATTATTATTTTTTATTTCTAAGGGTACTTTTGTCAATTTCCTTTCTTGCCCCCCCCCCCGGGGCGGACAGTGGCGCCCGGCACCAGTCGCAGCCTCCACGCTAGCAGTTTTCGACAACACCATCTTGAGCCCGTCATGGGTTAGTTATTATTAAAATGATCACAGAACAAAAGTCTTATCACTGCGTTGTGAGGGAGGAGTTGTGTGTGTGTGTGTGTGGGGGGGGGGGAGGGGTGAGGGTGCACTGACGGATGCATTATTTTAATTTTTTTTTGCTATAAAATTTTTTCCACCCCGCCCCCCTCCATGTTCTGTGACCTTCAAATTTGACTATCCAAGGTGGGGTGTGTGTGTGTGTGGGGGGGGGGGGGGGGGGGGTCCTGATGCGACTGTCTCATCGTGCCGAACTTAAATGTCTTGTGGTTTTTTTTAAAAGCGCTCGAGTGTGTATCCATGCTTCCACAGTAGAACGCCATCTACCTCAGCCGAGGGCGGCGGGGGGCGGGGGGGGGCGACCCGTGCAACCCCCCCCACCCCACCCCCACGCCACCACTGAGCGCCAGCGCGCACTGATACCTCAAACCTCCCCTTCCTGGATCCTATCACTTCTGGCCACACCATCCCGAGGCCGCGCTAAAGTTTAGCGGCGCAAGCGACCCCTGACCCCTGCCGACCCCCCCCCCCCTACTTCCTGCCTGCTCGCAACCCAAAACGCCCCCTTCCCCCCCCCTTCCCTCCGCCTAACCCCCATGTTATTTTTTTTCGCAGTTTGTTTTGATCTACCTCTTTAGATATGTATTTGAAGTAGAGGCATTCTATTCGTTAGCATTTAGCACCCCAAACCCCAGATATAAATGAAAAGTTTAAAATTCAACCACGTACTTTTTTTTTTTTTTTTTTTTTTTTTTTTTTTTTTTTTTTAGGATCGAGATGATTGCAAACGATCAATATTTTTGTCTGTTTATGTATTACACACACACACACACACACATTCTTGGCTCGATTTAAAAATCCCCAATCAGCGGTTTGATTTTCTACTTCCTGTCTTTCGGTGGGGCTACTTAAAGCTGTATTTGGAGTTTCGATTGGGATTCTTTCTTTTTGTGAAGAGGGTCAATCATGAAAGATCATCTTTTTTTTTTTAATATTTAAAAGGGCCTTTTTTTTTTTTTTTTTTTTGAAATAAAAATATATACAAGTCCTGACTCCGCCCCCCTCCCTTTCAATTTTATTATTTTTTTTTACCCTCAAAGAAGCTACTCATCCACCTGGTAGCTGTTTTTTTTTTTTCCTTCCGTTAAGCGTTTTCTCGGCCGCTTTGACGCTGAACGTTCTCTCGCCATGGGATGGAAATCAGGGACCCCCCCCAAGTTTTTTCAAATAGTGATAGAACTTCAGCATGATATTCCCCCTCCTCCTCCCACAAACCCCCACCTATCTGGAGACATGCTTGTGCCCCTTCACCTCCCCTTCACACAGTTCCACTTGTCAAATGCCTCTGAATAAAGTGAAAAATCAATACTGGGGTTTCTATTTTTTTTTTTTTTGTTTTGTTTTCCCCCACAAGTGTCAATCACTGGTGAGATATTCCACTTGAATTTTGAGTTATGTGATGTGTGACACCCTAACTGCAGGATTCGCTATATAGATTATCAATTTTTTTTTAATTTTATTTTTTTTTTAAATCTTACTGATTTAATTTCAATGAATGTGTAATGACAGTGAAGAAATATACAAGGTGAAAGTTTATTGAGGGGTCAAAAGTTTTATTGGTTAGAAAATATTTTGATAACACCCTGCATTTCTAGTATCTCGCAATGGGTGTAAACTTTTAAAAATTGACATCAGGTAGAAATTCAAGTACCTGAAACGCCTCATTTTGATGCATTCAGGTGCCAGAAGCTCATCGCGTCTGATGGCAAAAAAAACAAAAGGGCCTTTGAACGCAGAAATGGTTAGTTCGGCCATCCAAGTGTCCGTGACTCGCCGGATTACTTTAAAAATCTTATTCAAAAGAAGTATTCAGTGTAAGGAATATACTCAAGTCACAAGCTAGATGTTATTTACAAGAGCACCAAAATTGCCACGATTGAGTGAAGAAGCACATAATGTCTTTTTTTTTTTTTTTTTTCTTTAAAAAAAAAAAAAAAAAAAAAAAAAGCCAAACAAGCCCTTTATTAATTCAGCCGGCATAAGGCGCAAGTATTATCCAATGGTATTTCACAGATATGAACACATTTGTTATGTAATTAGACTTCGCTTGCGGTGTGACATCGCATGGAAAAAGGGGCGGAGGGTTTTCGCCGAACGCCTACAGGGGGCTTCTTTCGCTCAGCAGGTGATGGCTTTCCTCGCTGGAGGGGAAGAGCGCCGCCCGCAGGCGCATCATGTGGCCGCCGCCCCCGTTGCCACCGGCAGCGGCTTCCTCTGCCAGGGACCGACGTATCGGCCGGTACACTCTGTAGCGTCTGCGATGGAGGGAAGAAGGACCAAAAAGGAAGAGGAACTGAGAGCTTGACGTTGCCAGGGGGGGTTGAGGTCTTTTAACAAGATCTGGCCCAAACAACTCCTCAGCCCGAGTGGACTGTTTGGATTTGACACATGACCCTCACCATTACTTGTCCAACCCCTGTAGTTCATACCCTTGTTCCCCGTTCATACCCTTGTTCCCCATGCATAACAACTCCTGGATTAACCAAACCTAACCCCTGGACCAACCGCCAAATCTCCACAATCTGTGTTAGAACCAAAAAGAAGACTCTTCAAGGACTCTTCAAGAAGTCTAGATTGCTTGACAACGCTTGACCAGGACCTGGATGTCCGAGAACCCTTACGGACATACGGTATGCCATCTTTACCTTTAGGGACGGTGTCACCCCAGAAAATTGACCGCCTTCACGAAGGCCCTGCCCACCCTGTTGCACCCGACGTCGTCACATTCCAAGGCTGCTTACCTGTAGACCATGTAAGCGATGAACCCGAAAACAGTTGCCAGCACGGTGCTTGCAGAGAGGACAACCTCCGCGGTGTGGTGAGTCTCCGTCACTATCAGGGAGCGAGAATACGTTATTTTTTTTCTCCCCCGGTTTTTGGTCGATAAAACGAGACTTAAAAACAAGCGTGAGTAACAAACCCGGCGGCTCCCGGGACTTGTTGATGGTGACGGTCGTGCTGGCCAGGGTGAGGCTGCTCGAGTCCTCCAGGGTGATATTGACGCAGTAGGTCCCGGGTTCCAGAAACGTTCGCGTCAGACGTACCTCACATCCCGACGAAGGGGGCACGTCGTCGCACATGATGTTTCGCACCTCGGTACAGGTGGGATCCGACACGATGGTGCAGGCTGAAGTAGGCATGCTGTGGGGATACAATGACATGTATGTCTTTGAGCATAATGCAACTGCAATAGCCCCTAGTGTGCATTGGTGCTTGTTTACACCCACCTGCCCAAACATTTCACCAGAAAGCTGACGTCTGTTTTGGTCATTCTGGCAGCGATGACATCCACAATGCGACTATTTGATCGGCCGCCGACCGGACGCTTGGGCTCTGCGGGCGATATTTAAATGCTACTATCACTTTTCGACTCCTAAGGAAAAAGGCATACAAGTCGGGCAAGACCAGGGGGGCACTCGGGAAAAGACAGGAAGCGGGGTCAGAGGTAGCGGAGATGAAGATTTTGAGGTTTTCATCAAACGCGGAGGATGGACGGGGACGACCCCCGAACTCCAACCCACCTATGATGCTGATGTTCCCGACGAAGGTCCCGTAAACGTAGCGGTAACACTCGTCTTCTTTCAGCGTCTTCCTCTGGCGCAAGGCCTCGGGAGTGGGGATGGACTGGGTGGAGACGGCGTCCGTCAGAGGGTACGGCTCTGTGGTGGGCCAGCCGGTCGTCGTGGCGACAGAGGACGGCGAGATGGGTGATGGGCTGGTGCTGTGCTTCACTGAGACAACGCAAAGCGAGAACTCAGAAGTCCGGGCGATCGATGAGTTTTTTTTGTTTTTTTTTTGTTTTTTGGCTGAATACACACTTTCAGAAATCGCGAACACACTCACCCTCGGTCGTTTCCACCTTCATAGTGACGGCGTGAGTGATGGGCGGAGGTGTGGGAGCCTCTGCGAGAAGACAAACATGAACCAGAACCTGCTTTTTTTTGGTCTATTTCCAATCGCATGCATGCAAATACGCAAAAGAGGGATTTAATTTCTTAATTTGCGACAACCGAGAAGCTTCACAGCTTCAATACGATAACGTCAGGAAGCCAAACACAGAGTCCGTCATTCCCCCTCCAGATTGCCCCATCTTTGAATTTCAAAATGATAAAACACACTACAGTGAAACGTAATCCCCTTAAAAATTTTTTTTTTTTTTTTTTTTTTTTTTAAATAGACTCTTGCAGAAGCACAAAGAGGTCATAGAAATTATTCTTAATTTGGGCAGGAGTGACATGGAGCCACTCCTAAAGAGAAGGTCGCCGGTTCAATTCCGACAAGGTCTTTCTGCACAAGCGAATGCATGTTTGTCTCTATTATAAGCGAATGCGATAATGAATGAATGACTTTATGACGTGTTTTATTTATATAGAGCGAGACAGTGGACGGTTGTATATCTCTTTATGACGCGTGAATGACAGTGTAAAGTATAGAAGTATAAATGACAGTGAATGGTTTCATTTCCTGAGAGAATGAATACTTGTTTTTCTCTACATACTGTGCAATAATCCTCATTATACGCATAAATACAATACCTGTTCATGTAAATATACATGTGTACACGACACATATATTTTTACAAGTATTTTTTTTTATTTCTTTCTTTTTTATCTTTACCGTTTTTTAGTTTATTTTTATTATTCGCTATTTTATTATTTATTTTGATTCTTCTCCACTTCTCCACTGTGAGCAGGAGCTGCGTTCAACAAATTAATTATTCTGATTCTGAAATATACATTGCTCAAAAAAATAAAAGGAAAGCTGAAATAGCACATCCTAGATATGAATGAAAGAAATATTGTTATCAAATACTTTGTTCTTTACATAGTTGAATGTGCTGACAACAAATCACTCAAAAATGATCAATGGAAATCAAATGTATTGATCCATGGAGGTCTAGATTTGGAGTCTCACTCAAAATTAAAGTGGAAAAACACACTAAAAGCTGATCCAACTTTGATGTGATGTCCTTAAAACAAGTCAAAATGAATGTTGCGTCCTAAGTGGACAGTTTGATTTCACAGAAGCGTGACTGACTTGGAGTTACGTTGTGTTGTTTAAGTTTTCCCCTTATTTTTTTGAGCAGTATATCATAACAATGCAGTTCCATGAAAAGAGCGGATCCGGAGTTTTAAATTCACTGTCCGGCAACTCGGGACTTCAACTTTAAAAATGCTCCTCGGAGTCGTTTTCCTACGGCACCTCCCTGTGGCAAGACCGGAAAAACAACCTCGGGCCGCGTGAAGTCAAATCACATTTGAAAGAAACGCGTGCGCGAACCGGCGTTTTTACCCGTGCGGCCCTTCGGGGTGGGCGTAGCGGCGGCGGGAGGGCACTCCTTGGGAAACATGGCCTCCACGACCAGCTTCACGCTCATGGTCCCCAGTGAGTTGTACGTGTGCGTGGTCACGTCGTGGTGCGTCACCAGCTGGTTGCCGTCTTTGAAATCCCACGTGTAGTCGACGGAGGCGGCCGACTTCAGGTAGTCGCTGGGATCGTGGAGCTGCACTTTAAACACCACGTCTTCCCCGCGGAAGAAGACGCTCCGTGTCTGGTTGACCGCGGCCTTCTGGGAGATGCTCACAGTCACCGGGATCTTATCTGCGGAAGTGAATGAATTATTCACCGTGGTTGGAAATAAAACAAGTGATGGCAAAGAGCATTACTTATGTAAACCTCTATATATGAGGGTGAATGGTTGGTTCCTATGTTACGTGTGAATAAGTGAGTCTACATGACTGGGTGAATTTTGTTTGTCCCTATAAGACCCTTGAATGAGTGAGTTGTAATTTTTTTTTTTTTTTTTTGGAATTGTGAATGAAAGATTGAATGGCTTTATGTCTATGAGTGAATGTTTATTCGTCCCAATATGACGTATGAATGAGCGAATGGTTGTATTTCTTTATGAATGGTCGTATGTTTATTTCAGTGTTTCCCGACCTTTTTTGAGCCACGGCACATATTTTACATGAGAAAAATCACACGGCGCACCACCAAATAAATATGTCAAAAACAGTTTTTAATGAATTAGAATGAAACCGTAGTCTCAATTCACTTAGTGTGAAATCTAATATATCTAATATCTGTAGATTTGTCAAGTTGCAATGCAAATTTCCCACTGACGTGCAACTTTTCCAGAACACTTTTTTGCAATATCCGAAGACATGTCATCAATATGTCTGAAAATGGTATTATTTGAGAGAAATCTGGCTATTTCTTTATCAACGCCAGAGCCGAGCGTTTCTTCTCCAATGATTTTGCCGGCAGGTAGTATTAATGTTTTGCTGTTTGGATTTAGAGACGAGTTCAGCAACTTTATAGCAGCTTTCACTGCTTTCTCACTCGTCTTGGTAGTTTTCAACAACGCTGCCTGTTTGTTTACGCAGATACAAGTACTTTTTATTTTAAAAATGATACACAGTTACACAGATGCACAGGTTAATTCACTACCCGTTGCCATGGAATGCACACGCTGCCCACATAGACATAGGAAGACACATTATTTGCGTTGGATAAATCATTTTCGGACCAATCGGGTGAAAGTGGGCATTTTTCCACGGCACACCTGATGATCTCTCACGGCGCGCTAATTGGGAAACACTGATTTATTTAACTGCGTGAAGCGTTTTTTCGTCCCTACATGACGTGTGAATGAATGAGTGAATTGGTGTATTTCTATATATATATGTCTGTTATATGACTTGTGAGTGAATGTTTACGTCTGTATGACTTGTGAATGAATTGTCGCGTATCTTGAGGCTTGTGAATGAGTGAGTGAATGGTTATTTTTATGACTTGTGAATGAATGAGCGGATGGTTCATTTGTCCCAATGCGACGTGTGAATGACTGAGCGAACGGCCGTCTGTTTATACGACTGGGTGAAATTTTGTTCCTCCCTCCCGGTAGGACTTGTGAATGAGAGGGTGAACAGTTGCCCGTCTCTGCATGTGATCGAAAGCGAAACCCGGCTCCGCCTCCCATCCCCTGACAAGCGATATCGAGAACGAACGAATGAATATCCGCGCAACTTTTCCGCACGTGTCGGCTTCTACCTGTGACATAGAAGACGGTGTTGTCTGTGCTGAGCGGGGTGTACTTTCTGCGCTCGCGTTTCCGATACACCAGCACCTCGATGACCTCGGCCCCGAGGGGGAAGCTGGAGGTGTTGAGCGTCAAACTGGAGGAGGATCCGTCGCACGTCTCGAAATATTGCCCTGGACGGACATCGGAGGGGAAAAGCGTTCATTCGATTTTATTCGGATCGAGCGGGTCTTCGGCCCCGTTTCCGACGCCCTCACCCATCGTGTGCCAAACGTAGACGTAGCTCTTGCGTCTCCAGTCGTTGCTCTGCGGGAAGGGCTTCCCGTCGGGGAAAACGTCGCACTTGGACGCGTCGTTGCACTTCCCGAAGCCGTAGTCGTCCAACCAGGAGCTCCAGCCGTACACGTAGCCGGAGCGCAGCTGTCCGTTAGCTGCGCGGAGAAGGAAAAAAACAACGTGAGAGAGAGAGAACGCGCGATTGGTTTTTTATTTTCGCCTTCGCGAGACAGCGGGAGGGTACGATTGGCCTCTTCCGGGCTTCTCGGCAGTAACCTGAGGCCTCCAGCTCCGTACCGTCCTCGCAGTGCTCGTCCCACAACAGGTTCCCGGCGGGATCTTCCTTCTGACACGGCGGGTACTCCAGCTTGGCGGTGAAGGTGACGGATGAGCCGTTGAGCGCCGGGCTGTCGCTGGTCAAACGGACGGTTGGTTTACCTGCGCAAGGGGTAGACGGTCCAGATTATCCGCGTCCCGTCAATGGGCGGAAGACGTAAGATCCCGACTTGCCTCTCCGGTGCGTGAGCTCCTTCGTTTTTAGCGGCGGGTAGAGGCTATCGTCCCACGGGTTGGTGTCGGGATCCCAGCCGGGGATGGGCGGGATCGGGAACGGAAACTTCCCCAGTTTGGTGTGCTTGTGGGAAAACATGTCCCTGTATGCTGGCGACAGGGCGAGAAGTCGCACGTGATAACGTTTAGCTTAAAATGCTTTTTGGCGTCAAATAGACGACGTGATCCGTATTCGCTATTTTATCACGAAAAAAACGGTAGTCGATAATTTTAATCCGTCACACCTGATCCACCTTCAGAGGTCGACCCCGGCGACAGGGATAGTGACGTCAATCTATAAATTTTAAAGTTATACCTGAAATCCACTATTACACAGCTATTACAATGTAATAACACAGGTTTTAAGGCTTCGGTCCGCGGGATGCGACGGTGTTTTCGTTTGCACGACTGAGGGAGAGGTCTAATTGAACTCATGGGACTCTGACTGCGTCAGTTATCCAAAAAAACAAAGAAAAAAAAAAAAAAGCCAGAAAGAAAAACCCGAACTGACAAATTTTCTCAGACAAATCGGAATACTGCATGTCACGCTCGTACTCTCTTTAATTGAATCACATTTGCACCTGTTTTTAGTTTATCTACTGTTTTTTTTTTTAATTTGTACTGCCAATTGTACTTGTTTTTAGTTTTATCCGCCCCCTTCTACTTTTTAATTTGATCTCATTTTTTACTTGTTTCGAGTTTTATCTACTGCTTCCGTACTCTCTTTAATTTAATCTCATTTTCACCTGTTTTTAGTTTATCTACTGTTTTTTTTAATTTGATCTCCCTATATTGTTGTGCAGTGCTCTGCTTTGCTTGTAAATTTGTCGACCCTGAAAATGAGGGAGACCTCAGTGGTCTTACAAGTATAAATAAAGGTTTGAAAGAATGAATGAATGAATATGGCGGGTCTGGAAAGGTTGTTTTTTTTTTAGAAATATAATTTATGATTTCAAGTTATTTCAAACGGATCTCACCTACCTGGACCCGCGTCCGCCTCCAGTAGAAACCACACGCACACGAATACGGAGAAAAACCAGGAAAATCCCATTTCGGAGGTTTTTTTGGGTTTTTTTTTTTCTCCAGGACGCCGGATCCCTCTGCCTGCTTCCTCGCCCTCTGCTCGGCGTCGAACCGCAGCCGCCAATTCAACGGGGAAGTTGCACGACGCGCGGACATGTGACGCGCTCCTAACGAGACGCGCATCATTTCTCATTAGGGGGAAACGCACGGGGAGGGGAAAGGAGAGGAGAGGGGGCTCTTATTTTCTTTTCTTCCACTTCCATCCTTCCATTTTTACTCTTCTTTAACCTCCTCTGCAGCCTTTTTTTTTTTTTCCTCTTTGTTTTTTTTTTTTTTAATTTTATCGCTCCCCTATGTTCATCCAGATGTGCAGAACACCTGGATTTTTTTTTGCACAGTCCTCAAGGCTAGAGGGCGCACACACACACACATATATATATATATATACACACACATGCTTGCGTTCCCCTTGTAAATTGTCTAAATGATATAATGTAATTACAGATGTTGCTTATCATTCTTCTTTGAGTTCATTTGATATCTGTGTGTGTGTGTGTGTGTGTGTGATGGCTTAGCACATGACACGGCGCTCCGTTAATAACCAGCGTGTGTGTCGGGCGTGTGTGTGTGGGGGGGGGGTTGGTTTGAGAATATATAAAACTTTTTATTGTTGAAAGAAAACGCTTTTCGAGCCGGAAGTAAAGTTTAGGATGCACTGTTAAGTAGCCAATGACGTCATCCACCTCAGGTGACGTCAAAGTAAATGATGTATACATGTTTTTATATATAATCCCTGTAAATCGACAAGTATGGATATTTGCAGTCTATTCCATTGCAATCCAGATTCATAGCAGATTGGATGATTTATTATCTGATAACGGTTTCCATGACAACCCCCCCCCCCTCCCCGCGTCGCCCTTTTGCCGGAAATGACTGAAAAGTGGCGTTAAAAAACCCGGTTTGCATCCCTTCTCCAGCAGGGGGCGTCACTGATATAATAATTCCAACTTTTATTTTTATTTACTATTTCCAGTAGTTTCTCTTGAGATAAAGAAATAAATATTAAAATTGGGCCAGAAATGACTCGGAAATCAGAAACGATATGATGATTATAACAGAACACATGGGAGTAGGTGTATGTGTCAGGCGGAGAGTGTGAGTGCGCATGCGCCAGAGTGTTTTTGTGTGTGTGTGTGCGCGCTTGCATTCCTCCATCCGAGTAGAAGCCAGATAGTAATGAGGGCCTGACACACACACTCACACACACCCCTCCCCGCCTGCGTTCCTCGGTCTGCGCGCAATTGTGCAGGACGTGGAAATTTCAACACTATGTGTGTGTGTGTGTGTGTGTGTCTGTGTGGGCGGGCGTGTGTGTTCTGGCTGTCGGACGGAACACACAGGAGCGTTCACCGCCTCTGGAAGTTCACCGAGACAAACACACACACACACACACACACACACTACGTTCCCGCACTCCGTCGGTGTCCTGGGATGGAAAAGAAAGTGATGGGTTGGAGGGTGGAGGTACTGTGTGTGTGTGTGTGTATGTGTGTGTGTGTGTGGAGGGGGGGGGTCAGCTGATCCCTCCTCTTTTATTCTCGAGCGGGTTTTCAGACTCGGTGGTAAACACATCGAGCTCTATCCCCCCTAATATCCCCCCCCTATTCCATTGCCATATATATTTATATAAAGCATATAAAGCGAGAATCTTCCCAGAGCAGGTGGAAGACTAGAAGTTGAGGAGGAGTGGGGGTCGTTGTCTCTAACCTGTCGCTTTCCTCTGGCGTGTTTTTTTTGTTTTTGTTTTGTTTTGCTTAGTGCTATAGCTGAGGTGGAGGAATTGGTCCGAAGATGGAATCAGGGTCTGCGCGGCGGGGTTGAATTCCCGTCATAGTCTTCGCTCCGCTCGGCATGAAACTGTGCGCGGAAGTTGCGCGGGTGAGGAAGAGGAGCAGGAGGTGGAGGGTGATCTTCATCTGGCTCCTGCTCGGCGGATTCGCCTTTGTGACGCTGGCTTTGTCGGATCTCTTCGACCGCAGCGCCGGACCCCCGCGGCGACCCCCGCGGAAGACCCCCGCCGCGCCGGTCTTGGCGGCCGGGTGGAGGGACGGCGCCTCGGAGCTCGTCGCGGACTTCGGCCCCCTCGGTTCCCTGCGGGAGGACCAGCTGCTACCGGTGCCGATCCCGCGGAGGAGACGCGGTTTCGGAGATCCCTCCGGGGCTCCTGCGTCCCAGACGCGCCGCCGGGATGCGGAGGCGAAGGTGCGCGTCCACGAGGACCGGAGCGGCCCGGGAGACCAGCGCAGCCCGATGTGAGCTCAGAGGCGCGGTGACAAAAACGTAGGATGACGAGGGAATGAGAGGGTCACTTTCAGAGTTGTACGTCTGTATGAAAGTGTGAATGGCTGTGTGTTTTTATCATGTGTATAACTGAGTGAAGGGTTGTTTTTATATGACACATGATAGTTTTATATTTTTTATGACATTTGGATGAGTGAGTGACTGGTTGCATGTATTTATGATGTGTGAGTGAACTTTTTCTTGTATTTATATGACATGCAAATGATTGACTGAATGCTTTCACGTCACTTCATGACATTTGGATGAGTCAGTGAATGGTTGCATGTCTCTATATGAAATGTTAACATTAGGCTTTTTTCAATATGACATGTGAACGGTTGTATGTCTATATGATGACTGAGTGAGTCAATGGTTGCATGTACATAAGAGTGAATGGTTCCATGGCTTTGCATGACATGTGAATGACAGATTTGTTTTTATACGTATGAATGGTTTTATGTCTATCGTTAATGAATGAGTGAGTGAATTTTTGCATGTATTCATGACATGAATGAGTGAGTGTTTTTTTTCTATGGATTTTTTTCACGCATTAATTACATCACATTACATTGCAGTCATTTAACAGACGCTTTTATCCAAAGTGACTTACAAAAATCACAATTTTATAACCGAAGATCCAAAGTACCAGAAGCCGCAAATTCCGCAAAAGAAATTTAATTTTTTGCATGTTTTTTGCATGATTTTTTTTTTCATGAATTGCCCCCGGTGAGTGGTTGGTTGCATGTCTCCATATGAAATGCTAACATTATTTTTTTTTCAATATGACATGTGAATGGTTGTATGTCTGTATGATGACTGACTGAATGTGTGTTTTTATGATGTGTGAGTGAGTGAGTCAATGGTTCCATATTTCTATATGACATGTAAATAAGAGTGAATGGTTGCATGGCTTTGCATGACATGTGAATGACAGATTTGTTTTTATACGTATGAATGGTTCTATGTCTATCGTTAATGAATGAGTGAGTGAATTTTTGCATGTATTCATGACATGAATGAGTGAGTGTTTTTTTCTATGGATTTTTGTCACGCATTAATTACATCACATTACATTGCAGTCATTTAACAGACGCTTTTATCCAAAGTGACTTACAAAAATCACAATTTTATAACCGAAGATCCAAAGTACCAGAAGCCGCAAATTCCGCAAAAGAAATTTAATTTTTTGCATGTTTTTTGCATGATTTTTTTTTTCATGAATTGCCCCCGGTGAGTGAATGGTTGCTTATCCCTATATGACATATGAACAAGTAAGTGAATTTTTGCATATATTTATATAAAGTGAATGACAGATTTGTCCATATGACTGTGAATGGCTGAATAAGATGATGAAATTACGTCTGTGTTTGGCTGTGAGATGGCCGGGATCGGCCACAAGCCATAAAGATCACAAGCGAATGAGTAAACCTTTTCTTTTGCCTTCCTGTCCACGAATAGTCTTTCTTCTTCGGTGGCTTCATATGAACTAACAAAGGGAACGCCAGACTTTGAAACCCCGTTTCCGTCCACTAGGACCTCCGTGAAATCCCCGAACCGTCCGTTTCTTTGACCGGTTGCGATCACCCCCCCCACCCAACAGGTGCTCCCGGGAGCCGTACCGCCAATCCCTGCCTTCGGCCAGCGTGGTCATCTGTTTCCACGACGAAACCCGGTCCGCGCTCCTCCGCACCGTGCACAGCGTGCTGGAAACCTCACCCAAGCGGTACCTGCGGGAGTTGCTGCTGGTGGATGGCTCCGGCCAGCAGGGTGAGCACGGCGGCTCTGACACAAATGTTGAGCCGCATTTTGTAATAACAGTGCATTTTGTAATAAACGTCCAAAATGTAATAACTTTTTCATTTCATTTTGTAATAAAGCCGCATTTTGTAATAAACCGCCCCGACGCATTTTGTAATAAATTTTGCCGCATTATGTAATAAGTTATTACATGTTGAGAAGATTATTACAAAATGCACTTGCAACTTTTTTATTTTCTAGGAAATGTAATAACATGGTGCACTATGTAATAACAATTCTAAAGCATAAGTTTGTTAATTGTATTTTATTTTACTTTAAAGTATTTGTAAAAGCTAGGCCTATTATTAGTATCACTGTATTAGCCTAGTAGCAGTACTTAGCAATTACTATTAGTACACTATTCAAAGGTTGCATTAACAGAGAATATTCTATAAATTCCATGTTATTACATTTCCTAGAGAATAAAAAAAGTTGCAAGGGCATTTTGTAACAATCTTCTCAAAATGTAATAACTTATTACATAATGCGGCAAAATTTATTACAAAATGCGTTGGGGCAGTTTATTACAAAATGCGGCAGTTTATTACAAAATGCGGCTTTATTACAAAATGAAATGAAAAAGTTATTACATTTTGGACGTTTATTACAAAATGCACCGTTATTACAAAATGCGGCTCAACACACAAACATTCAAAATAGCCGTGTATCGAAAGCGGGGATATTTGTATTTTTGACGACGACGCGAGAAGCGAGAAGATCCTTGAACATGCCGAAGTTGCCCAGATGTCTGGATAAGAAAGTGGATTCTTTGTATTCCAGGTCAGAATGCGTTGAGGGAACACGTGTCCAACTTGGATGGGGTGCGTTTGATTCGCGGAGCCGGAAGCTCGGGGATCGGAGGCTGCCGGAGCTCGGGCGCCTCCAGAGCCGCAGGGGAGGTGCTGGTTTTCATGGACTCCAACTGCCAATGCCACAGGGGCTGGCTGGAGCCGCTCCTGGAGCGAGTGGCCCAGGACAGGTACCGGACACTCGCCCATGTCAGCGACCGCTACAAATTCAATGTCAAAGTGGACTAATGTCCGTCTTCTACGGACTTTGTTTGCTTTTTCTTCTACTTCCTGGTAGGGTTTCTTCCAAAAATGAGAAGGTGGAAGTTTTTTCGGTCTGCTGCCCTCAGTCATGAGGACTCAGGGGGGGTCTGGCCTTCCATATCCAAAACCTCGCTCTCATGATTTGGCTCCGGTCTCGAGTCTCCCGACTTGCCTGCGGCGTGTCTCTAATTAGACGGATAATTAGCCCGATCTCTTGGGCTCGGAATTCGCGACCGCCCTTGGTTCCCTCGCTCGCCGCCACATGTTTGACCCCCTTCTGCTATTTCGCGCGCTCTCTCACGCCTCAATTCCGTTTCCTTCGGACGAAGAAGCCGGCGTGACCTCTCCGCGCGGGGGTTTCGGACGATAACGAAAGAGTTCGACGCGGTCGAACGGGAAATTGGACGCTTTTAGACCGAGACGAAAAAAAAAAAAACACGGATTGAAAGAAACAGAGGAACTCCCTCCTTGTTCGCTAACCTTCTGATAAACGATTCCGTGCAGGACCACCGTGGTGTCGCCCATCATGGATGTGATAGACGGTCGGACCTTCCGGTACGATGCCACCCGGTGGCCGGTCAGGGGAGTTTTCGACTGGAGGCTGGAATTCCAGTGGGAGTCCAACGTCGGGGTACAAGTCACGCCCCCGGATCCGGGAATCCGTCCAATAAGGTCAGTCGACATCTTCCGACGGAGAGAACCGCCCGACGCTGTGGACTCCCTTTTCATTATCTTCAGTCAGACGTCTTAAAGCAATGTCCGTGTGATTTCATTTGTCGGTAAATCGGTGTCCTAAATGTCGTAGGAGTCCGGCGTTAGGAGGTGGAGTTCTGGCAATTGACAAACATTTCTTCCAGAGCGTGGGGGCTTACGACCCAGGGATGCAACAGCGTGGAGGGGAACACGTCGAGTTCTCCATCAGGGTGAGGGGAACGCTGTCGCCCAACTGGTCGCCTTTTGTCGGGGGTTTCGGGGCGTTTTCAAGGGCGGCGGCGCCCTCTTGAACACGACCGCCACGCGTTATCGCCGATGTTCCCCCCAGGTTTGGTCGTGCGGTGGAACGATGGAGGTGGTTCCCTGTTCCCGTGTCGCCCGCCTGCAATATCAGGAGTTTCCAGTCCCAGACCAGGAGCCGCTAGAGAGGAACAAGATCCGCCTCGCCGACACTTGGATGGACGGATATCGAAAGATCTTCTACAGGAGAGACACGCTCGCTCATTCCATCAGGCAGGCGAGTGCGTTTCTGCGTTTTTAACCCTCGTGCGATCTTAACATTGTGTTTACTCCCCTTGTCCTACGGGTTAAAAATGACAATCTTTGTACCCTAGTGGTTTACGGCCCCACATGGAAACATAAACAAAAAAGAAGTATCGCTTTTTCTAATTATGGGGTCTCTTTAGGAAAAGTCATAAAATTTCAAGTTGAAAAAAAAAATAGGTTAAGGTGTTTTTTCGACAGCTAAACATGGTAGTGGGTCACTTTTGACCCGCAATACAGCACGAGGGTTAAAGAACGCAAATGTTCTGCAAGGTGGCGTGCAGGTTTGGCGCCTCCCCCGGGTTTCCTCCCACAGTCCAAAAAACACACAAGAGGTGGTCTGCATGTGTTTTTGTTTTGATAACACACACAAAAACATACTCCCCCCCCCTCCCGTGCAGTCAGAGAGCCCAAATGTCACCGAGCGTCTGCGGCTGAAGAAGAACCTGGGCTGTAGGAACTTCCGCTGGTACCTGACCACGGTTTACCCGCAACTTTACATCCCCCAGGACAGACCAGGACTGTCGGGCCAGGTAGCAGGCACACACACACACACACACACACACACACATACATTTTTATATGTGAAAATGTATTTCATAACATATGTGATTTCATAACAGCTACACTACAATTTTTCCTTTTATCATACTATTGTGCACTCCTTACCTCACTTGTTACTAAGACACTTATAGTTTTATCACTTGCTTACTCAGACACTTTATAGTTTCACTGAGACACTTTATAGTTTATAGTTTATTTTTATTTCTAATTCTGCCTTTTTCTTTTTATAATTTATTACTGTTATATTTTCTGTAACTCTGGCACAACAATTTCCCTCGGGATTAATAAAGTTGTTCTTATCTTATCTTATCTTACATGTCAGACATACCTATATGATGTGCTTTTGTGACTTTGTGTGTCGTGTTTGAAGCTGTACAACGTTGGCACCGGTAGCTGTGTGGACTTTCCACGGGGGAACGGGCCGCCGGGTGGATTCGTGCATGTGGCGCCATGCAGCGGGACAGGCGGCCAGGTAACCACGGTGACACTTTACTCCGCTATAAGGTAATTACAACGTCACGGATGAGCTCCTCCGTCACGGCAGCACTGCGATCTCAACTCGGAGGGCCAGGTGCGATGGGGTCCCAGGGGGGATTTGTGTTTGGATGCTGCAGGGAAGCAAGTCAGATTATCGCCGTGCAATAAATACCATCACGCCAGCAACGCACTCCGCTGGAACTTCCTTAAGGTGCGTGAATGAATTTCTTTTTTTTTTTTTTTTTTTCTCTAAACTACAAGTTGCTGCTGTTGTTTGAGACCTGTTTTCCTCCAGCTGAGTGGACAGCTCGTCCACCAGCCGTCCCAGTTGTGTCTGGAGGCCGTAAAGGGCGGAGAGAATAAAGGGGGACATCCGGAAGAGGCGGCGGGGAGGCTTTTCCTACATCCCTGCGTGCACCGTCCTCGCCAGCAGTGGCACTTTGAGCAACTCGTGGCTCCTGGAGGAACCTGAGCAACAGCTCCTAGACCGGATATCGGGCACGTATGTACTTCACGTAGGGCTCCGTGCGCTGGGATTCCACTTCGACAGTAGATGCATCAACGCCGGCAAAAACACATGTATGTACCACGACATGTGACGTCTTCCAAGTTTAATAAATAACTAATAATCAATAATAATAATAATTACGTGCATGTTTTCAAAGTGCTTCCTCAAGAAGGTCACTACTATGAGTGGATGCTTGCTTGCAACAGCAGAGGGAGCTACTTACCTTCCTTGAATAAATCCCGGCGCTGTGAGTGTATTTTTTAACGCCTCGCAGGGAAAGTTGTAAATCACGGTGGGAAACCCTTTCGCTCCGTGATTCTCAATTTTTTTTTTTTTAGCCACGGCACATATTGTTATTATTATATATTTTAAACCTTTACAGCGCCAGGGATGAGCATTTCCTGTCTGATGATTTAGCGAGCAGATGGTATTAACGTTTAGCCATGAGCAACTTTGTAGCTTTCAGAGTTTTCTCACGCGTCCTGGTGGTTTCCTTCAAAAACTGTCTGTTTACGAACAAAATCGTCCGTGTTCTTATCTCGAACCGAAGGGTGTTTAGTTTGGAGATGGCGTTTAATTACGGCACTGTTGGACAGCTTTTCCGTTGGTTGGTTCGCCAGTAAAAGCAATATAAACTTTTATTGTGCTGTTTGAGCTCACCTTTTTTTTTTTACTTTCTTCTGACCTCCACTCATACTTGGGCCGTCATCTGGGTCAGAGTGTAATTTTTCTTTTAAAATATTTATCTATCTTGTATCACTGTCGCTGTCTCACTCCAAGCATCGCTAATAGGTTTCCATTTCATTGTTCTGCCTGTCACCGCCCACTGCTGACATAGATATAAGTACGAAGACACGTTATTTGCATTGAATAAATACGTTTTTGACCAATCCGATTAAAGTGGGCATTTTTCAGTGGTTGGGAAACACTGTTTCAGCTGAACGTATGAATTCTGATGCTCCGATTGTATTCGCGTTTGTACTCCGTACGCTGAGCGCAACATGAAAAAATAGCAAAAAAAAAAAAAAAAACGTATTTTACATGTAATATAAATTTTAAGAAGATGCTTTAACATCAGTGAGTACTTTACCTCTAAAAGGGCAGGGGATTTTGTTTTTGAAATTAAATTAACCCCAAGTGACGGAAGGATTACATGAAATATTCAGAAGTAACCTACTTTCCCGTAATGTTTACAAAATATAACAAGGTTAACAACCGAAAGGTGTAAAGACGTGTGAGTGTATGTGTGTGTGTTTGAGTGAGAGCTAAACTAGACATCACACTGCTTTGGAGATCAAGATCCGAACAGTTTAAAAACTTAGTATTTGAATCAGGGCTGCATATGGAGATGTGTTGCTGACATGCAACCAATCCCATTTCTCATAAAGACATGCAACGATTCACTCGTTCATATTTCAGACAAAAAACATGCAACCATTCACTCTGTCATTTATGTCTTATAAAGACATAGAACCATTAACTCTTACATTCACATGTCCTATAGAGAAATACAGCCATTCATTCACATGTCATTTAAAATCTTGCAAGCATTCACTCACTTATTCACATGTATTATATACATGCATTCATTCACATGTCATATAAAAACATGCAACATTCAGTCACTCATTCACACATCATAAAAAGACATGAAACCAGAAATATGCAGCCGTTCGCTCAGTCATTCATTCATATGTTAAACAGTAAAATGCAAGCATTCGCTCACTTATTCATTCATTACATTGCAGTCATTCAGCGGACGCTTTTATCCAAAGCGGCGATTCAATAACCGAAGATCCAAAGTACCAGATACCAATGTCTTCGTTTTTTTTTTTTGTGTGTGTGTGTGTGTGTGTGTGTGTGTGTGTGTGTAGGGGGTGAGTGGGTAAGTGCGATTAGTGGGTTAGTGCTCGGTGAAGAGGTACGTTTTCAGGTCACGGCGGAAGATGGGCAGCGACCCCGCTGTTCTGACCTTTTCCGGGAGTTCCTTCCACCACCGAGGAGCCGAGACCCGATGGTCACCGCTGGGGTATCTGCGCCGTATCCTCCGGGAGGAATCTGCGAATCTTCCTGACGTTGTGAAGGAGAACAACAGTTGGTTGTCCAGGACCGCACCCAGGTTTCTCGCAGTTGGGGTCGGCCTTACAACGGCGTTGGCGATGGCCGAGAGAAAAAGCAGCTCAGTCTTGTCTGGGTTGAGCTTCAGATGGTTAGTCGCCATCAAATCTGAGATGTCGGACAGGCAAGCTGTAATTCGGGTTTCCGTATGTCATATAGCGAAACCATTCATTCGCTCATTCACACGTCATAGAGACACGCAACCATTTACTCACTCAGACATATGTAGCCCCTGGGACATTTAAATAATAACAATAATACATGGGATTTTTATAGCGCTTTTCATGACACTCAAAGACGCTTCACAAGTAAAACAACAGAAGGAACAGAACATACACAGAATTATTGGGAAGAAGTCCATAATTGCAGAGTGTGGCGATGAGCGCCAGTCCAGGGACGAGCTGGAGGAGCTTCGCCGGTGTGCAGCTGAGTGTCGCGCTGCTGTGAGGAGGCAAGTGTTGGAGCTGGATGTCGGAGATGGATTTTTGGTGGAGGGAGAGATGGTGGAGCAGGTGGAGCAAGAAGATTTCGGCCGATGGAAATGCCGTCTTGCTAGGCGCCATCGGGATCCGGAGTTTCGAGAGGCTAGCCGGCTAGCTAGCCAGCCAGCCAGCCGGCCTGCTCAGGTCGCCGTCGGGATCCGGAGTTTCGAGAGGCTAGCCGGCTAGCTAGCTAGCCAGCCAGCTAGTTTGGTAGCTTGCTGGAGATTGTCCAGGTGAGCCTTTGTCTTTAGTTTGGTTGATTGGTTGGAGAGCGGGAAGCGGCAGCCAAACGCGCCAGCGTCCTCCCGCCCACCATCTTGCCAAAAAAAAAAAAAAAAAAAAAATAGTGTTTCTTTTACTGCTACTAGGGTGGGAATAAGGTAGAGTGAGGTGGAACCAGGTTTGGGTTGTGACAGGAGAGGCGAGGAGGAGGAGGAGGAGGAGAGCTGCATGGCCGTCGTGTTAGTTAGCTAGCTAAGCTAACTGGCTCGCTACCCGCGGACGACAACACACGGCGGCCCCGATAGCGCTCAAGGTGACCCCGAAAAGCCTGGTAGCCCCTCTGGCCACGAGGGGAACGGCGACCAGCCCGTCCCGCCCGCCGCCTCAGCCGACTCCTCCGGTTTATACCGTCAGAAGCTGGACTAAAGAACACCGACATCGATTCTCCGCCAAGCGTGAGTACTTCGCGTTTACTTGGCTAACCGACTAAAGAGGGAGAATTTGCCTCTCATTTTTTTTTTGTCCTCCTACCAACCAAAGAAACGGGCCTGTATGTTTTTTTTTTTTTTTTTTTGGCCCCCACGTTCTTCAGCGTCGATCAGGCCTGCAACTGGGAGGTTTATTTTATTTTTTTATGTTTCTATATGAGCTAATGTGTAGGTGTGAGCCCACAAATTAACGAGTTAAACAAAGGTTCATTTTTATTTTCTTCAGACGCATTCTCATTTCTGTTTTACAAGTTATTTTTGTAAAGTGCTTCGGCGATTGGTTTCTACAAATGGTATTTTTTTTCGATCTTTGAAGAAGGGGTGAATACATTTTAGGAATAATTCTCGTCCCACGGCGCTGACCTCATAACACACACACATACAACATACAGAGGGTTGCGATATCTCCGTCCGAAGATTGGCGTCCATCCCAGCGGAAGGTTGGCGATTCAATCCTCTGTCAAAATCTCCTCAAGCTACTGAAACCCCAGTTGTTCCTGATGGCTGGGTCACACACACACACACACACACACACACACAGCGGGCGCTGTTGTCCTCTCGCGATGTGGTTTACAATTAGTCCACGTAAATGTTCTCTGAAGGCCACGGCTGACGCCGAATGGAGATTAAGCGCTTCGAAATGCGACAGAACCCTGGCTCGCGGCAATTAAGGTCAGACACAAAAACAGCTTTTCCGACGCCGCATTTATAAAACTGTCGGCGCCGGATGTTTCCATGGGATTCTTTTGGAGAAACCAAACAAGGAAGGGGGGGAATTTGTTATTCTGGTACCTTGGTGATGTTGCAGATAGAGGGGGTTTGGCCCAACTGTGTCAAAACAATGCTGATGGAAATCAATTTCGCCTCAAAGCAAGTCTCGATATGCATGTGAATGGTTGTATGTCTTTATTTGGTGCGCGGTGACGTGCGGTGAGGTGCGTGGCAGGGGAGGCACCGACTCTCAAAGTCAGATTTACAAAATACTATATATGTATTCAACAGAGAAGCAGAAACTGACAATTTACCAACCGGCTGCTTGCACATTGTCTACTGGTTGTTTTATCTCCATTAACGACATTTTTCACACACACATAGGTCATGTACATATTTGTCTTATTGTTTTGGAGCCAATCATGTTGTTCCAGCATTTATCACTTCCAGTTTTGATTGAAAGTCCAATTTAAATGAGCGATCTTCTATTTTTGCAATCAGGTAAAAAATGAGAAGCAAACGGACTGACGCGTTGCATTTGACTTTCACGACTTGCCTGTTTCTCTAGCATATTAGCCGCGATGCTTTTTGTCTGTAATACGTGAAGAAGAAAAATAGCGGAAAGAGCACGTGTGCTCGCAGACGCCCTCTTCAGTGAGGCAGAGGTACTGCCTGCCTCCCCACTTGCTTTTTCACCGCGGCGTTTTGTCAGATGCGGAAGGCTTATATGATCCAGACAGTGACGTGCGGTGAGGTTCATGGCTGGTGAGGCACTGACGTCATCAGTCAGATTTACAAACATATGAACCCTACGGAGTAGCTTATTCACCGTTTTATTGGCAGCAGTTAACCTGTTTTGTTTGAAATATCATATCAGCATTCTTTACATATACAAACTGTAGCATAGGAAAAGCACGTTTTAAAAAAAAAAAAAAACATTATTATCTCTTACCTTTACCTTTAAATGAAGCCCATGCGGTTTTCCTTTAGCTTAGCATTGTGGATGCTGATGTTGAGTCTTTGCTGTTCATTCAAAGCCAAATCTATCCTGGACGTCCCGAATGTTTTTAGCGCGATTTGACTTTGAATGTGAGTGGCCGACCGCTCATGTTTGATTAGGCTTCTTTGCAGATTCTTCAGGTCACAATATCCCATTTGACTCCAGACATTGTAAGAGATTGAGAAAAGAATGCAGGAAAAGCAGAAAATGTGCTTTCTTAGTGGACATCCACACAAAAATAACTGGATGGCTGCACTTGACTTGCTAACTGTTTACAGTAGCTTGCTAATGCTAATTCTATTATTCTTTAGCCAAGTAGTAAGAAGGATCCGTGGGATCACCAGTGCCCCCTACCTTGAGGCACCGTCACTGCGTGCCTCACTTAGTGTGTCTTTGCTGTCGCTTTACGATCACGTTACAGTTGTTGACAAAAAAAATTATACACATCAGCAAAAGTATGGAAATTAAGTTTATATATTAGTGCTTAAAGTGTTTGAAAATTTTAATAGTGACATCCACAGAGACAGCAGTACGGTCTCAGCCGCTTAGCATGCTAGCACAGTTAGCAGAATCATTGCGCAATCCATAGTGGGGTCCGCTGGCTGCCGTGTCACCACACGTCTCTTCTTTATATTTATGTTTTATTTACAACGCTAAATGTGAAATTTTTTTCAGCGATTTTGAAAAAAAATGACTAAAAAGGGTGATGTTAGATGGAAAATAACTTTATGATACAAATCACTGAATAAATAGAGCCATTCAATTTATTTTTTCATTAGACATTTTTTTCTTTCCATGATGCCATGTGGTTTTTAAACTACATTTCTAACAATTCATGCTGATCATGTTATCCATGAAGTGATGGCATCCCGCCATTACATTGCAGTGTATCCACATCAATGCCGTTTTTAAGAAGAGGAATTAAGAAATACAAGTGATCCCTAAATGTCCAGGAAGAGAAAAGTTGATGCAGATGGAAAGCTGTTTCGAGAAAGATGGGAAGGCCAATACATGTTTGTGCTTCACAGAGAAACCTGGCAACACAACTGGGCGAAAAGACACACAGCTATATTTATTTAAAGTACATTTGGTTACATTAACTTACATTTATACGGTTACTATTACATGTGGCATTGAGAAGCAGATTCCAGCTTGGATGCATCAGAGTAGACGGGTGTCCGTCAAAAACTGAGCTATAATTAACATTTTCTTGATGCGTTTTTTTTCTTGCTACTCCAAGACATGGAGCGTGAATGGTTTCACGTTCAATATAATTAATATAATTATAATAGTTATTTTATTTTTACATTTATTAGTAGCCTGTGGTTACTGTTGAAATTTTATTCAGAAGGCTGCATATAAAGAGGCATAATTTAATTTTTATTTAAGAAAAACATGCCATTGATGTGTTTTTTTAATCCAAATTTCGGTTCTGCATGTGTACGTTATTAAGTTATATATTGTCTAGTGTTAAGCTTTGCGTGTTTCATATTCAGTTTTTAAGCAAAACTTGTTTGGGTCCATATGAAAAGGTTCATTGTTATAGCCGGAGGATTTTTTTTTTTTAAGTTAATATCAATGTTGGCTTGTGACTTTATCTCAGTTTTGAATTTTGGCCCACTGTGTATTTGAATTTGTCATGTGAACGTGAGGACATATATTAAAGTTTATGCAAACATTACGTTGGGGTCATACAAAGAGATTAATTGCATTTGCTCAACGTGAGTAAAAAAAAATGAGCAGCTCAACTCAGTTCAACTGAATTTTCCACTGAACTTCAACAGGAAAATACACACATTCAGCTGTATTGACAATAAAAATAATAAATAAAAAATAAATAAATAAATAATAAATAAATAAATAAATAATAAAATAAAAATAATGCACTGATCTGTAATTTCCATCACAGATCAGTGGACAATATTTACACATTTATTCTTGATCGTTATTTGTCTTTTTTATGATGACACAGGAATTTCAGATCAAACCTGGAACCTTTTTTTCCGCCTGCTGTGTGATTAACACCTTTACAAAATGCGTTTGCACATCGGCAAAGAACTGGAAGAGACGTAAAGCTATAAATATTTGACCCGATAAGGATAATGAATGCACGAGGCCTCTGGGCGCAAAACATACATTTCCAAATAGCAGGTCAGATCAGCAGTGTATTGTTGAAAACTGGTAAAAAAACAAATAAATACATTTCTGTGGAGATGATCAGTCATCCGGGTCACGGGGCTTCTGAATCGTCTGAAGATCATTACGTTCCTTCTAGAACTCTGGCAAGCTTGGCATGAAATAAAAAACTTTAAAATAAATTAAACCGGGTATAAATATTCAGCCTTTTTTTAATTTTATCGATGATTTACGGGTCAAAGCGTCCGACATTCGCCGCTCCCCCATCGAGACGCCGGACCGTCGAACCCGGCGCTTCCCATCTGCTGTCAAGCCGGTTGTGACGGATGGTTTCGGATAAAATATTTAAAACGTCTCCGCGGCTGACGAGCCCCCCTCGCTCCCCCCGACGCCGTTTATCGCATATAATTCCCGGCGCAAAATGACCTTTAAACATGTTGAGACGAGGAAAAACTCACACGACTCTGTCTGACGGAGGTAATGGTTTAACCCCAACTGCCCCTTTTCTGTTGCATCAAACACATCTTTGATTATATATATAGATACCTTTTTTTTTTAAATCAAGAGTGATATTTTCTGATATTTCACAGACGGGGAATAATCCTGTCAGCGCTCTTCGGCGAACGCGGATGATAATGTCAATTACCAAACACGTCTTTGGCATTTCTTCACGTTATTACATTGACTCAAACACGCCAACACACACCCTGATGGGACCCGGCCTATAAATCCGCTTTAAAAAAAAAAAAACACGCGAGAACACGAAAGATTTTTTGAAGAGTAGAAATACTTGCGTAGAAATAAATCCATTGTGCAATGTGCAGCAACTCCGCTGTTTTCTGATCTTTATGTTATATATATATTTTATACATATATATGAGTCATATAAACAAATATTTTTAAATATAGATATATGTGTGGAAATAATATATATTACTATTATTATTATAATATATAATTATTTAAAAAAAAAAAATTTATAACAGACACCTTGAATAGAATGAAATGTTTAGATGTTTTCTCCTCATTTTTCAATAAAGGGTTATATTTCCGGGCGGCAAAGGTGTTGCGTGTCTCTACATGTGGCTGCCAACTGATTGGAGTGAAGCTCACTTTACCAACCGAGCCACAAAAACACCACCTATGTCGGAATTCTGATTTCCTGACTTCAAGCTTGTGACTTGAGTCCGTATTATTATCTGACTTATTGTTCCCTTTTTAAAGAGAACTCTTCCTTGGAAGACGAATAGGCATAAATATGAGACGAGCAATATTTACTATTTGTCTCATACTAGAACGTGTTGTTAAAAATGCCCAAGGAATTGTTATTTCTTTAAAAAAACCCAATTTATAACATATTTAAACTTTTTTTTTTACATGCTTGGTTGTAACATAACAAGTTTGCTCGTGTTCACTGGCTTTCCACTTGGGTCGGTACTTTATAAACGGTAATTAGGCCTCATTGTGTTGCTTTTGGGTGTCATTTCCAGTCCAAAGGAACCAAAGGGACTGATGCTAGGCTACATAGCTTTCCAAGGGACAAGACGATTTATCCTTTATTAATCCCCAAGAGGAAATTCGTTCTCTGCAATCAACCCATCATGGATGAACCACGAGCAGTCGAACAGCGCCAAGGGAGCACCGTCTTGCTCAACGACCCTTCGACGAACCGGGAATCGAACCAGAACCGATCAGCTCCAAAGACGATGCGTTAGCTAGGAATCAGACCCGGGTCAACTTCTTGGAAGGCAGCTACGCTAACCACTATACCACCAATGCATTTACTTACTAAATTATCTGCACTGTGTTCTCGCCCCCTTCTCTCCAGATGCATTTAGCCAAGCTAAGCTAAGATGACGATGCTACATCAAACCGCCGCGCCTGCAGTTTTCTTTCACAAGCGAACAAAAGGTCCTCGGGAAGTGAGTGAAGCCCGCTGGAGGAAGCGCCACAGATGTTCTCCTGCGAGGACGTCAACAACCCGCTTCTGCAGGAGTAGCATCTGATGACCAAAGATCGGGTATGAGCACGATCACGGACGAAGCTGACGGTCAGTCAGCACAGCTGTTAGCATAGCACTGTTAGCATAGTAGCGCATACATCTTTGTTCGACTTCATTTTGAGCGTTGTGACATCAACATCAATACCAGGCAAGGAGTTAAAAGGTTTTTTTTTTACAATTTGATACAAACTAAGATATGTTGAGAGATCGTTTTTATGCAGCTGCTACAAATATTGATCAAATAACATCTTGGTAGCCGGGTATCCTGCTAGTCGACCATCTTAAGTGATTAGAAGAAAGAAGCTATTCTGCCGTTGCTACTGTATCCTCTCTTGATGGGCATTGGTCAAAACCAAGTTAGGAAGCTATTAATCTCTGCTCCTGACATCTGCATTGCTCAGCCATCTTTCCACACCGACCGCCGCTTGTAACCGCATTCCCCCCCGGGGAGCGGCTCAGACTCATTCATCACACACACAAGTTACTGCTTTACAACACACTCGCTGTCTGGGAGTGAATTGGAGAACGTCCTTGCGAGGAGGACTCTCTCCGTTCTTCTGCGTCTTTTGCTGAGGATGTGCTCCTTTCAGCGGAATAAAGTGTTCATTTGAATGGAAGGGTGAATGCCAAAGTGTGTGTGTGTGTGTGTGTGTGTGTGGTACATTTCATTGTGTGTCCGGATGAAAAGACCGGGATGAATGGTCGGCGTATTTAGGTCAGAGCGTAACGAACAATATGGCGAGAGCGGGTTGAACATAGCTGATGGAGCGGTGTGAAAATAAGCAAGGATTCCCAGGTATCAAATCAATCTGTAGCCTGCCGCTTACACGGCGTCACACTCCGAGGTTGGGAATAATGCGCGGCTACGGCGAAGCGGAGCGGTGAATAAAAGATGAGTTTGTAAGCAGGTGGGGAAAAATGACGCATGACGAGATTAAACGGGGGACGGGTCCTGGAGACGGCAGGCCTGAACAACAGTCACCCAGCAGATGTGCTGAAGGCGCTCCTACATGCGAACATAAACACCCTAAAATCCAAACTTGCCTCCACCCACCTGCAGCTCCCTTCTGACTAAAACACATTAGCATTCATCCAAATGCAAAAAAAAAAAAAAAAAAAAACACAAACCCCAACAATTTTTTTTTTTTTTCACTTGGTGGACATGTAGTGTATTTATATTTTATGGACATGTTGGTAAAGTGTCATTATCTATACCAGGTTTTAGTCGAGGCCATTCCAGTACAACTGTCCAATCTCCTCAATCTTTATTAATAACAATCAATAACTCCTACTTTTTTACATTACATTACATTTGGCAGACGCTTTTATCCAAAGCGACTTACAATAGAGGACATAAGCACTGCAAATAACACTTGCAAATACAAGATGCACAGGAAATATACAGAACAGTAAGCTGTTTTTTTTTTTTTGTTTTTTTTGTAAGACAAAAATGTACACATACGTACACACACACACACACACACTGCATAGCCTAACTTGGTGCCTAACCTGATCTGGGGCAGCTCAAGCATCAGCGCAGTAAAAAGTCCTGAAAGAGAAACGTTTTTACCTGTTTTTGAAGGTTGAGAGAGATAATGCTAGTCTTGTTGCTTCCGGAAGTTTGTTCCACCACCGAGGTAGTAGAACTGAGAACAGTTTTGCCTGAGATCGCTTAGAGCGAGCAAAAGGTACTGCTAGTAGGTTTGTATTAAAGGAACGCAGCTCTCTGCCAGAAACATAAGGTCTTACCACTTGCTGCTAGAAAACTAACAATGCTTGATTTTACACAACTTAGCCACATTTAGCTCCAGGGAGGAAGTTGTTGAGATTTTCAGTATATCTTGAAGATGCTTATTAGTGAGTTTGGTCCTGTTTTTTTTTTTTTTTTTGACCTCAAGGCTGGAGAAGAGCTTTTCACTCCCCCCCCCCCCCTCAAAAAAAGCCCCATGAAAGTTCAGGGAAAGCGGGGGGTCAATTCTCTCTCAAAAAAAATGTCCAAGCTGATCTTCTTGGTTTGCTCGGTTTTGAGTGCAGAATTTCACTACAGGTCAATTCGGAGCATCAGCGTGATTAAATGCTCCCGTCCAACTAGTTGGCTTTCTGTCCTTTTTCAGTGACATCTTGCCTCGCTTGCCATGGAAAACCTCCCTTAACCGAATCTGCCATGCTAGGTAGGGCAGGCGGCCATCCAATCGGAGGGTTGGCCGATCGGTTGAGTTGTTCCCGATGACCCGGTTAGCTGCCTTGAGCGTTCGTCCACAGTCTTCCTGCGGTTTCTTAGCTGATCTGGTGATCTTCTTCGCCCACTTCATCCCAGAGGTGATGCCCCACTACCAAAGATCGCAGTCATGATATATCAAGTTAAGGATAATAAAAGAACCATGCAGGATTTTAATTTCTTTTTATCAACAGCAACAACGGCCCTCGTCAGTATGCTTCTGGCGTGTTAGCATGTCCATTTTTGCTTTAGACATTCGCGCATTGTAATCAGAAGACGACCCGTGGGGGGGAACCGAGGAGCCATCATGTCGGTCGTTCATTTCTTCCTCGCTTCGGCATCTAACGACTTTTCCTTTAAGAAATGTCATTTGTCCGAATTAAAGATTTAAAGGGCATTATGGATGCTATTTTAGACCCGAGTGTGATGAGATTATACCGGAGGACATCTTGCAGATTGGGGTCCGCTGGGTCTGCACTGTGGAGATTTTCCCCAATGTGGATGTTGGACAATAACTTATGGTGACGGTTATTTGGTTGTGGCTTTGTATATTTTTGTATTTCCCCTGAAATCCCAGTGTCTAACAGAAAAATTTAAATATAATTTCTGCTAGAATGGGCCAATCAGACTCGGAAACAGAAGGACGGGGTTGACCGACATGTCATGGTATGTTGATGCCATTTCTTTACATCGTGATATGATGTTCAATTAAAAAAAAAAAAAAAATCAAATTCTCGGTCAATCATTGTCAAATGCAGTCGTCGTGGCAACTGGACTTCTCTCCTCTATAGTTGGCCTTGGGGAGTTTCTGTGCAGGGGTTGCGTATCAGGCATTGGTCCAAGTTGAGAGGGTTGGTTATGTTTCATAGCCCGCTATCGTTTCTGGAAATGCTATTAATAAAGCATAAAAAAAATATAAAAAAAAATGTTTTTTTATTGTTATCATCCTTTCTTTGGGAGTGTAATGACATGATGCCCATAAAAAAATCTTCAGTTCTGTGCAGGAGAAGTCAAACACGGTGATGTGCGGAAAATATCGGTTCCCTGAACCCCGACGAGCGCGAATACACAAACAAAACAAGCGTTAACAGTCATATTTGTCGTTTATTAGCATAACGGTTTTGTATCTAATATCAAAAAATTGGAGAGAGAAAAAAAAAAACAAAGTATCATGACATTACATTCCATTCTCAAACAAGCAGAGCCAAACCCACCGTACGTCGATTCGAACGAGAACAGCGGATTCGTCAAGTTCTGACCTTTTTTTTTTTTCCTTTTTCAGATCACCCAACTGATGAGACCCAAGTCTTGCATTTTTTTGAATAGGTAAAAAAATACATATTTAGTAATAATACATTCATAGAAATATAAAAGCGCCTTACTTTCCTTATTGTGCGGGGTAATGTGGGGTGTATTGCCTTTGCTCTTAACAGCTGAGAAAATTTATATCAGAGAGAAGCAACCCTGGAATATCATCAGGGCAATGGCCGCCATTACGGGACCCCGAAACAATTTTAATATTGCTGTCTTTTGCTCCGGGGGGAGCGGGGGAGGGGGGGGGTCTGACAACAACGCAGGGAAAAAAAAAAAAAATCACCCAGCTGTTTCAAATGAGCCCCACATTCGCTAAATACGAATCAGCGTATTAGAAGCTGGGTTAAAAAAAAAAAAAGGATCAACAGTGTTTTCCTATAATTAGATAAATGGCAAACTGGATTTCCACAGGGTGACATGCAGAATGTTAATGTGTGTCTACAGGCACTACTCAAAAGGCTCGGAAAAGCATGCAGAGATGTGAGAGGGGAGCAGGGAGGAGGAGGAGGAGGAGGCTGGTTGGAGACAAATACCAAAGAGCCAAGGAGGGAGGAAGAGTCCCTATTCTCAGTGTGACAGACGACAGCAGGGGCTGTGTTGCCTGAGGCGACCGACCCTTCGCCGCCGTCGCCTCCAAAAAAAACCCAGCTGCGACCGTCCACTCCTTTCCAACCTATCCATGTATTTCAGGTCCGTGTCATCCGAAGCAGGCGGAGAAGGAAAGTTGGAGGTTAAAGGGTCGGAGGAAGGTGCTCTCGTCTCCAAAATGTAGCCTCCGTTACCAACGATGCTTGTTTTCGCATACCCTGCTTCTACCGGGCAATCTGCAGCTCTAATTTGTTGGGAGTAAGCAGAGGTATTCCCGGCATTTGCTGAATTCTCGCTGAAAACGCCTGAGGGTAATCATGGTAGTAGCTGTGGGAATAAAGGGTCGGGGGCTGGGGTGGGTGGGAAGGACACGCAGGGGTCAGGAGAGGACCGAATCCAGAGAGCTGCCACTTTACAGCTCGGTCGGTGATCCGGACCTTCGAGTCCCGTCTCACAATCCCAGCTTTCTACAAGGTAAAGCTAAAACACCTAATCTTTCTGTATTTGTTTCCATGCATGCAAAGTGGACTTTTTAAATACATGCCCGTTGAACGAAACAGTTTGCCATTGTCCTCCGACCGTCAGTCCACCCCCCCTGAAAAAAGTGTCTCGGAGACGAATGGCGGGGGGAGCTATGAACCGGTTTGGTTCTGGCAGGCCTCTGCAAGTCCACACTGAGGAGAGCACCCCGAGCTCAGATGAGGGCTTCCAGCTCCCCCGTCCTGCGGAGGTGGACTAAAGACCCTTGACCTGATTGAGCTGGAAATCTCATCTTTGTGGTAATAAGTCTCTGGCGAGCCTTGAGGCGAGGAAGGCAGGTGTTGCTCTGCGCCGACAGAGGTGGGTTGTAGCTGAAGGGCAGTCGAACCGAGGGGCGACTGAGGGGTTGAACCGAAGATAGCCGGGTACCCAAGCTTGAGATCTTGGGGTCTGTGAGCGAGGGAGTCCATGTGGCGAATGGCGCCGTGCTGCTGGGGTACCGTAAGGGGAGAGGAGGGAAGTGACATGGGCGTGTCTGTCCAGGGAGACGCCGTCTGAGATGAAGATGGCGAAGGGTACTGGGACTGGGGATGGATGGAGTGCGGCAGGCAGGTGTGATGGCCCGGAGAGAAGTGGGTCGGGCATACGACCGACGGTTGAGGCACCGGGGAGATGAGGGTCTCCATGAGTTGGGCCATCCTTCTCATCATGTGGCCGAGGTCGGCCACTTCCCTCCCAAGGGTTCTCACCTGCAGGATACCAATCAAGCACAGCAAAGGTATATGATAAGATAACCTTTTGGAAAGCGGTTCATTAAAAATCCTTGAACTCTGTGTCACTAGCATATTCTAGCACGATGGTCGCCAACCTTTCTACTGCCGCAGACCGGTTGACGTCTGTTTTTAACTCATTTTGTTAGCTTTGGGGTTACAATTTTGGCACTCAAGTGACTGAGATGTAACCGAGAGACTCCGGTTATTTTTCAAAATAAAGGTTGTTCAGACTCAGCTAATAAATCCAATTGATTGTTTCTTGTGCGGCCCGGTATCAATTGGTCCACGGACCGGTAGGCCCGGGAGTTGGGGACCACTGTTCTAGTACTAGTTGTCACTTTCACAAAGTTGTAGCTTTCTATGACGATCAAATTCAACTTGGTTACCAAGCTCCACATCAGCGGAACCATCCTCCAATCTCAATCCAGGAGGGCAGGCATCCAATTTTTGTCAAAGAATGTGCTTAAAACCTGTCTTTTTGAGAGATCGTAACCAGGATTAGTGCAGCCCCTTGTTACTGTATGCCGCCGTAGCCTTAGTTTGCCAAGAGATATCCGATGATGCACCTCCAAACTCTCCTATCCCGTCTGCATGCACGATAGTAACCCTTGTATCTTCTCCCAACTCCTCGGGCTCCTTCATTTTGCAGGTTTCCAAGGGGTGTGGCTTGATTTACCGCAGTGTCTCGCAAGGCATCCACTACTCCTGTTTCCATTATGAATGTCACAGCTATTATCTATGTATCTGTCAGCACTACCGGAATTGGAAGTAATAGATCCATGTAGCATCTGTCCTCTTGGCTCTGTTTCTCTTTTTTTTTGTACCCCAACCGGTAGAGATAGAAGGCCGCGATTGGCCCTGCCAATGAACCATCTGCTCCTGCCAGTCAAAGCTATCATGTCCATCTATCAGGCCAACCGTGCATATTAGCGCCGCTGGATATACATCAGCCCTCGACAGGACGCCCAGCTCCGGGTAGGAAGTCCATACATCACAACGTGATCAGGCTACACTTCCACACGTAGTAATCTTGGGTATATAAGGGGAAAGTACACTTCCACTTGACATACCGTGCTCAAATTCCATGTATGAATATTGTTGCTTTCCTATATAAGGCCTCAGGGCTCTGAATTCAAGCCAGATGATGAACTTAGCAAGCATGCATTTTTTTGTTTATTCCAAAAAACATTGTCTTCAGTGTTGTTTTTCAGTTAATTATCCAAATGCACTTGCAGGTTAGGGGTAATCAAGGACGGAGATGGAAATGTGCTTATAAATAAGGATAGTGGGAGGGCAAGATGGAAAGAGCACTTTGAAGACCTGAAGGTCAGAGGAATGTTGGAGGAGGTTCAACTAGAAAGTCGGGATCATTAGGGTCGGAGGCAGAGGAGAAAAAAAAAAGAGTGAAGAGCGAGAAGGCAGTTTGTCTTGATGACAAATCGTTGGCGATATGGGAATGTCTTTGAGAGGTGGCGGTAAAGTTCCTTTTTTCAAGGGAAATGTGCAGAGTTGCAGTAACTTCTTTTCTTCGTCTTTTCCTTTCGGCTTTTCCCTTCAGGGGTCGCCAAAGCGAATGAACCTCCTCCATCTAACCTTAATCCCTGTATCCTCTCATCTCGCACCAAATAACGTCATGTCCTCTTTCACTACGTCTATAAATCTTCTCTTTGGACTTCCTCTGGACTCCCTGCCTGGCGGCTCAAATCCCAGCATCCATCGACCAATATATTCACTATCACTCCTCTGTACGTGACCCAAGCATCTCTCACTGACCTCCCAGAAGAACCTCAAAATCTCACTTCTTCTACCTCAAGCTCTGCTTCCAGTCTTCTCCTCAAAGCCACTGTCTCCAAACCTTACCGCATCGCTGATCTCACCACTATCTTGTAACCTTTCCTTTCATTCTGGCTGATATTCTTGTATGGTATAGTACCCCTAGCACTTTTCTCCACCTGTTCCAACCTGCTTGAACCTGTTTCTTCACCTCTCTTCCGCACTCTCCATTGCTCTGGACTGTTGACCCTAAGTACTTGAAATCCTCCAGCTTCTTTATCTCCACTCCTTGTAGCCTCACCGTTCCATGTGGGTCTCTCTCATTCACACTCATATATTCTGTCTTGCTGCAACTAACCTTTCCGGAGCATACCTCCACCTCTCTAGATTGTCCTCCAACTCCTACCTTCTCTCACTACAGCTCACAATGTCATCTGCAAACATCATGGTCCATTGAGACTCCTCTTCTGTCAGCCTGTCCATCACCACTGCAAACAAGAAGGGGCTCGGATCTGATCCCTGATGTAGTTCCACCTCCACCATGACCTTCTTTGTCACACTTACAGCACACCTCACCACTGTTTCACACCTTGCATACAAGTCCTGCACCAATCTAAAATACTGTACTTCTCTGCCACCCCAGACTTCCTCTTACAATACCGTAGTTCATTTCTCGGCATCCTGTCGTATTCTAGGTCTACATCGGCCCACTGCAGCTCCCTCTGACCTGCTCTGACCCTCTCTACCAGCATTCTCTATAGCTGCAGTAACTATTGGGGTTTTGATGCACGACACTGTGGAAGAGGGGTTCAGAAGAGTGATTTCAATGTGTGAGCAGTGGTTTCACGCTGAGGAAGAGCTCCACAGAGTTTTACCCTGAGATTAGTGGGGTCGGAAGGACCTGGAATTGTTGATTTAGAGAAGTGTAGTGGCAGAGAAGTATGTTAGAGTGGTCCAAGGACAGTGTGACAGTGGTGAAGTGTACATCTAGGGTCCTCCCCTTAGCAACCTCCTATTTGCTATGGTGATGGACAGGCTGACAGGTTAAGTCCAACAGGAGTCTCCACGGACCGTAATGTTTTCATATATTGTTGAGCGGGGAGCAGTCGGAGACCCTGGAGAGATGGAGATTGTTCTCTGGAGAGAAGAGCAAAGAGTGGGGAGTGTAGAAAAGAGGTGAAGGGCAAGATTTGATATCGGAGGTTTGCACAGGTTAGACGTCTTGGGAGACAAAGTCAGAGAGGCCAGATTGAGATGGTCTGGACATGGGAAAAGGAGAGAGTGAACGTTCTGGCCGGCTCAAAAGATGTTGAAGGAAAAGGGGGGAAGACCAAAGAGGAGATATGTGGATACAGTGAAGGACATGAAGTGGAAGAACATGAGGTGCTAATTTACGCTCACGTTACGCAAGAAACAAAGTTTCAGAAATTAAGGATACAGATAGTACATGGAGAATGTACATTCTTGGGCAGCGTTATGGAAGGGGAATTTCTCTCCCTAGTAACACTGATGCCATGTTGCCTTCTTCCTCTTCTTTTGCTTCTTCTCTGTTCCTTTCACTTCACTCACTTGAGCATACAACACATTGCTGCCCCCAAACGACTGCTTGCGGTACTGCTCTATTTGCTGCATTTGTCTACGCATTTGAAAAACAAGGTAATGGCTCCATCCGTAAGTGAGCTGCAGAGGCGGAGTACAGGGCCAAGATGGAAAAAGAGGAGCGTCAAGGTGAAATGTTGGATCTCCGGTTGCGTGAATGCTTTTGCATTTAAGGAAAAAAAAAATCTCCATTCTTTCTGCAATCCTCCCATCCCCGCTCCTCTCTCTTTTTGTCTGATAAAAAGCTTGCAACAAAACTCTGGCCTTGATTAAAAATAGAAAAAAGCTGAGAGTGACGGCAGCGTTCCATCCGACACGCTGTCGGTGTGATTTTGCTCCGTGGAAGAAGAGCGGTGGCAATGAATGACCGCAACCCACTTTGGCTGGAGGAACACATCGCTAAAACAAAGATTATTACCCGATTCATAACTTAAACATCTATATCTTATTAAAAAAAAAAAAAAATCTATTATGTTTAATAGAGCCTTAACAAACATAATACTCCATGATTGCTTTTTTACTGATAGTGCAGGGCAACACGAGAAAAACAGTCATTTTGATGTGATAACGGCTGGCGATGGAAAATCAACAATTAGAAACATAAAACATCATTCTTATTAAATTTTTTTTAATCAAGTTTAGATTAGATTAGATTTTTCATTTTCATTTCTATCCACGCTAACCAACAACGCTAGCTATTCCCGGCAGCTATAGGACCAGTATGTTCTGACAGAAATTGAATCAAGCAACTTGGAGCATAAGTGTTTACCTCGGAATATAAGAATCACTTTGCGGAAAGAAATAGAAACAACTTTAGTTATGATGTCAGTTGTTTCAAAAGGTTTCTTTAGTTTTGAAGGGTTCATGTTGTAGTTTCATTTGTCACAATATGTGTGTGGACGTTTGTTCTCTCTGACAATGTGTATTTGTAGCGGGCACACTAAACTGTCCCATCAAGCTGCCTCCGACCTCACCCTACCTGCTGGTCCAGGTGTTGCAGTTGTCCCTTGGTCTCTTCTGCTCTGGCCACCAGCTCCGCTGTGCTAATCTGTAGCGTGTCTGTGACATAAACGCACACGTTAAAAAAATCATCACAGCGCAGAAACACTTGCTTAAAGGTGGCTAATACCGAATCTAAACAGGTTCAAAAAAGGGAGCATACAACTTGAGCATACAAGTCCAGAAAATTGCGAAACTATCGGATTATGTGTAGGAGGTTCCGTTGAGTGGATTGCGGGAGGACCTGCGTCAGACGACGAGGCACTGGCTGGAACGTTGACAGCGCAGCCTCGGTTGGTGGCGAAAGTAAAGGCCATGGAACCCTCCGTCCCCGCGCTGTCTTCAGTGCCATCCACGATCCTAAGAAGAGATGACACTGGGCGTGTGAAGGTGTTTGTGGCCTCGGGGTCAGGAATCATAACCATCTTCATCTTCTCACAAGCAACTAACTTCATGGCCTCTTTCACGCCATCCATTTCCGGTCTTCCTCCAGGCCAGTGGTTCTTAACCTTGTTGGAGGTACTGAACCCCACCTGTTTTACATGCGCATTCACCGAACCCTTCTTTATTGGATCGAGGATCGTTTCGTTGATGGGGTACAAAGAACAGACAGAGTAGCCTTTTCATGGAATCTGGCTCCCTTCACCTTGAATTCAGCAAGCGCTATGTTCTTGTAGTTCCCATCTCCATGCAGCTGAAGGAAGCCTTCCCTTAGTTTTGCCGGTGCTGGACTAGAATTGCTCATCTTGTCTTTGCAAATCATGCAGTTAGGACGTCGATTCCAATCGCGTTCCGTCATACATGTGAATCCGTATTGTACGTGTTCTTCCGACCGCTTTCTTTTTTTGCCCGACATAATTAGTATGAAGGGATTAAAATGTTAAGAAAGAAATCACATGACGTACCATCACGACAGTCACAAGTTACTAGAACTGAGCGCGCCAAAATCCCTGCAGCACGGATAGGCCACGCTATGTAGCGTGATCACCTGCGGCCAGTGATGTCATCACCAATGTGTGTCTTGACCTCCGCCGAACCCCTGAGACCGACTCACCGAACCCCTGGGGTTCGATCGAACCCAGGTTAAGAACCACTGCTCTAGGCCTCCTGCCTGGTATCTCCAACATCAGCATACCTCCACCCATTTCCTCCCCTGTACATGTCCAAACCGTCATGTTGACCCCAAACTTGAGACCCTCAACTTTCTTTATCTCCAGTCCCTGTAGCTTCACTGGTCCTCTTGAGTCCCCACCAGATTCCCCTTCAATCCGCTCCTTTTCAGGTTATACCTCCACCTGTTCCCCTGCTCTCATTACTATAGATCACAATGTCATCTGCAAACATAATACTCCATGGAGATTCCCGTCTACTCTAAATATTTTATGCATTTTTTTTGGAGGGTGGGAGGTCATTTTTTGAAAATAATGAGGCGACTCACCTGGGACTCAGGTCGGAAGGGTCTGATGCAGAGGGTGTCATTTCCTGGAACTTCCTCCGAGACGTCCTAGAGCTCTGGGTTGTGCTCTTCTGGTCGGCTCGGCTGGATGGAGAGTTCTCGCCGGCGTCCCTGCGGTTCACAGCTCGGTTCCGCTCTGATGACAGAGAAACAGATATGGCCTCATCTTCCTCCTTCTCATCTTCCTCCCGCTCCCCCGGTGCCACAGTGAAGGGCTGATAGCCATGAACCACGCGACCGTTGCCTCTCAGCTGTGTCTGCAAAGGGAACGATACTTACATTGATGAAAAAAACACTATTAGAGCACAAACAAGTAAATGGTAATACGTTTACACACAAAGACGGTGTATCTCTGCATGGTTTGTGACTCCATATATTCTGTTATTCTATTATAAAAGGTTAGCAAAGATACGGAGGGTTCAATTCTTTCCATGCCTCAAAAAACAAAATCACGAAAATGTCGGTGTATATATGTGAAAGCGCAGCCATTTTTGATGTTTAAGTGTAATAAGCAGGATGTGAGGCCAGTGCAATTGACCTGCAACCCCCCCCAGATTATTCTTAAAGGGCTGAAAAATGATTTTAGGGAATAAAAGCTGCGCTGGCGGAGCGTGCCTTCCATCTGCATTTGCACAAATGTGTCGGGAAGCTGTGGAGGACATGCAAACAGGGTGATTGATCAGAGAGCCTTTGACCCAAGAGAAAAAAAAAAACAAACAAAAAGCGATTCGAGCAGGCCGTCTGGCAGCCTGATCGATTTTTGGTGTAAAATACCCGACTGCAGATAATTACATTTTTGTCGCTTCTGCGCTTTCTCAAATTCGAGAGGGAGTGCCTTGTGTTTTTATGGTCGTCTCTTCAGAGACAGCTAAGGTTTTAACGACTGTTCGATCGCTATCTGATGTGATTTAAATATTTCCTCCCATCACAAAATAGGACTGAGTGTTTTTTTTTCCTCTGTTGTGAGTTGTTTCAAACCCGGCTAACAAGTATCTCATGTATGAGAGAACGGTTACGCTCCCGTACCTGAGTATCGAAAGCTGTCGTGGACAGTCTGGCCTTAACCTGGAAGGGAACCAGAGAGGGAATGAATACTATCCTCTATCCCAAACATCCCATAATACAACACAGCTGGCCTTTAGCTCATCAAATGCTGGAAATCCTGGACAGATCCCAGGTCAGTGAGGGGCTTCTGGCATGATTGATAAGAATAAGAATAAGAATAAGAATGAGAATGAGAACAACTTTATTTATCCCGAAGGAAATTGTTAAGAATAAGAATTGATTTGATTTATTTTTTTGTTTGTGATTTGTAAAATCAATTTGTGCTCTACTTATTTATTCTTTTGATATTGTTTTTGTCATTTATAGGATTCAAAATAATGACAATGATACCACTACTGCTACTACTTATATCAATAGTAATATTTAAACCTTTTTTTCTTCTTCTTCTTCTTCTTATCATTATTATTATCATCATTATTATTATTATTATCATTATTATTGTTGTGGTTGTTATAATTGTTGCTGTTGTTATCAATTTTCATCATTACCATTGTCTTTATTATTATTATTATTATTACTATATTTTTTTATTCATCGGATGATGATAATAGTAATAATATCAACAGTATTAATATCAATAAAAATAATGAGGAGGAGATGATGATGACAATGGCAATAATAATCATAATATAATTATAATTAAAATATATATACATATATATATATATAAAATATATTATATAATAATATAATTATTATTATTGCTAATGAATAATTAATTAGTAGTAGCAGTGCTAATATTGTTATTTTTTTATTATCATAAAACAATAAATGGCCAAATCAATAAAACAGTGATGACAATGGCAAAAATAATCATAATATAATTATAAATAATGACCAATTAATTATCACCTGTACTTCTTTTATGATCATAAATTCTATACAGATAAAAACAATAAAACAGCAACAAATCAACAACATCGTTCAAATTTTGCTGCATCACCTTTACGAGCTCTTAGCAGTGGTCACAGGATGTATAAATGTCACACTATAATAGTATTTTTCAAAGGTGATTTTTTCCACTCAAAATATGAGTTAATTATAAATAAGCGATAATCATTGGTTAAATTTGTCGCTCAGTTACTCACGTGCGTCTCGTGTCCCTCTCTCAGGTTGTATGTGAGATCCTGCTGGATGTCCTGGACAAAGTGGTGCGAGTACTCGGGATAGAGGTCCAGCACTTCGTACAGCCCCCTCAGGTTGATGCACTGCAGGTCACAGTAGGTCAGCGCTTTCACGTCGGCGTTTGTTTTGATCACGCGATCGTCCAGCGACAGGTTGGCCCCGATCAGGTCGCCTTTACCTGGTCGGAGTGAGAAACAGTCGTCAGGAAAGGTCACATAGTATTCCATGGAAAATGCAGACTCAGTGCGAAAAAAAACACATTTTTTTTGGAAAAAGCACTAAGAGTTGCTATTTCTTTAAAAATTGCAATTTAGAACATATTTTTGGGTGCCGCCAGTGTTTTACGAGTGCAATGCATGCTAGGTTGATGACATATGGAGGTTGCTTGTGTTAACTTTGGTTTTACGCTACTGTTAGCTTCATGCTAATAATATGCTGATAATGTTACCTTGTGCTGCTTTTGGGTGCAATTTCAAGTCCAAATAAACCAAAGGTGAACCAATGCTAGGCTACACAGCTTTCCAAGGGACAAGAAGTGAAAAAAAGAGTGGAAACTTGCTTGCGGATGTACACAACTTCCTAAGGATTCGCAGCTGTGTTCTCGCTGCTTCTCTGGATGAATTTTGCCGAGCTAAGCTAAGGGCTAACGGGTTCTGCTAGTTTTAAATGGACTCAAAAGCCAAACGCGAGAAGGTCCTCGAGACGCCACAAGCAGGAGATGCTGGATGTTCTCCTGCCTGTCTACGGTGAAGAGCCGACGGAAAAAAGTGGATCGCCTTAAAACAGACGGTCTCTCTGTTAGCATAGCAACGCATGTCCCCAAACAGCTTTTGCAACTTTTGCCCCATCAAACATTTGTTCATCTTCACTATGAAGCTCATTTTGACTTTCGCTCGCGTCTCTCGGGTCCAAACAGGAAGGGTTGCACTGACGACATGTTTTTGCACCGTCCTGTTGAAATGAATGGGACTGAGCCAAATGCTAACCTTGTGATGTCACTACCCCGACAGCGTTGAGATGTAAACAACAATGGCGGCCTATGTGTGAAAAATGTTTTTTTTTTTTTAATTTCATACAAGCCAAGATACGATGAGAGATTTTATTGTCATTTTTATGTAGGTGCTATAAATTTTGATCAAACATGACGATAACGTCTTGGTAACCGGGGATCCCTTTAAGGGCTGGGCTGAATATCAGTTTGAATATCTCTTGCCGCAAGGTCAAATATCAGAATTTTGGGGAAAAATCTGCGTCGTGTGGATTCTAAACCCAAAACTTTCCATAGGAGATATTCCAAAAGAAGGGCCGGTTTAATATTTATAATGGGAAAATGTCTTTTTTTAATGGGAATCCATAATGGTGGGTGATTTAAGATATGAATTATGGTGATAATCACATTATTCAATGACTTTTCGATAACTATTACACAGCAAATACAGCCTCCATCTCAATTCGCAGAATAACTGCCCTCAACTATAAATGAGCACAACAGGAAAGATGTTATTTCCAGAACTTTGAGGTAATTTTAGTAACCGCTGATTTGTCATATTCACTTACTTTTACTTATGATATTTGATCAAATATGGATGAGCCCTTAATAATGGGAATCACATGGTTTTCTAATAACCCATGATATTACGATAGTGGTCTTTTCTTGAGTCACATCTGAGGGTGACAGTTGATTTTAAAAATTAATTCATTTATTTATTATCCACAACACCGATCCGGAAATATCGGTTCGCCTCTAATTTCGAGGCACACTGTACTTTCACTAGATCTGCTGCTCCATTTTCATTCCCTCCATCTTTTCACCCTGTTTTTCCATTTCCCTTTGCGCACTTTTTTCTCATTATTCACCTCATTGTCATCCCACTTTTCAATTCTCCTCCCCTGCCTCTCCAAGCAGTGTGTGTTGAACATCGGCCTTGGTGCTAACACACACACACACACACGCACACACACACGCACACCAACCTTCCAGGTTCGTCTTGTTGCCAACACTTATGTCAACATCTCTCATTGTCTTTCCGTTATCTCCCCCCTCTGAGCCATCTTTCAGCGTCCGCACACACACACGCACACACACACACGCACACACACACACACACACTGACACGCCGCTACAAGCTGCACGCTTGCATTTGTTTGGTTGTCACTTTCACCAATAATGCTAGCCTCTCTCTTTCATCCTCTCCCTCTATCATTTTCACAGTTCCCTCTGCAGCCTCTACATTTTACCTGCTTTCCTGCAGCCAGCTGTGCTCGCGGTCATGTGATTGAGACAAAGATGATGGCGGTGTGAGTGTGTGTTTGTGTGTGTGTGTGTGTGTGTGTGTGTGTGTAGGGGGGGGTGACACCCACACAGGAAAAAGACTGTCAGTATGACCTTCCGCACAGTCAGCATGCAAGCACAGAGAGACCACACTCCTGCGAAGCATGTACACACACACACACACACACACACACACACACACACACAGACATGCACACACACACACATATAATCCCCCTGTCGCAAGCCAGTCGGCGCACTGGTAAACAATTCCACCTACGGTACTTGTGCCAAAACACACACACAAACTTTCGTGAAAGCATACAGTTGTGTTTGGAAATCGCAAACACACACCCACCCACACACACACACACACACACACACACACACACTATTGGAGGCTAAAACTGCAAAGCAAAAATTCAAATGATGGATGAGGTTTCAGATTCAAATCTCTACCTCCACATTCCTCTCACCAACTTCCATGTTGTCTAAAGGTCGTCTGCGTCGTGTCTGGAAACATTTATAATATTCACGTCCGCTCCCGTCTTTATCTGCATTTATATTATGAATCCAGTCTCTAATTTCATGTTATAATAGCTGCGATGGACTGGACATCAACGGAAGCTGCGTGCGATGTACATATTTATTCATTACATTTATTTACATTCATGTACATATCTATGTACAGGTATGTTTGCACATATGTTTATTCATGTGTATATATACACTGCTCAAAAAAATAAAGGGAACACTTAAAAAACACATCCTAGATCTAAATGAATGAAATATTCTTATGAAATACTTTGCTCTTTACACAGTTGAATGTGCTGACAACAAAATCACACAAAAATGATCAATGGAAATCAATTGTATCAGCCCATGGAGGTCTGGATTAGGAATCACACTCAAAATTAAAGTGTAAAAACAAACTCCAGGCTGAGCCAACTTTGATGTAATGTCCTTAAAACAAGTCAAAATGAATCTGTGTTGCTTCCTGAGTGGACACTATGATTTCACACAAGTGTGATTGACTTGGAGTTACATTGTGTTGTTCAAGTGTTCCCTTTATTTTTTTGAGCAGTATATATATATATATGTATATGGAAGTGGCTTCTTCAAGTCAATATAATCTGTTTTTGAGAAATGTGGCATTATTGTGCATAAAATTCCTTCATCCATCCATTCACCGTTCGTAAGCCAATCACAGGGCCGCATATAGACATGTGACCATTCGCTCCCATTTAGGAGCCATTAGGCATACAGCTATTAGCTCCCTTAATCACCACTCCTAAATCTAGACAATTTTGGCTCTCCAATGAACCCACTGCATGTTTTAAGGCGTCAGGAGAAACTCGGAGATCTCAGGGCAAAACCACGCAGACACGGGGGAGAACATGGAGACTCCACAAGGAAAATCGCCCCCTTTGGGAGTCCGATCAGGGACTTTCTTTACACAACAACTCCAGTTATGAACGCTGACACTTTTGCGAGGAGGAGAAAGTGTCTGGTAAACATAGAGAGCATGAGAATCTCTCCAATCAGCTTGGGGTTTGGCTGCATTTGGACGTTGCCATGGAGATGCTTAACCTTTCAAAAATTTGTGCTTTTTTTTTTTCTCAGATTCCTAGCCGACACGGTGAGAACATACGCTAGCGGCCCACCCAAGTTCTAGAAAGGGGGTCACTGAAAACTAAGAGCTGAATTTTTATTTTCTTTATAATATTTTTATTTCTCGGACCGTTCATTTACCCCCCCAACCCCGTCTCATTAGAATGTTCTGGGACAGTTCTTTATAGCGCAGCTGTTTCTATAAATAAATAGAAACTGAATTGAAACGTAGCATAACCTTATTTAGCTTGAAACAGAAAATTGCAGGTTTTGCAAATATTGTTTTTGGGCTGCATTAATGAGCAGCCCCACTTTTATTTCACCATCAGTTGCAATTTTTTTTTTTTTTTTGTGTGTTTTATTTCCAGTAACGGCTTGTTTTTCCCCCTCGACAGAAGCGACGCCCCCCCCCCCCCCCGCGCTTCGATTCCGGCCGATTTCGAGCAACGCGGGGATGTCGATAGATTGTCAACGGTAAGTGGCTCCTTACCAAACCACCGAGTCCCAACGTTGGACAGAAAACCGAAAGACGAAACCACATTGTGTGGATGTGAAATGGGATGCAAGGTGAGATCCAATATTTTGAACATGTTGGATTTTAGCCCGAACAGTTGGAATACATCAAAAATATTATCAGGTTTCTTCATAGCGTTGGACTCTGTTCTTCAGGATTCAAGTACTCGGTCTATTTCTAACTAGCTTTATGGCGATGAACTGCCGATTAATCTTGTTTGCCACCGGCAATTCCTAGAAATAAATAGGATAACACAACTTTTACTCATCATCCCTCAAGCCGCTTCCTCCCGTTCCCTTTATCCTACCGAGAATGGCCAGCACCATGCCGTCTTTCAGCACCTCCATGGATCCCGTGCAGACAAAGAAGATGGCCTGGAGCGCATCTCCCTGTCGGAGGAAGTACTCTCCTGGAGCACAAAAGGAGGTTTTTATGTGCAGCGACAGCGAACGCAGGCAGCCTCGGCTGGCAGAGGCGAACAGCGACAGCTCCAGGATCTCCTTGTTGAGGTGCATGGTGATGTCGGACCGGAGCTCGTCTGGGAAATCCCTCAGCAGCTTTGAGAGAGGAGAAGACCGCAGATGTGAGGACAGTGTGCTTGTGGTAAAAATGTGGACAGGAGATAGGCTTCCATGAAGTGATCCCACAGCATTCGCTCATTCATTCGTTATCTAGATAGCTTATACGACATTCCAGGTTGCAGGGGGGAGCCGGCAGCGATTGGCTGGAGAGAAATACAGAAATACAGCCACTCACTCCCTCATCCACACATCATATAGAGACGACAGCAGAGTAAAGGAAAGTAGACTGAAAGCAGACGTCAGCCTTTGTGAGCAAATGTATGGTTTCATGCGTAGAAAGAGTACTAAAGATGCAGTATTTGGTTTTAGAATGCTGGTAGACAAGTAAAGAGAAGGTCAGAGGGAGCTGCATTGGGTCTTTGTAGACCTAGAAAAAGCATAGAGATGAACCATTGTTTTATATGAGGAATTCTGGAGTGGCAGAGGAGAATGTTAGACTGGTGCAGGACTTGTATGCCAGATGTCAGACACTGGTGAGGTGTGCTGTAGGTATGACAAAGAAGGTCATGGTGGAGGTGGGACTACATCAGGGATCAGATCCGAGCCACCTCATGTTTGCAGTGGTGATGGACAGGCTGACAGAAGAGGAATCTCCATGGACCATGATGTTTGCAGATGACATTGTGAGCTGTAGTGAGAGAAGGGAGGAGTTGGAGGACAATCTAGAGAGGTCGAGGTATGCTCTGGAAAGGAGAGGATTGAAGGTTAGTCGCAGCAAGACAGAATATATGTGTGTGAATGAGAGAGACCCACATGGAACAGTGAGGCCACAGGAAGTGGAGATAAAGAAGCTGGAGGACTTCAAGTACTTAAACGGGTTCAAGCAAGTTGGAACAGGTGGAGAAAAGTGTCAGGGGTAAGAAGAGATGGAAGACTATTAGCCAGAATGAAAGGAAAGGTTACAAGATAGTGGTGAGATCAGCGATGCAGTAAGGTTTGGAGACATTAGCATTGAGGAGAAGACTGGAAGCAGAGGTTGCGGTAGAAGAGATAAAGATGTTGAGGTTCTGGGAGTGATCGGGTCAGGAATGATGTCAGAGGGACAGCACATGTTCGATGTTTTGGGGAGATGGTCAGTGAAGCCAGGAGGAAAAAGGAGAAGATCTGGATGGATTGAAAAAGGATATGAAGTTAGTTGGTGTGAGAGAAGAAGATACAGAGAACAGGGTTAGATGGAGGGGGTTGATTCGAAAAGAGACGACAGCAGCGCACAAAAGTCAGCTTCAAGTGTACACAATGCAGTGTCAGGGTGTTGTCAAACCCACATTGAAAAGTCACTTTTATTTTGGAGTTATTATTCACTGTTGAAAGAATTTCCCAAATGTTGCGTGTGATCATTCCGTCTGATTGTCCTGATAAAAACAAAACAAAATGCCTTCGTTTTTTGTCAAATCCTGATCCAACCGTGAGTCAGACCCCGGGGCCCGACTTTAATCGACCAGCCATCTTTAATTTGTCTGTCTGGGATTTGTCATCATCACTCCATCTCTTTGCCGGTATTGCTCTGTGACAGCTGTCAGGCAAATCACGAAGTTGGGGGGGTTTCGGGCTCACAATCCCCGGGTTTACTCTTGCAAAGCCATAAAAATATCCATCTGATTTGCATTCTGTGATATAATTATAAGAAGTAAACGTTCTCCGCGTAATTGGCGATTTCACAAAATCCGATACGCCGACAGCGGAGGCTTTATCTTGAGGTTTGGCCAAAACTGACCCCCCCCCCCCCAACGCCCTGCGGACAAATCCTCTCCACAAAGGTCAGAACGTAGGTTGCATTCGCCCGTGCGCGCAAACAATCTCGATTTTCTCCGAGGTTCCCGATGTGATTATTTCAAAACACCGGGAGCCGCGGCCCGCCGACATTTAATAACTTCCGACTAAATTAGATTGGGCCTGTGTTTTTGTACCTCATTACAGTCGATGCCGTTGTTGACTGACCAGGTTGTCTGAAAATACTCCAGCATTCGCTGCTTCAGGCTTTGCGGGAGATGGTGGACTCGGATAAAGTCCTTGAGGTCTTTGGTTCTGGTGTGGTACTGGGACCAGCGCGAGTACATCCTCTGGATAATGGCCGTCACGTTTCCGAAGACCAATGCGTGCATCAGGGCTTCAAAACAAACAGAAGAGAACAGGAAGAGGACGAGGAAGGGTTTCTTTACATGGGAACTTTGTATTTTTTTTATAATTTTCTAAACCAGACTTTCATCTCGGACGCAAAGAAAGTCTTTCTTGGTACAAATTTTCATTTTTCATTCGATCTTTCTGATCTTATTTTGAAAAACAACTGTTTTCGCCTTCGCCTTACTGCAACACGTTAGCCGCCAGAAGCTAGCGCTTGCAAAAAATGGTCCCTTGTGCAAAAAATGTTGGGGAGCGCTGGGATCCCATGTTGGGAACAGTTTGACTGAGGGGAAAAAATATAAATTCAATTCCCTGCAGAAATGCAAAATGAATCGTGTTCACCGGTATGTGTGAGAGCGCACCTAATACAGTGTTTCCCAACCTTTTTTGAGCCACTTACATATTTAACATTCGAAAAATCGCACAGCACACCGCCAAATAAATATGTCAAAAACAGTTTTTAAGGCATTAGAATGAAACCCTAGTCTCAATTCACTTAGTGTGAAATCTAATATATCTAATATCTGTAGATTCGTCAAGTTGCGATGCAAATTTCCCACTGATGTGCAACTTTTCCAGAACACTTTTTTGCAATGTCTGAAGACATGTCATCAATATGTCTGAAAATGATATTATTTGAGAGAACTGGCTATTTCTTTATCAACGCCAGAGCCGAGCTTTTCTTCTACAATGATTTTGCCAGCAGGTAGTATTAATGTTTTGCTACGGTGTGTTTGGCTTTAGATACGAGTTCAGCAACTTTATAGCAGCTTTCACTGCTTTCTCACTCATCTTGGTAGTTTTCAAAAATGCTGCCTGTTTGTTAACTGTAATTTCCGGACAAAAAGCCGTGACTTTTTTCACGTAAACAACGATGCGGCTAATATATGGACTTCGGGTGGGGGACGCTAACGAGCTTCACGCCGCTAAAACGTTTATCCTCGTCACATCGGACCGATGAAACGACCGGGAAATTCTGAGTCCGTTCGACTCCGACATCGAAGAAGACGACTTTGACGGTTTTAGCGCGCAGGAGGAAGCCCGAGATAGCGATCGGCTAGCCGGTGCGGCTTATATTGAGGTGCGCCCAATAGTCCGGAAATTACGGGTACTTTTTATTTTAAAAATGTATCACGCAAAGCGTCACTAATCACTCTGATACACAGATGCACAGGTTCATTCACCACCCGTTGCCATGGAATGCACACGCTGCCCACATAGACATAGGAAGACACATTATTTACGTTGGATAAATAATTTTCGGACCAATCAGGCGAAAGTGGGCATTTTTTCCACGGCACACCTGATGATCTCTCACGCCACGCTAATGTGCTGCGGCACAGTGGTTGGGAAACACTGCTCTGATATATGGCGCTCATGCACGGATATAGATCTTTTCACACGGTCACATATAGATGAAGTATCGCCCTCCCTGCTCACTCTGATTTGATGGAAACGCAAAGTTTCCGTGGAAATGAATGTAAATCAGCGCAATGTCCTCTGAGGAAATTGAATTTTCAGTATATGTGTGTGTTTGGAAGCGTCTTTTCCAAAGGGAACTTCTGTTTATCCCTTGAAATCCAACTCTGGGGTCATGTATGAAACTTAAGTTCCTTTTTTTTTTTTTTTTTTTGTTTTACACCTTCAGCTGTCTTTGAGAATAAGAATAAGAACAATTTTATTTATATGAAAGGAAATTGTTGTGCCAGAGTTTCAAGTAAAACATAACAATAATAAATAATAGTAGGATAAACAGTAAAAAAAAAAAAAAAAGTGGGGGGGATAAGAAATGAGAATAAGAATAAGAAATACAAATAAAACTATAAAGTATCAAAGTCAAGGCTATAAAGTGTTTAATAGTCTTAAGTACAAAAATTTGGGGTTTACCTGCGGACCTTAACTAAATTGTCACTAAAGCAAGAAGAAGTAAATAGTAGAAAAATTTAGGTAAATTTAGAAAATTTAGAAGTAAATTTAGAAAAAAGTAGAAAATTTAGGAAAAAGAGACACTAAGGTGAGGAGAAACTCTGGCAGGCACCGGAAGTAATGATAATAATTATTTACCAAAGATATTGCTTTTTGTGACGCAGAAATTCAGATGCAGGGAAAACAAATCCCTCCTTTCTTTTCAAGCATAAATGCAATAACATACTTACGGTTATGTTATCGTTGATGTGTGCGTTTTTTTTAATTTTGTGTACCTCCTATTAGCATGACGCAAATGGAAAAGATCTTCTCCGCGTCCGTATTGGCGGAAACGTTGCCGAAACCAACGCTGGTGAGGCTGCTGAGGGTGAAGTACAACGAGGCCACGTAGACGCTCCGGATGGACGGGCCGCTGCCGGTCCCGTTGACGCCGCCAACGCCGAAGTACGGCGACTCCAGGCGTTTCCCCAGCTCGTGGAGCCAGCCTGGGAACGGAGATGGTTTAGACAAATAAAGGTAAGTGAGGGGAAAAGGGGTTATTTTAAATAACTGAAATGAAAAGTACACCGTTTTTAATGTTTTTGTTCTAGCTAGGCACCTTGAATCCTCCCCCGCCGTTGAGCCGCATTTTGTAATAACATTGCATTTTGTGATAAAAGTCCAAAATGTAATAACGTTTTCATTTCATTTTGTGATAAAGCCACATTTTGTAATAAACTGACGCATTTTGTAAAACACCGCCCCAACGCATTTTGTAATAAATTTTGCTGCATTATGTAATAAGTTGTTGCATTTTGAGAAGATTGTTACAAATGCACTTGCAACTTTTTTATTCTCTAGGAAATGTAATAACATGGTGCATTATGTAATAACAATTCTAAAGCATAGTTTATTTGTTTGTTAATTGTATTTTATTTTACTTTAAAGTATTTGTAAAAGCTAGGCCTATTATTGGTATCACTGTATTAGCCTAGTAGCAGTACTTAGCAATTACTATCAGTACACTATTCAAAGGTTGCATTAACAGAGAATATTCCATAAATTCCATGTTATTACATTTCCTAGAGAATAAAAAAGTTGCAAGTGCATTTTGTAATAATGTTTTCAAAATGTAATAACTTATTACATAAGGAAATGTAGTATTAGCCTAGTACTGCTACTAAGCTAATACAGTGATACTAATAATAGGCCTAGCTTTTACAAATACTTTAAAGTAAAATAAAATACAATTAACAAACAAATAAACTATGCTTTAGAATTGTTATTACATAATGCACCATGTTATTACATTTCCTGGAGAATAAAAAAGGTTGCAAGTGCAATGTTTTTGTAACAATCTTTTTGTAATAATCTTCTCAATATGTAATAACTTATTACATAATGCGGCAAAATTTATTACAAAATGCGGCCTTATTACAAAATGACATGAAAAAGTTATTACATTTTGGACGTTTATTACAAAATGCGGCTCAACAAGCCAAAAAAAAAAAAAAAAAAAAAAAACCACAATATTGTGTCGGAAGCAGATATTAAACAATTTTCTTTTTAATGGTCCACTCGAGGTGAGCCGACATCGCCGAGCTTCGCAGGCCAGCGAGTAACCCGATCCTCACTGGAACAAGAACTCCGACGGAAGCAAATCAGGCGCTTGGAAGCCAGAACGAATTTTTTTGGTCAACACACACACCGCGGGGACGCGCCGCCGATCCCCGGAGAGTCTCCAGCAGACACTGATGAATGGTAATTGGACCGAACCCAACCCCCCCCCCCCTCCTCCATCGCCGCCCGACTCCAACACACATTCGGGATCGGAAATGCATAATTAAGATTGGAGGCATTAATCCTGCCTGCTGTACTGACCTGCTACTTTATGACACTGAAATGCAGTAATTGGTCGAGAGAAATCTACGCCGCTCTCATGACCCGGTCAATGCTCGACCCGGAACCGGTCATGAAGACAACAGGGAGACTTAATTGCGAGCGAGTGCCGGCTCATCAATACCGACCAGAGATCGGCCCCTGGGGGCCTCATTATGTTAGGGACCCGGAGAGGGGGGGGCGCGGATTTCATCATTAATTATGAGAGGAATCGTACAATTCTCTCAGGACGATTGAATTTGCGTACACGCGTCCTCGCGTTAGTCATTTCGAACCCACCGTGGAATCGATTCAATCTTTGAGAAAATCATCAAGTTTATCAAAATGTTAAAATGCACACGTTTCCCCCAAACCCTCCCGTAAGACGTCCGCGACAAACGTGCAGTTTCGAGTTTACGTACGACCTTTTTACGGCGCGAATTTGCGGAGGCTTTTTCCCGAAACGGCTCTGCGAGTGTTCGAAAGAGATTCCTGTGTGGTGTTTTTGAATAATCCGTGAAGTACCGCAGCACTTCAGCTCGTCGGTGTCAAATTCTTTGTCAAGTGGCGTAATCCTGTTCCACGTAAAAGCCTCAAACATTTAAGAACACACACACACACACACGCGGACGTACTCACAATTCGGTCACACTCGTAGCCAAACGGTTTGCGTGGCGTGAATGCCCAATTATTCCCTGCAGCTCTACGGCTTCTGTGTCCGGATAAATACCTCTTCAAACATCCACCGCTTCCATTTCTGAAGATTTTTTTTGGAGGGTTTTTATTGACTTAAATGGGTTTTTTCGCTCGAACCTGCATTTCAGACGAGGCCCTTGAAATGATCAAGATGATCCGTGTTCGGTGAATATTCAAAGAATGTGAAAATTCTCATTGGAGCAACTGATGGGGTAAAGAAAGTCCACCCAGACATCGGTTTCCCCCCAAATTAATGTGCCAGGACCACTTCTAGCATCTTATTTATGGTCCTGCCATGGATGTTTCGGGACTATTGAGCGCACCTCGATATAAGCCACACCGGCTGGAACAGGGGTCGGCAACCCATAACACCCAAATAGCCATTTGGACCCGGTTTCCTCGGAAAAGAAAAAAAAATGGGAGCCGCAATTACTTTTTGACGTCTAAAATAAAGGTACCACTGCATATATTGCTTTTTATTACCTTTACACTTTGTATAAACAAGTGTGTGGTGTGTCGCTTCTGAAATTCACAAAGTATTTCGGAGAAAATTAAATTTTATTTATGTAACGGACTCATTTTGAGCTTTGCGCTTTCGGAGCGTGTAGCGGAGCCTTGACCTGAATTTTAAAAATAAATCGGGAAAAAAATCACCGTGTCAGTAAACAATAAAAAATAAATATTTACAAAATATTTTCATAAATATTTATTTTACCTGGTTTATGGGACTTCTGCTCCTGAACTTCTGCGCACAGCATCTGCAAATCGGGACTTTACCGGCCTCCGCGAGTGTGATGTTATTTTGAGCAGCAAAAAATAATAAATATAATTTTATTTAATATTTCAAGATCACAATAATCTTCCAACTTAGAACTAAAAGTTAACAAAAGGAATTAACACAAATGAAATACACCTCAATTAAATATTTATCATTTATTTTCCCAAGCCACTCGGAGCCGCAGTGTAAAGATGAAACCGGCGAAACCGGCATCACTGCAGATACCACATGGAACTTTGTTCCAACTCAAAGGAAGAGGCCACCAGTTAACAGGGCAAAACAAAAATGTCCTTCTTCCATCCATACATTATCTACATCAGTTACCCAGCACTTGGGGTCGCAGGGGTTCCATACGGGCCGACATTAGGCGAGAGGCATGATACACCTTGGACCGCTCGCGAGTGGATCGCATTGACACTTAGGCTACATGTTGGGGCAAACAATTGTTCCTTCTCTCTTTCATACTTCTGGGGTCTGACTGAGCTGACGCCTGTTTTGGGACAATGGGAGGAATTTGTAAATTGTGATCTTGAATTGCGGAAGCCGGTACACCAGCCAAGACACCGTCAATTTGTCGAGACTTTAAACCACAGGTAGGCAAAATATGACAAAGCGATACATACAGTGGTACCTTTATTTAAGACGTCAAAAAGTAACTGCGGTTTCCAGCGTTTTCTTTTCCAAATGGCTCTTTGGGTGTTAAAGGTTGCCGACCCCTGACCCAGGGGAAACCCGCTCCGACATTGGGAGGCATGTAAACTCCATACGGAAAGGCCCCTGTTGGAAATGAACCAGGGACCTTCTTGCTATGTGCACCCGTCCGACTTCCAGGACTCATTCGCTCGGCCACAAAAGCCCAGGTGACCGCTGAAGGTAACGTGGTGATAAGCCTCCATACCAAACCCCACAGAAGAGGCAAGAGCTCCTGTCCACCAAAACTGGTACTGGTGACAAGGACAGCCTCGGT
>NC_141307.1:10880131-11052631 GCF_037954325.1 Fistularia commersonii
TTTATGTTTTTAATCAAATGCAATTTAAGATTTTTGGTCAGAGTAGACGACAATCCGCATCACTGAGACGGACCAATCAGCAGACGGTATCAATGCGCCGTCTGCTGCTTGTTAGCACCTTGTTTTTTCCCTGTTCTCTACCTCCATGCTACTTCCTCATTAGCCAAAATGTCGTTATCAAAACAGAGAAAAGTAGATAGAGTGTAGAATATTCAAAGAAAAATGTCATATTTATTTACGAAGACGCACGGGAAACCTTTGTGCTTGCCGTGTTCGCAACAAGTTTCGGTATTTAAGGAATATAATATTCAGCGCTACAACGAGACTCATCAAAAATATGACAGCTTGCAAAGACAACTGAGAAGAGATAAGATCAATGAATTGCTGGCAGGTCTGAGGAAACAGCGTCCACTTTCACCAATAGAAGAGAAATCAGTGCAGCAGCAGTTAAAGGCAGCTAGCTAATTGCTAGCGAAAATGTGCAATTTAACGCTAGTCAGAAGCTTCACTACAAAAGAGTATGTTGGAATTCTACTGTTCATGCAACTCCATACATTTTCAGTATGTATTGTAGGTGTTTGCATGTTTCATGGATGAAGTTTACACATTTACAGGACAGGTGAATACTTTCTTCCTTACACATTTAATAGCACTCTCTTTCATTTGGAAGATGTAGGCAGGGATTCCATTTAGCTTTCATATGCACATGTGGAAATGGTTTGAAAATCCCTTTCTTTATAAGTTCTTTATAAGTAAAGTGCATTATTGAATTTTTCAGTACCAATTACTTGTTAAAGTTTTATAGCTTTGTACGATCAGTGGGATCTGTTGCGATGCATCCATGTGAATGATAAAAGTAAATTAAACGTTTGTCTAAGGAAATATGAGGTGTTTCATGAAATATTTTATAAACGGATTGTTCATTACAAAAAAAAAAAAAGTCATACATTCTGGATAAATTCCAAATCAACTGAAATATTGCAAGCCTTTTATTATTTTAATATTGCTGATTATGGCTTACATCTCAATATCCCATCTCAAAATATTAGAATATCAGGAAAAAGTGAGTTTTGTTTTTTTATTTTTTTTAATTAATATTTTTTAATATTCTATTTATCTTTCTGTATGCTGTCATCCTTTTAGTGGCACACGCAGTAATAAAAGCTCTATTTCACTAAACAATGAAAAAATATGAACATATGCTAAATAGTATACAGAGGACTGTCTCAAAAAATTACGAAAAAAAAATTACAAAAAAAATTACAAAAAAAAATGTCATACATTCTGGATTCAAATCAACTGAAATATTGCAAACCTTTTATTATTTTAATATTGCTCATTATGGCTTACATCTTAAGAAAACTCAGAAATCCTATCTCAAAATATTAGAATATCACAAAAAAGTAATTGTTTTTTTTAATTGCATTACAGAAGATAAAGAACTTTATCACAATATTCTAATTTTCTGAGACAGCCCTGTATATATGTATATATAAAAATCTGGTTGTAACTCCTGCGATCCCTCGAACCTGACCTGGATTCCAGTATAAGCAGTTTGGAGAATGAATGGATGAATGAAAATAAAGATGCAAACAAACATAAACATATTGCAATATATTGTAATATATATTGCATATATTCTTCTTCACCTGGCCCTCCCCTAAGGGGCCGTTATGAACCGGAGTTGAGCAGAAGAGAGAACAAGAAGGCGTAGATGATACATTAGAATACAATTCTGCACTGTTGAGCAGTGCTTGGAATCAAATATATGCCAATGCAACACTGCAAACGCTTGTTTGTCTGGCAAAGACAAACCAGAAGTGTTGCATTTTTCAATTAACCACTTTGTTTTTCCAGACTAGACACCAGGCGGTCCATCAGTCGCACTTTTTTAATTTATTTGTGTTGGCTGCAGTTGCATTTTTGGTTTTGTGGACTGCTAGCCCCATGCTCCGATCGTGTTTCACACTCATAATTTCACTCGTGATTATTTACCGAAAGTGGATAAAGGCAAAGGGCACGGCAGGGCAACTCACCACGCTGACTTTGAAGGCGTAGAGCAGGTCGAAGGGCAAGGCGGCCACCAGGTCGATCACGAACCACGTGGTCAGGTAGTGAATGCAGATCTGTCGGGCATCGAAGATCACCTGGCCCGACTTGCTGACGTAGGTGGTCCGAAAATTGAAAACAATATCTGTTCATAAAAGACAAAGAGGGGAAACATTTCTTGAGCGCCGTGTTGAGTTTTAAACTTGCTTAATCCGATGGAGTCGAAGTCGCTGTCGACTTTCATTGTCAACCAACCTATGATGAAGAGAATCTCCACCGCGATGTCGCTAACTGTGGTGCTTCGTGTCATGTCGTCATCGTCCCCGATGAAACACACGTTGTAGGGCACAGTCACGGCGACGTAGAAGGTGGCGAGCAGAATCAGCCAATCCCAACCGGCCTTGAGCGTGCTGTAGTGAAGCAGGATGCATTTGGACTTCTCCGCATCTGCTACTTTGTACTCCGGCAGAGCCGGTGGATCCCCAAAGACGTTCTTGGGTGGGAGATAATGAGAAAAAGAGAATGTTAGGGTGCCCTTCCGCTGATGGGTCGGGACTTGTATGGCCGATGTCCAAATTGGGCACAACAAAAGAACTCCGCGAGTTCAGTTGGGCCAAAGCTCCGGGGATCTTCGCCGGGGGCCTGGTTTGGGTCGTCCATCCCTGCTTGTGAGTTGCAGGGTTGTAAAAACATCCGCGGGTATGTTTGTTTGTGGCGATCCAGTGCTACCATTGCCGTCTTGGTTGGAGTGGCCCCTGTCCCTAAGTTACAGGTGGGCCTTTGGGTCCAGACCTGAAGAGGGGTGTTCTCCTGTGTTGGGAAAAGTCCCTTTTGCCTCCCCAATGTAGAAGACCCCGCAATCCTTCTTGCAGTTGACGGCACACACCCCATTCTGGACTTTGGGACTCGGTATGCTCTCCTTAGGCCTCGTTGGTCTTTTCCTTAGGGTGCTGTTGGGTTTGTGTGTTTTCTGAATCGCCAGCAACATGCGGTACGACTGTTTCCTCGCGTTTGTTTGCTTGAGAGGTGAAAAGTTTTCAAGAAAAACAAACAAGCCCGGCTTCTCAGAGGTCATTTGACAACAATTGAGCACGACCTGGAAGACTTTTCTTATTGACTGTGAAAAGCAATGCCATTCTGCATCTTTTCCCCATTTCTTTTTTTAAACCAGTAGATATGAGCGTGTAGTCTGATGTTGTTTACAATGTCAGTTCTTGGGTTTCTCAAAAATACCCTTTGAATCATTTTGCACCTGTAGGCTTCCTGATTCCAGAAAGGGAGATGGAAGGAATGACGCAGTTAGCGCTTTGCCCTGACGGCAAGAAGGTCAATGCCGAATTCGCGCGTTCTCCCCTGGGTTCTCCGGGTCCAAAGACAGCAGGTTCATCGGACACGTCCGAATGCGACGGTTGTGTATCTCCAAGGTGGGAACAAGGATTGACCAGCGACCCGGCCAACGGGGGCAAACCCTGCCTCTCGCCCAGTTGAAATAAGTCATAAGTCTCACAATGCTGTATTAACCCTCATATTATGTTAAGGGTCAAATTCACCCATTGGGTCAATGGGTGAAATGGGTCAAATTGACCCTTAACATAATATGAGGGTCAACTCAGAATACGCAAGAAGCTTTTACCATTAAAATCACAAGCCGAGAGATGATCATGTGATCTCGGCCGCCGCGACGACATTAATCCTCATCATGTCGCCTCGATTACCCCGACTTTACCTTGTTGAGCTTAATTTTGCTCTTCTCTCTGTTGTGGAGGTGCCCGGAGATGTGGTAGAGCACCGTGCCGCTCCGGAGCCGCGCCGAGCTGAATGGAGAACCCGTTTTCACCCTGCCGCGTCGTCGTTCTGTAAACACACACACACACACACACACACACATCGTCGATAGTCGGCGCACGATCTCGCGGTACTTTACCCCCCTCGGAGAGTTTGCTCTTGATGGCTGATTGTGCTTGATGAAATACGCAATAATCCGTTCTGGGAAAAAAAAAAACATGAATATGCAACGGCAAGAATCTGCTATTTCCCAGCAAATTGTTGCAAACGATCTTCGAGTGGACTGAATAATGAAGGTGTTGTGAGTGATAAACAGACCCCCACGTCAAAAATATTCCATTTGTAAACACAATCTTCGCCAAAGCGCCGCCATTTTCACCTTCAATTAGTCAAGCGCGGAATAATAACATGTTTTGGTAGATTACCGCTGAGCAAGATTGTTATGGAAGCTTCAGAAACACCATTTTTTTATGTGTTGTAGCACCAGGTCGGGGCGAAAAGGGGTTACGAGCACTATTCCGACTGACGTGAACCCCAAAGCACGGACGGAAACTAGGTGGGATGTGATCACAGCGAAGCAGGAGAAGCCGGGGAGTAGCATCTGCCTCTGAGTGCCCTTTGAGAAGTGTGTGTGTGTGTGTTATCCGACGTACACGTGTGTGTGTGTGTACCGACGCGTCGAATTGACAGGGCCCATCCATAACGCCGTGCACCGCGCGGCATGAACACAGAGACGGGATAAAAAAAAGCTTATTTTAATGAAGTCTAGTATAGGCGGGGATTTGATCGAGGGTAAAACTCCTCCCAAAAAAAATTATATCTAAAGGGGGTTTAGAGCCTCAGCCGCGACAAAACTTTATTTTAGTTTGTTTCGTTCACGAACGTCAAAATAAAACGTGTTAAAATATTTTTGAACTTTATTAAAAGCAAACATGCCTCACAAATGACGGCTTACAAGCCAGTGAAGATGAAGGGGACGGAATACAGCCCTGATCTGCAGATATCACATTAACCGAGTATGATGAATATTTTTATCATTTATTATTATATTATATATATTATTATTATTATATATATAATTATACAGGACTGTCTCAGAAAATTTGAATATTTTGATAGAGTTCTTTATCTTCTGTAGTGCAATAAAAAAAAAATGCTTTTCATGATATTCTAATATTTTAAGATAGGATTTCTGTGTTTTCTTAAGCTGTAAGCCATAATCAGCAATATTAAAATAATGAAAGGTTAGTAATATTTCATTTGATTTCAATCCAGAATCCATGTATGACATTTTTGCTTTTGTAAATTTTTTTTGTAATTTTTAATAGACCTTTTATTACTGTGTGTGCCACTAAAATGATGACATTTATGGTTTGGTGGATAGTTTGCTTTGGTTTGTTGGTTTGGCTTTTTTTTTTTTCATAAATACAAGAAGGACTCAAATAGAAATCTAGTATTTTGCTTAAAAGTAATCTTCAACATAACATCTTTTTTTCAGATTTTTTTTTGTTGCTTGGAGATATTAAATTTGGTTTTCTCTGCAGTTGTTCATTGATTTCAAAAAAATACATTTTGTTTATACATAGCATTAAGGCAAAACGCATAACGTTATATGCCGTGTTAATTCATTTTAAATTTCGAAAGGGTTTGTGGCTCCGTTTTTTTTTTTTTATTTTCTGTGGGAAAATGGGTCCAAATGGCTCTGAGTGGTAAAAGTTTTTGACCCTTGCTTGTTGTATGTTGGGAAAGATGATTTGTTTTGATTTTGCTTAATGCATTTGTCCGTGCAACGGTTTGCTCTCTGCTTTCATTGGACTTAGCAAGTTATTTTTTAAGTATTTGATTTTGCCCGGTGTGTTTACCCTCGCTGCAAAGTTGTTCTCTGTTCACATCGTCAGACTTAGCAAGTTTCGTTTTGGGGATATAGTCGCAGTTTGATCTTGGTTTTCATTTTACCAAATGTCTCTTTGAGCGGTAAAGGTTGCCGACCTCTGACCTATTCGGACTCAGAAAAAACACGTTGAATCCCCGACCGACACGTAACCAAGCGATCTTCAACCCAGTAGCTGCAAAACAATTCACCGGTTACCATAACTAACCCTCTTAACTCGGACTGACGTTCGTTGGAGAGCCCGGACGTGTTAATATCTGCAATCTATTGACGACGCTGACGTTCTAATACGAAGATTTTAATAAGCCTGTCAGTCTCTCTATTCCAGTGAGATGTTGTGTTTTCTGTCAAAGGGCATCCACTACTTTTCCTTCTATCGTGAAAAGCATTTAATTATGTTTGCAGGAAAAATAACTTTGCTGTCTGATTTCCTGCGTTTACAATAATGAGAGGAATCATTTAAATCTAGATAGTTGCCTACACACACACACACACACAGACAGAGCTGAATACACACATACAAAAAAAAAGCCTTTGGTATGAGTTGTTTTAGCTCGGGAGAATTCTGCAGAAATGGATGCTGGAGAGCGTTGTACACGCCCTGCTTTATCTGATTTTCCTATGCAATCATATATTTTTTTAAATATAATGACTGAAATGAAGGTTATATCGGATGGATACTATGCGCCGAAATACTCGTTTAACCTCAGTTTTAACTCCTGATTGTCACATTCACACAACTATTACTACCTGCTGCTCATTATACCCACCGTCATGCACATCCCCACGCTAAAAATAATGCACATGCTGGATATATAAATTTAATTCTTTGCACTATCCTCAGATATCCCTTAACTGCATTGCACTTTGAATAATTGCAAAAATCTCAAAAAAATGCAGAGGCCAAAAAGAAAAAAAGGGCGGCCGTGGGTGGAATAAAACACCAACTGAAAAAAAAACAAAAATAAAAGTGAATTAATTAAGTATAAAAAAATCAAAATAAAAAAAAAAACATCGCCGCACCGACCTTCTTTCTTGTCCTCCTGGATGGCCTTGGCTTTGGTGTCGGTGATGTCCTTAAATGAAGCCAGGAAAAGCACCACGTCGCCCTTCTCATTCTTAATTGGTACAATGTCCAGCAGGCACCAGAAAAGCACCACTGGAAGGGGGAAGCGAAAGCCGTGTTAACAGAGCGTGTGTTTGTTTACGTGTGCGGAGTTCGATAATTGCACCGGACCCCAGACTTATTAGCCAGCATATCTACGTTTGGAAGTCCCTGGGGAAAAGAGAAAAAAGGCCAGTAAATAGACCAAGTCGCTTTTCGCAGAGCCCGAAGTCCCACGTCTCGCTCGATACGTTATACACGTCCCCACCGCATATGACATAGTATCGTTCCCTTTTTTTAAATACTTCCAAAAAGATTATACTGCGCTGTATTATTTGGCACCAGATTAAACAAAAGCAACTTTTTCTATATTTGCTGATAACGAACATGGAGACTGTACAGAAACCAGCAAAATAAACTACAACAACTCAGTTGGGACTTGTAAACAAACCCAGACGATGAGAGGGGGAGGGTAAAGAGCGCTAACCTTTAATTTAATTCCTTGTGAATGCATGATTTATTTTTAGAAAGTATCCAAGAAATGGGCTGCGAACCCCAACACCACCCGCACATCTAGTTTCTCCCCTCTTTACATTTGTTTGTTTTTTTTACAGCCTTCATACAAACAAACACACCCCTCCCGCCGCTATATAGCGAAATAAAAAAAGATAGTAATTCTATTCTACATCAGCCGTCCCCGGCCCCCTGGGCCGTTTGGAAGAATAAATAACTTACATTATTTCCGATTTATTTATTATCCGAGTCTGAAAAATGTTTTATTTTGAAAAATGACTACATTCTCTACATCACGTCTATGACTCACTCTTGACGCAAGTCAAGTTATTTTGCAAAAGGGGAAAAGGGCCAGTGAGGACACAGAAGAAGAGCCTATTACACTAAGAAAAAGAAAGCTGCATTTAACAGACAATACAGGGAGACCGACTTAAAATATGGATTTTTGGCGACAGGGGGTGATACTTATATATTAAAATCAATATGTATTTATCCGCCACACCTTAAAGTCTGGTCTGTGAAATTATTGTCGCGTGGCTCAAAAAAGGTTGGGCATCTCTCTTCTGCATGAGCATTTTACAGAAATAATCCGACAATACTTGCATTTATGCATCCATATACACGACCTTCCACTCTCTTATTTTCAAGTCACAATATTCGGTCATTCCCTCAATATATATTAAGAATTTTACAGGGAGCTTTTTGCAACAATTTTAGAGGCAACGATCAACAAGCACTTCCATGAATCTACTTATCAAGCCTTAAACTTCCAAGAGGGATTAGAATTAGCCAAACAAGTTGGGAACACTTTTAACCCTTGTGTTATCTTGCGGGTCAAAAGTGACCCACTACCATGTTTAGCTGTAGAAAAAACACCTTAACCTATTTTTTTCCAACTTGGAATTTTATGACTTTTCCTAAAGAGACCCCATAATTAGAAAAAGTGATACTTCTTTTTTGTTTATGTTTCCATGTGGGCTGTACACCACTAGGGTACAAAGATTGTCTTATGGGTCATTTTTGACCCGTAGGACAAGTTAAGATCGCACGAGGGTTAAATACTTTTCCGATACAATTAAATACTTTTTCTCCCCGCCTGATGGGTGTCATGTTCGGTTAACAACTCCGTCGACGCCTAAAGGGAATCTAATTAAACGAAATTGTCGCCGTCTCGTAGCGGCTGGAGATGTTTTTTCAAAACACGTACGCGTCTTTTTGTAGAACATGATCTCGTTCTTGAACTCCTTCCGTTCCTCCAAGGCGTCGTCGATGCTGAGGATGATGGTCTCGCTGGTCTCGGGCCCGTAGAGGAACTTACAGGCGCAGCTTTTCTGCATGACCTCCGCCCTGGAGAAGCCGGTGAGTTCGCAGAAACCATCCGAGCAGTAGACGATAGGAAACCCCTTTGACACCTGAGCGTTGGCCAGTATGAAGTTGCTGTCTGGAAAAAAATGGAGGGAGAAAACAAAAGGTCTTTTTCTCTGTCGTCCAAAGGATTGAAGGGTCATTCCTGTCTTCAAGCGCCTCTCAAACCAAAACAAAAGAAAGGTTAATCCATAATATTCTTTCATTCTTTCATTCATTCATTCATTCATCTGCCGCTCGCCTGACTTTCAACCTTTTGGATAGAAAACCAGTTTGGATGGAAAACATAATAAACCTTCGCTTCAAGCTGCAGCTGAATTTAATTATGATTTTTTTTTTTTTTTTTTTTTAATTTAAATTCCCAAATCTTGTTTCTCTGCAGAGAATCGCATTCGGAGGCCGTTTTTGCAGTAGCCTCCGCCTGCGTGGGTTTAGCACGTGGGTGGAAACTCGATGGTCATTTACCTCCATAAACCGCCCGGCGAAAAAACTAAAAAGTGTGATTTTTTTTTTTTTTATCAGGAAAGTGTTTTTTCTTAGGTGATGAGAGGCTAGGAGTTAAGGAGGAATTTAAAGAATATACCAGGCTGTGAATGAGCGAGCGCCCGGTCAAGATTAGCTGAAGGACTTTCAGAAACCAAAATAAAAAAAAATTTAAAAAAATCACGATGAATGGGTTAGGGTTAGTTGAAGTGGACGTGCTTATTATACTTCAATCCATCTATTTTAGGCGTGAATGCAAACCCACCAGTTTAACGCTGAACTGACAATCACACCATCCCATAGTTTCCAATCAGTGCTCTGTATGTGTATGTATGTGTGTGTGTATGTGTGTGTTATATAATTTAATAAGCAGTCACAACTGTTCATAATAGCCCCTTGGTTGCATAACAAAATGCCACACTCCACAATCCCACATCCACTCTTTAAAAAAAGTCCTTCCCTGAAGTACACACACTCACACACACATAGTTTTTGACTTGATGGTAACCACCGACAACAAATGAGTCACACACACACACACCTGCCGAGTAGAGAGACGCACAATGGCAGGCGAGAGCTTGTTAATCACCATCGCCAAGTGACTTGTTTCAATTACTCTATTACAAATATCAATTTGCTGCACCGGTGACTCCCCTTTTCCCCGCATCCTCGCCGTTTAATTGTTTTGTGTTGCACGTCGAGCTCAGCAGAAGGAAGCCGCCGACGGAAGGTAAAGATGGCGGCCGTGTTGGTTCGGGCCAAAAAATGCAGAGGCAGAGGAGAAAATCCTGTAACATGTTTGATGACCAGAAAACCCAGATCAAACTGCCACTAAAGCCCCAAAACAAAACTTGACCAGAGAACAACTAGGCAGAATCACACACCAGGAAAAATCAAAAATACTGGACTCAAAAATAACTCGTTAAGTTTAATGAAAGCAGAATAAATAGAAGCACGGACAAATATATTGGGCAAAATCACAACAAACCATCCGACATACAACTAAAGCGGGGGTCGGCAACCTTTACCACTCAAAGCCATTTGGACCTGATTCCTAAAAGAAAAGAAAACACCTGGAGCCGCACAACCCTTTCGAAAAATTTTCGTTTTAATTAAATTCATTTAAAATGAATTAGCACGACATATAACTTATTTTTTCCCCTTCATGATATATATAAACAAAAATATATGTTGCATTTTTTAAATCGATGAGGAACTGCAGAGAAAACCAAATTAAATTTCTGCATGCAACAAAATATGCTAAAACACATTGGGCTGAAGGTTACTTTTAAGCAAAATGCTCAGCGTCTATTCGAGTCTTTCTTGTATTTATGAAAAATAAAAGCTGAACTTAAATTTTCTACTGGCAGCAAATGAAAAATGCTGTCCTCTCTGTGTGTGTTGTCATCCTTTTACTGGCACATGCAACAAAAATATTTTAACACGTTTTATTTAGATGTTACAAGATCGCAATAATTACATTTTAAAAATAAACAAACTAAAATAAAATACTTTTTTAATTGAAGATTCCTTAATTATTTTCAGAAGCCACAGGTTGCCGACCCCGGACCAGACGGGCCTAATATAGGAGGCGGTCTGTACCATTACCACATGAGATGGGGGGGGGCACATAAATGACAAACACAGACAACAAAATAAAAAGGCTATAAAGAATTAAATGAACATTTCAATAATACTTGAACAGCAGCCTGCCACCAAGGATATTAAAATGTTACACATTTTAATGATGTTTAAAGGGATTAAAAGAGCGGTTTGATCAGGGTTCCCCCCCCCCGTCATCCCCACGTTGTGCGACCCACTTTGACCGGCCCGGTTTAGGCCGGAACCCGACAAATGTTCCCTTTTTCCTTAACAGCGCCGTTTTTGCCACCGAAGGTACCCATCAACTGCAAGTAACACTACGAAAAGCAATGCGACCCCAAAGCTTCTGCTTTTTTCCACCTTTGCCACGCAAAATAAATTATATGGAACATGTGCGGATCCGTCCACGACCGTCACAGTATCCAATTTTAAAGTAAACCGCTAGCTAGCTAGCTAGCTAGCTAGCTGCTCAATATGAAAGTCCTGCCTCAGCTCTGTCTCTTTCTCCCTCTCTCAGACAGGGACAGGGTTTATTTGAAAAAAAAAAACAAAAAAACAACAGTGGCGCGAATATTTCTTTTAACACAACCTTTCGGTTTGGACCATAGAGGGTGGTTTGAGCAGCGGGGGTTGGGGAGACCTGCCTGCCTGTTCTTGTTCCAGACACCTCTCTGAAGAAATGAGATGTTATTTATAGTGAGCCTGGCAAAATCGCGTCGCCACCTATGAGGTCAGGGATGTTGGAAATAAACATTAACTACGCCCTGCTGGCGTAGCCAGGAACACAAAACGGTACAGTTGCCAAAGGCCAAATGCCCAAGAGAAAGGTGCATTTTGGCAGATGCTATTGTAAAACGCAGATCTCATAATTAGCAAGGGTTCATACTGAATGAAAGACATATTTTCTCAAGGTCTCTTGACATTTTTCTGTATATATTCTGAATTTACCATGTTTGCATTTTATGTATTAGCCTATTGCGGTTAATTAGCGATTTTCATTTTTTAATATTCATAATCAGACCTTTTACGTATGCAAAAAGACATACCTGTAAGATCATTCTGCAATTATGGACTTCTTCCCAATAATTCTGTGTATGTTCTGTTCCTTCTGTTTTTTACTTGTGAAGCGTCTTTGAGTGTCATGAAAAGTGCAAGAAAAATCCCATGTAGTATTATTATTATTATCATCAGTTTATCAAATAACCCTTCGGTAATTTGGCATTATAGATTTCAAAGCGTTATTTAAAAAAAAATGTAATTCGGGATGCATACTGCATAAAAATCCATGGCTGTGAAAGGAAAACAAAAAATGCGCCGAGCACATTTCGTCAGCAACAATTCCGGTCGGAGAAGGGGGGGACGCTGTTTCCAGACTAGCTGTCAAACGTCAGTTCCCCGAGGCCGGCGGTGGGCAAGTAGAGACCGACAGGACCGTCGACCCCTCAGGGACGCGCTTGCAAAGGCAAAGCAACCTGTCTGACGGAAGAGGCGGCGTTGACAGGAGGCTAATGCAGCCGCTAAAACGTCCAGAATCAAATGTTTGCTGATGGTTGCAGAGGCGTGACAGATGTATGCTCGGGCATCGGATACATGCATAAAGAGGGAAGAGAGGTCGTTCTGTAAAGGTTAACGTGAAGGTTAACCGAAATGGAGCAAAGTGAGCGCTTATTTTAACATTAGGTATCGTGAGGTTGAAGAAATAGGATTTATTCTCATTTAGTTTCACGCTCATTCTAACATCGTGTAAAAAAAATAAGACCATTCACGCCCTCAATCACACATCGAATTGTAGAGACAAAAACCATTAACTCTCATTTTTTATCTCATGAATCAATAAAATGAAATACAATAAAATGAAATAAAATAAAATAAAGTAAAATAAAATAGAATAAAATGAAATAACATAGAATAGAATAAAATACAATAAAATAAAATAAAGTAAAATAAATAGAATAAAATAGAATAAAATGAAATAAAATAGAATAAAATAAAATAAAATGAAATAAAATTGAATACAATAAAATAAGATAAACAGATGTAGCTATAGGTACACGATGGATAAAATGTGACCATGTATCGTATCTGAGCTGTGATTAAATTCAATTAATTATTACATTATTATATATGATATAATATCATACGTATAATATTATTCATATTATTCTTCATTTTTTCTTGTAATCGATCACTGTGTCAAAGATTCGTGTTGACCAGCCGAATTTTGAAAACAAGATCCCATCACAGATCCTATCTCTTTGAATTTGTCCTTCTCGCCAAGATACCCTCATCTTTCATTTCCCCACCCGCCCACCCCCTCCTTTCCACCGCCCTACTTTCTCCGGCACTTTCCCTTCTCTTTACGCTCCACAATTACAGCCCATATCCCATCGCAGCGTCTCCCTTCCCTCATGGTTTCCCCTTTTTCTGTACTTTAACCTTCCCCCTCCCTTCCTCTCCTCCCCCTTGCTTTTCCCGCCAGCTGTTCTCGGTACCCGTCCGAGTATCCTCGACCTCACTCTGCCTAATTATTCTTCATTTTCCCTGCGCCAGACTATCCATCTTCTTCAAATATGATTCATTTCCTCTTCAAAATCTGCAACTTTCTTCCTTTCACTGATTCCGCCAAAGGTTTCTCGAGCTTCCAGCCCGGGAAGTCTGCACCTTCTCTCCGTTTTCTTATCCCGGGATATTCCTTCCTGCCGAACTCGACCTCTTCAACCTATCCCATCTCTCAATTACGCCCCGCTTTCTGAATTTCTTTTGAATAATTGCTCCGGCGTAGAAGCCCCAGAGATCATCTTCTCTCGTGTTTGCGACAATTTGTGGCCGTCGTTGGGGAAAAAAAAAAAAAAAAAATCAGTGGGATAAAAGAACCCAGACAATGAGAGGACGGGGGGGTAGAAGAGAGATGGAGGAGAAAGCCTTGGCCGATGGAAACCTTTGATTTAACTCTTTGTGAATGAATGATTTATACACTGCTCAAAAAAATAAAGGGAACACTTAAAAAACACATCCTAGATGTAAATGAATGAAATATTCTTATGAAATACTTTTCTCTTTACACAGTTGAATGTGCTGACAACAAAATCACACCAAAATGATCAATGGAAATCAATTGTATCAACCCATGGAGGTCTGGATTAGGAATCACACTCCAAATTAAAGTGTAAAAACAAACTCCAGGCTGATCCAACTTTGATGTAATGTCCTGAAAACAAGTCAAAATGAATCTGTGTTGCTTCCTGAGTGGACACTATGATTTCACACAAGTGTGATTGACTTGGAGTTACATTGTGTTGTTCAAGTGTTCCCTTTATTTTTTTGAGCAGTATATTTGCAAGTGTTATTTGCAGTCCTTATGTCCTCTATTGTAAGTCGCTTTGGATAAAAGCGTCTGCCAAATGTAATGTAATATTATGTAATTTGGCTTGTATCCATGAAACAGACCCATTGTGAACCCCAAAACCACCCGCTCCCCTCCTTACGTTTATTTGTTTTTTTTAACAGATGCCCCTCCCCCTCCCCACGCTATATATATTGCAAAATTAAAATACAGTTATCATATTCCACATGACCTCTCCGACAATACTTGCATATATATGGGAGATGAAATGCAGCGTCATTAGCATGTAGCATACATGTTCATTTAGAGACAGACGACCATCCAATCTCTCATTCCCAAGTCATGTAGAGACACAATATTCGATCATAAATTAAGACATGCAGGTGTTCGCTCTGTCTTTCACACGTCCGGATAAATTATGGGTCCATGTGAACCCCATAAATGACAGGGTGAATTGTTAGGGTAGAAAAGTTGGGGTGACCACTGTTACTTCCATCATGCTGCTTTTGCTCCCTATTCCATTATGCTAATTTGCACTTTTGTTTTTGTTGGATCGTGAGAAACGTCTTGTTGATTCGTCCGTATGTCCAGCGCGTGCGGAGAAATTGACGTTGAATTTGACTGGAGAATCAAGCTCCCTCCTGTGGTTTAACCGTCTCTTGCAAGTCCCACAAAAAAAAGTCTTTGCCGTCCAAATGTTGCCTCCTACGCTTGGTCAAGAGGAAGCGTTTGGGAAGGGGAGGAGTGTATGGAGACATACGAGGGCAGGGAAGAAGGGATAGATGGAGGAGATACCGAGGGATGAATGGTGAATTGAAAGGGGGATGGTGATAAGATAAGGCGAGGCCATGGACGGAAGGGAAGGTGTGGAAGGTGGAGGCGTTTTTAGGGCATTTTAAGGCGGCTCCAAAAAAGAAAGAATGGGAAAAAAAAAAAAAAAAAATCAGGAACGGTCAAATAATCACAAAAAAATATGTCATTTCAGAGTTGCCATGGCTACCACTCACGCACACCATGGCAACCAAGGCTACAAATGCACACTATGATTTAGCCATAGATACCAAATGACTCATAATCCACCCATGGGATAGACACATCACAATTAAGTTCCTGCAGCGCGTTTGGCGATCAAATTATCTATGGATCTATTGATTTTCTGCAAAAGGCCTTTTTGTCTTTGCAAGGGGACTTTCATTTTTCGAAAAATAAAACAAACCCAGAGCCCTCCGAAGCAACGTCCAAGACCCATCTGACCATTTCCTCCCCACCCCTTCGCCTGCCTCGCGTTCTCACCCGCTCCCCGGATCATTATGTAAATTAATCAAGTCTGAAAACGCTCAAACCAGGCTTCCACCGGCACACGCCCCTGTTTGTTTGTTTTTTCGGACAGGCCGTTAAGCGTCGTGCTCCACGACGACCCTTCGATCTCGTCGGTTGTGAGGAAACGTATTCTCCATATACATCAGTTACTATCTCTCAAGCCAGGAGATCATGACGGGCTGCTTTTTTTTTTTTAAATTAAAAAAAAAAAAAAAACTAGAAACACTCATTTGCATTCTCCTCTTCACTCGGATGCTTTTGGCGATGTGAGTAGGCGAGTAGGTGGACGGCTCTGGCGAGCGATGGCGTTGCAAAGAAGGGCCCGTGTTGTCTCACCACGGGCGGCGGTGATCGATCGCCGGTCCCCCCCCCCCCCCTGCTTTATTCTTATAAATAAAACAAGCCGGGGAATTAAGAGGGCCTTGAAGAAAATACGGGGAGCGTCGCCAGCGAGAACCCCCTCGCACGCTTTGCCCCCGGTCTATGATGATCGATTACTCCCTCGCCGTCCCGTAACTAGGGCCCTCCGCTCACACACTCCTCCTCGGAAGTCGGCGTGATCATAATGTAACCCCCCCTCAGCCCCCTCGACCGAGGAGCTTGTAAAAATAGCGCATCCCTCGCCGCGCGACTCCACGAAGACGCGCCATATTTTTTGCGAGGTCGTACGTCACTGTCCGTATTCTCCAAGCGAAGCCGAGAATAGAATAGAATATTCCTTAAATCATCCCAGAATGGGCAAATTTCAATTTTACGGAGGTTCTCGGTCATCCAGATCTTGGTGATTTCTTGAATTTCTTCACTTTCGGCCCTCACCTGAAAGGCTTCTTCAGTTCTAATCCCAATTTAACGGCCAGCGATCGGGCGTCTCTACATTTGAGGGCCGACCGTTCAGCCTGACATTCTTTGAAACATTAACGTAAAATGCAAATGAACTATTTCATGATTTTTTTTAACTCCAAATGGCATACTTTTAACACAGCACACAAATCTAAAGTTTTTACCAAAAACACTCCATATTTTAATATCACATAAAATGAGGAAAAAGATATTAAACATATCTAGGTTCATTTGAAACATTATATATATTATTGTTTGTTTTGTTTGTTTAGAAGTTTATTAGGACAGTGTGCATTAAGCACAGAGGCAGAGATTTTTGTACCAGATTGTAGCTCATAGCTAATTTCCATCTGTAGTCCTGGACAATACAAATATAAAACTGTACAAAATAGACAATATATATAAAATATACAGATAGGCAATAAAATAACTATATTGTATTTGCAAGTGTATTTGCAGTCCCTATGTCCTCTATTGTAAGTCGCTTTGGATAAAAGCGTCTGCCAAATGCAATGTAATGTAATGTAACGTAACAATATATAAACAGGCAATAAAATATGTATTTTGCAAGTTGAAAGTGCTATTGTGATATTGTTGTGATATTATTACTTTGGTCATCTGGGCAATACCCGTCTGGCATTGTTAGTGTGAGCTTGTTTGGTGCTCCAGAATCCAATTTTTAACGGCCCGTGTAAATTCATAATTAAATGCTCACTATGAACTTCTAAATTCAAAACATACAAACAGGAAAATAACAGTGATATTATTTAGAAGTACAAAACATTCAGGCTCCTATGAATCCTTGTATTACTCCTTATCAAAAGGAAAAAAATGCATTTTTTTTATTTTTTTTTACATTATTTCAATTTTAGAATCAGATCAAAAATATGAAATACAAAAATGGGCTGCAAGACCCGATTAGATTTTATGATTGATTTTATGACAGAGGCTGCGTGAATCTGAAGACGGGCCATATTTGGACTTTGGACAAGCCCGGTCCGGATTATGGTGGCTTGTTATGTAAAGGTAAGAGTCGATCGGTTGATGGGAACGTTGTTCGTCGGGGACAAAAAGAGCGACTTTTGTGGGATTCACTGGATTGGAAAGTGAAAAGGTAAAGCCAGACAAAGGTGTGAATCTTATTTTGTCACATAAACTGAGGCTCGTGTGGAAGTTGAATTGAAAGATTCATCACCAGAATCACTTCCACACGAGCTCATTTACCCTTTTTCGAATTCCAATCCAGGTAATCCCACAAAAATTGCGCCTTTTTCCCCAACGAACAACAACACCATCAGCATAACAACCCCCTCGGACCCAGTTTATGCCCATCAACTCCTCCATTGACATAACAAGCCGTCATAACCGAGACCCACCCAAACTCTGGCAGTTTTATCTGGAAACTCCCAAAAAGGTCATTGGAACTGAGAGCTGAAACGTCTGAAAGTGAAGAAATTTAAATGCAGCTATCACGACAAGAAGATTTCCACAAGGATTCAATTTTTTTTTTTTTTTAAATTAAAATAACTCATTTATTATTACATTACATTACATTACATTACGTTTTTATCCAAAGCGACTTACAATAGAGGACATAGGGACCGCAAATACACTTGCAAATACACGATGCACAGGAAATATATTATTAAAAATAATAAAATAATAAAAATATTATTATTTTAAATTAAGTAATTAAAATTAAATAAGTACGTTAAAACTAAAATGAAAAGCTTCTTGATCAAATAAAAGCTTTTTTTTCAAGCCTTCCTGGGGAAAAAAAAAATGTGGCAAAAAAAACAGTGTTCGGCCAATTATATCTTCCCATCTTTCCAATGTGATGATGTAAATAATAAAACGGCAGCCGAGGGACAAACAAAAACATAAATGATCTCACCCACTCACTTTCCGGTTGCTCAACAAACAATGAAATCGAGAAAGTCTCTGCAAGAAAGGTTTTGAAAATCGCACCACCGTTACGGTAACAGCGAAGGGACCGTAATATCCCGAGCAAAACGCAAGCTAATTTAAGGAAAAAGCTTCATTGTGTGTGTGTCTGTCTTTTTCTCTTTCCACGGCAACAGTCCAAAAAATCCTCTCAGATAGCAGGATCCGCTAGCGACACACACTTTCACGCTTTTTCCTTTTCTTAGGCGCAAAATCGCACAATGAGGAGCTTTTTCACAGCATATTTAGATGTGCTGCCATTAAAGAAAGTTAATCAGCGGAGAGGAAACTTCTACTTTGGTACCCTTGTGTTCAAAGACACACACACACACACACACACACACACACACACACACACACACTGCACAGTGCTTTTATTTCGCTCTTTTGACCCCTTCTCTTTGTTTGTATCTGCCTCTACGCACACACATTATACTGCAGTCACTCTCTCTCATCTCATTTACACACACACACACACACACATGCAAATACACACACACACATGCACGCCCGCACCACTCTCACACACCGCTGTTGCCGCGAACCAGCCCGACGCACAGCTGTTCCCAGTCTTAGCTGCGGTAATTGTGACAGTAATTACCTGCCTCGCGAAGGTGGAACTATACAGTGTGCCGAGAGCAAGGAAATAACTGTCTGGAGGGAGGGTGCAGCATGCAGAGCGTGCACGCACACACACACACACACACACACACACACACACCGGGAGATTTTACACAGTCCTCCGATATAACTGAATTACCAAACCGTCTACTTCATTTGGGAGGAGGACAGACCGATATTGCCTCCATTTCCCCTCGTCAACACAAAAGCAAACAAGGGTTCTGCACCGTTGATGAATGAATGCATGAATGAATGAAGTCATGATTTTATTTTAAGACATCCAGGATCTTCAACAGCCCCGAAATGAAATAAATCTAACAACCGTCCCAATCGCTCTCATTGATGAGTCACCGACTATCAATTCACCCTCTCATTCACACATCATATACAGGACTGTCTCAGAAAATTAGAATATTGTGATAAAGTTCTTGATCTTCTGTAATGCGATTACAAAAAACAAAAATGTCATTCGTTACAAATCAACTGAAATATTGCAAGCCTTTTTATTATTTTATTATTACTGATTATGGCTTACATCTTAAGAAAACTCAAAAATCCTATCTCAAAATATTAGAATATCATGAAAAAGTCATTTTTGTATTTTCAATTGCAGTAAAGAATGTAAAGAACTTTATCACAATATTCTAATTTTCTGAGACAGTCCTGTATGTATAATATTCATTGTTTCTTTTAAATTTTGTATTTTGTGTCCATAGTATTCTGTATATTCGCGTATGTATGTGTATATACAGGACTCTCTCAGAAAATTTGAATATTGTGATAAAGTTCTTTATCTTCTGTAATGCAATAACTGAAACAAAAATGTCATACATTCTGGATTCATTACAAATCAACTGAAATTTTGCAAGCCTTTCATTATTTTAATATTGCTGATTATGGCTTACATCTTAAGAAAACTCAAAAATCCTATCTCAAAATATTAGAATATCAGGAAAAAAAAATTTCAATTTTTTTAATTCATATTTTTTAATATTCTAATTTTCTGAGACAGTCCTATACATATATATATATGTATATATGTATGTTGAGAGAGAGAGTTGTTATTGTTTTTTTCACTTTATTTTATTTGTTTCCTTGTTTTATTTTAATTGTTTCTTTTAATTGCATTACAGAAGATAAAGAACTCCATCACAATATTCTAATTTTCTGTGACAGTCCTGTAGAAAAAAAAAAAAAAAATAAAACATTAACCCTCTCATTCACTCAACTCAGGGTCTCCAGCGAACCTACTTCCTATTTTTGGATGGTTTTTGGAAACCGAGAACCCGCTCAGACGTGGGAATCCGACCAGAGACGTGTAAAATCGCCACTGTTATGTAAATGACCACGACTCCGTAGGCGACCAGGGGACCAGGGAATGAATGATCACATTTTGACTTCCGGGAATAAAAGAATCGAGGGGAGGGAATAAATCAAATCAATCGACGTCAATCAGATAAAGTCGGTCAGACGTTTATTAACCGGTTCCTTGGAAATGGCTGTAAGTCTTTGCAGACCAACTGGTTGGAACGCCTTAGAAATAGTCGGGTGATTTACATTCAGGAGGTAAACATAGTAGAAACCCGGCGCTTCCTTCGTTTAAGCTCTGCCGCCTCCGATCTAACCGTCCTCAAATCCAAAGTTAATTTCCTTCCCCAGAAGCTCAAGGACATGGGTTCATTCTCCTCGGGCGCGGAGCCACTTCACTTCTCTCGTGCGACTTATAACCTCCCGCACGGAAAATGCTTAACCTTCTTTTCTCTGGACTGCTCCCTTCAGCCAATCATCCGCCTCCGTTTAACCCTCTCCTCTCCAACTTCATGTCGCTCCATCTTTAAATCTCCTCTCTGGTCTTCCTCCTCAGATGTTCAGAGGGCTCAGAGCGGATCCCTGATGCACTCCCTCCTCCGCCATCGTCGTAGTTCTGTTTGTTTGTTTATCGTTTATCCTTTAACGCCACCTTCTTCACCTCAAATCAGTCCCAAAAAAAAAGGGAAACAAAGGCCAGCATCCGACAGAAGAAGGTAAGAGCGACACGAAACAATCCGGTTCCCCCCATAGATCGTTCCAAGAGACTCTAAAGAAGAAAATCGGAGGGAATCTGGAAAAGGAGATTAAAGTTATCCTTTCCAGACCAACTGCGTGTCTCTGGAGAGACCAGCTGCAAAGCCATTCGCCGACCAATTCATTCTGATAAATGCGGCTGCCGGTTTAAAGGAGGTAGATCACGCCGGCGGCGGGACAAAGGAACCCACAGAAAGGTCGTGCACGTACAGCCTCCCAGAGCAGCTGTGGCTATATACTTATTTTACACAAACACATACTGTGGATATCTATGTATATATGCAGAGCCTCTCTCAGCGACCGCCAGCAGAAGCCTGTCCCAGCTGTCAGTGGGCCGGCTAGGGTTCACCCATACTAGCCGGCCCCCCCGTCAATCACAAGGCCACATATAAAGGCAAACAAACATTCACCCCATACATGTATATACACTGCTCAAAAAAATAAAGGGAACACTTAAAAAACACATCCTAGATGTAAATGAATGAAATATTCTTATGAAATACTTTGCTCTTTACACAGTTGAATGTGCTGACAACAAAATCACACCAAAATGATCAATGGAAATCAATTGTATCAACCCATGGAGGTATGGATTAGGAATCACACTCCAAATTAAAGTGTAAAAACAAACTCCAGGCTGATCCAACTTTGATGTAATGTCCTTAAAACAAGTCAAAATGAATCTGTGTTGCTTCCTGAGTGGACACTATGATTTCACACAAGTGTGATTGACTTGGAGTTACATTGTGTTGTTCAAGTGTTCCCTTTATTTTTTTGAGCAGTATATATATATATGTGTGTGTGTGTGGGTGGGTTCTCCGGCTTCCTCCACCCACAGCCCAAAAAACATGAAGTCCGAATTGTGAATGAGAGGGTTCATGTTTTTTTTTTTTTGTCTTTAATTAACACTTAACTGTAAGAGTGAATAACAGTTTGTCTCTATATGCCGTGTGAATGAATGAATGAATCGCTGTTTGTCGCTATATATGACATTTTAATGGAGGAATGCATGAACTTCCCCAGACGTATATGAATAAGAAATGCCTGGATGCACACACACACACACACAAACACATATCCAGGTGCTTCTATTGTAATAACGGTAACAAAAGGACAGTAACTTCTTTGGATTGATTAATAAAATTGGGGCACTTATGAACCAGCGTCACTATCCATGATGATGAAACCGTTACAATAAACCCAAGTATGACTTGATGCCTCTATGCACAAATTAAATGATCCCACCTTGTTCTTGCAGGCAAACCCAGATCATCACACATGCACACAGACACACACACACACAAAAAAAAAAAAAATATATATATATATATATTCTGGTGCTTCTAATGTAATATACGCTAAAAATGGACTGTAACTTCAGTGGAGTTATCCATCATGGCGAAGCTGCTTTCACTGTCCATGATGTTGAAACCGTTACAATAAACCCATATACGACTCTATTTGCAATTCAAATGGAAACTCCAAACATGCACACAAACACACACACACACCCATATATATATGCAGATGTATTGCAATGGACATTATAATGGGTTTTAACTTCTATGGAGTTATCGCAGTGTTAAACCGGAGTCGCTGTCCGTGGTGCTGAAACGTCACACTAAGTCCGTTTATAACGCTCCATATTCCTCTAAATCAAATAATCTCACCTGATTGTTGCAGGTAATCTCAGATCATTTCAGACAAACACACATGCACACACACACACACACACATATATATATATATATCCGGGTGCTTCCTTTTAATAGATGTTAAAAATGGACTGCAACTTTAGTGGCTGGTTGTAAGGGTGAACCATTGTCTCTGTCCGTGGTGCAGAAAGCGTTTCACTGAGCTTTGGTGCCTCTATTTGCAATCCAAGTGATCTCACCTGATTCTTGCAGGTAAACTTGGATCGTTACACACACACACACACACACACGCATGCATGCACGTTAAATAAGAAGAGGTTTGAATGGAAATATTGATGCGTGATAAGAAAAACTCACGAGTTCCGTCAAATCGTGTCGCGATAGTATCCAGAAAGGTGTTCTGCGGCGCAAGTAATCCCTTCATTACAGGCATTTTCACTCTTTGGTGTTTGGTTCCCCATCAAAGTTGAAGAGTAGAGGAAGAAAAGCGAGTCCGACGGGCGGTTGGAAGTCGTAGCTTTTTTAAAAAAAGAAGGCGGCGGACCGCCGCGAACGAAGCGCCGTCCGGTCAACTCAGCGCAACGCGGTCCTCACCCAGCAGGGGTGTGTTTGTGTGTGTGTGTGTGTGTGTGTGTGAGGAGGAGGGGGGGGGGGGGGGTGTGCCCCGTGAGCCTCCACCGTTGCGTGTGTGCACGAAAAAAAGGAACCGAAACCCACAGGTGCAGTTCGGGAGACAGTGAAACTCCCTGTCAACGGTGCCATTATTGTGCGCTCTGCTCACACACACACACACACACACACCGTGACGTGAGGTGGCAGGATACATCAATCATCCCCTCTACACACACACACACACACACACACACACACAAACACCAGTATCGTCCTACCAGCTTGGGGGACTGGATTTGGGAACTGACCTCCCACCACACACACACACACACACACACACACACACACTGGACGTATCAACGAGGTGCAAACAGAGCAATGATGGAAATACCCCCCCCCCACTCCATCCCCCCCCCCCAGATCCTTATGTTTGTGTATTTATTCTTATTCCATAAACTCAAGATTTTCTTCACGCCGTTCCAAATCACAGCACAGTTCCACGACTCTTTCCACGTCGACCACATTCTTTACGGATCCTCCCTCCCTCCCCGGCAACAGCCGCGACCAAACTCTGCCTGATCTGAAATCAGTGCCGGCGGCCTTCTGCCTCGACCGGATCGAGACGGTAACATGGTGAAGTGATATAATAATAGCTTTATTTGTGAAAAATATAATGGTTGGCACGTTGGGAGACCGCTGTAGTAGATCAAACCGGTGGATTCGGTACGTATATAAATATGTATAATTTTCATTGTTCTTTTTGTATTTTGTATCTAAAGTATTCCTTATATTTGTGTATGTATGTGTATATACAGGAGTCTCTCAGAAAATTAGAATATTGTGATAAAGTTTTTTTTATCTTCTGTCACGCAATTACTAAAACAAAAATGTCATACATTCTGGATTCATTACAAATCAACTGAAATTTTGCAAGCCTTTTATTATTTTAATATTGCTGATTATGGCTTACATCTTAAGAAAAATCAAAAATCCTATCTCAAAATATTAGACAATCATGAAAAAGTAATTTTTGTTTTTTTAATTTTTTTAATTCATATTTTTTAACATTCTAATTTTCTGAGACAGTCCTATACATATATAGATATGTATATATGTATGTTGAGAGAGAGAGTTGTTATTGTTTTTTTCACTTTATTTGTTTCCTTGTTTTATTTTAATTGTTTCTTTTAATTGCATTACAGAAGATAAAGAACTCCATCACAATATTCTAATTTTCTGTGACAGTCCTGTAGAAAAAAAAAATAATAATAAAACATTAACCCTCTCATTTTGTTTTTTGTTTTTTTTTTAATTAAATTTTTTAATATTCTAATTTTCTGAGACAGCCCTGTAGATATATATATATATATATATATATAGAGAGAGAGAGAGAGAGAGAGAGAGAGAGAGAGAGAGAGAGAGAGAGAGAGAGTTGTTGTTATTGTTTTTTTAACCTTTTTTTCCACATTATTTTATTTGTTTCCTTGTTTTATTTTAGTTGTTTCTTTTGCATGTATTCTTATTATTGGTAGTAGTAATTGTGGAATTATTATTATTATTATTATCATTATTATTGTGTGTTTGGGGATGCATTAGTATCCGATAGTGTTGTGTTTGGCCTTTACTTTAAACACAGTTGATCGGTCATTGGCGGCCATCCACCAATAATAAGTTGTTTTATTAGACGAATGATAATGTTTTCTTTGTCTTTTTAAAGATGAAATTGTTCCACGCCGAGGGAGACGCGATGCTCCTCAGATGACCACCAGAAGATAAGACAACTCTGGAGCTCCATCCGATGGCCAAAAGTCGGCGACGAACCCGTAGCTGGAAACAAGACGCGCTCTTCACAACCAGTTGGTAACCAGTGTCACCTAGTGGTTAACATCTCAACTCTTCCAGAATAAACACCTCGGTTGTGCAGTTCTGTCAGATGAAGTTTGAACTTACACATGCGTCGGTGGGACGCACGTTAAAACACCCACAAATCTATATTCTCATTTGATAAAAGACAACCGAATGGAAAAAAATTTAACGTTATAAGTTGTCGATTTTAAAACAGTCAAGCAGGCGTTGTGGCAACTTGTCATCCAGGCTCGAGACGAAATATCATATCAAGACAGATTTTATTTATGCATTTATTAACATATTAAATGGCGACCTTCTGCCTTTATGCATTTATAACATATTTATAATCGCGACCTTCCGCCTCGAAGGGTTCAGGTAAAAATATAGAGATATTCCAGTTTCAGTGACAGGTGGTTGACTGCAATGTTACCTCATTAAATAACAAGACAACGGCCAAGTACTTAATAATGTTGGCAGATTTAAATGTAGCAAAGCCAATAAAGGAATAACTTGCCAATAACGTAATCAAATTTCTGAGCCAATAATGTAAAAAGTTATTTGGTTATTGGCTGGTTATTATGCTTGTAATGGCCACTCTGTTGACCGTAATCTTCACTTTCAAATATAATCCGTTGGCCTAAATATTTGAATTCATAATTATTTCTGTGGAGCATTATTATATTTATTATTATTTCATTCATTCACTGGAAAATTTGGTGTAATGTAAAAGAATTCAGGAGAAGAACAGCGGTCATGTGACCTCCAGGCATTCGCTCAGTGTGACATAAAAATGTAATAATTGGGGCCGATGATGAAATAATATGTGTATCCATTTATTTTGATTACAATTGACTGTTACAAATGCAGACACACCACACACACACACACAACCTCACACACTCTGGGGAGGCTTTGCCATTGGACAATTTTCTGTAAAAAGATCACATGTGCACACGTAATGTGGAAAAGAAACCACTGTTACTATCAGCTATCTGTTGTTTGAATTTATATCTCATTTTTTAGCTATTATTTGTCCAACTTGGCAAAAAAAAAATCTCAATTTAGGAGATGTTTTGCAGTATCTTCATTAAACCACTAGATGGCAGTAATGTGGATAATGGCTGTTAAGCCAGAAGTCAATGTGGCCGAATGGACCAACTAGATTTCCCTTAGCAAGTAATTTATGTTTTTATTTTCCACCACTGTTAAAACCCTTCATTTTATTTCCCCTTCTCCAAGGATTAAAAAAGTAAACTGTTAAAAGTGGAAAAAACGAGCTGGATTTCAACCATCGCCTGTGCCTCGGTACCTGGTCAGTTAAGCACAAATCTGATTTTCTTAAAATATATATACATACATGTACATATTAACACATGTAAATACATAAATACAGACTAAAATAGGTTTAGATATATGCTGTCTTGCCACGTTGGAGTTGAACCATCGCGCTCTCTTACTTCTCAAGAAATAAGCTTTGTATATATGTAGACACGTGTGTGTGTGTGTGTATAATACATATACACACATAATATATTTAGAATATATATATATATTTATATTTAATACACACACGCACGCACACACATCTATATATACATACATACAGACATATATATATATATATATATGTCTGCTTATGTGGAAATAGTGTACACGTACATGTTCTGTTTATGTTTATGTATCAAATATATAAGAACATCTACTGACCCCAAGGGCTCTTTAACAAAGGCCTTTGTGAATGTGAAGAAGAAATTCATTCACTCATTGTCTGTTCTGTTGACAACATAGTTAGACCGCATGTTTTTAAGGTGTAGCCGAACAGCAAAACCACACAAATTCATCCATTCATTGACTAAAACATTAAATTTGTCCATACATTAACTTAACAGAACATCAAATCATCCATTCATGTAAATAGTTGTCTTTATATGACCTGTGAATGAGAGAGTGAACGGTTATCTTTATATGATGTGCAAGAGTGCATGTTTGTATGTCTATATATGACGTATTAATAAATGAGCGAATGGTTTTATTTACACTGTATGTTGTGTGAATGGTTGTAATCCTCTATATAACGTATGAGTGAGTGCATGTTTGTATATCTCTATAAGATGCGTCAATGACAGAGTGAATTTTTGTGTTTGTATTTGTTGTTAGAATGACAGTGAGTTATTTTATTTCTCTATATAATATGTGAATGAGAAAATTAATGTTTTTATTGACATGTTGCGTGAATGGTTGTACGCCCCTCTATGACATGTGAATGAAAGGGTGAACGTTTGCATTGCTCTTTATGATGTTTAAATGACAGAGTGAATTGTTATGTATCGATATATTTAAATGACAATGTGAGAAGTTGTTTGAATAACGGAGTGAATGTTTTCATGTCTATATGACGCGTGTGTCTGTCTTTATATAATGTGCAGATGAGAGAGTGAATGGTTGAATTTCTGTATTTATGTTTGTATGTCTATTTATGTTGTATGAATAAGTAGGTGCATGGTTGTCTTTTTATGTGAATAGAGAAAGTGAATGATTTTTTTTATATTCTGTGTGAATGGTTGTTTGCCTCGATTTGGAATATGAATGACGTCATATGAACCCTGGCGACGGGTTTCAGCCGTATCAATAATGAACGGATGAAACTGAAGAGTAACCCTAAAACCGGTGACAAATTAAAGACCGGAATAATCCAAATAGGTCAGTTTTAAATGAACAAAGATTCACATTTAAACCATTTAACCATTGAAGATAATACGTGCTAATCCTTAGCCGTAGTTCCCGTTTGCATGAACAGATACTCTATTAGAATAGTAATTCTAATCACCGTTAGCGCAGCTGCACGAGGCCTCCGCCCGTCCGGCAGCGACAACAGCAGGGCTCTCTAACCACATCACGACTTTCTAATAACCACATCACATCCACGAATGAGGCGCTATGAAAATCTAACCTAATTTGGAGAGCTGGATGACTCCGTGAGTGGTAGTCGTCGCTGCCCCAACCCCTCGAGACCAGGCTGTGATTGACAGGGTTGCGGAGCCAACTGTCATTTGGTGATCCGGCCTGGAAGATGACTAACTCTCTCTCATCTGTCGTGACTACAAGGTACGACGGTGTCCTCTTTTTTTTTTTTTTTTTCCCCCAAACAGGAAGAGTGTGTTATCTGTCACATGTCATCTCCGGTGACATTTGAGAAAGGTCCCGGACCTGTAAAGTTTAATTATATCAAACTTCTCTTTTAGCAGCACTCTAATCTGCCGGTGTACAGTATGCTGTAATGCTGCGTGGATGAGCGGGTAGAAAAGTCAGCCAGGCCAATGTGAGACTCTGGGTCGTGAGGTCAAGAGTTTATTTTTTTTTTATTAAAATGAAAAAATTCCAATTTTTATTTTATTTTATTTTATTTTATTTTATTTTATTTTATCTCCATTTATTTTTTTTAATTTTATTGTATTTTATCTTATCTTATCTCCATTAAATTGTATTTTATTTTATTTTATTTTATTTTATTTTATCTCCATTTAATTTTTTCGATTTTATTGTATTTTATTTGATCTTATCTCAATTAAATTTTATTTTTATTTTATTTTATCTCATTTAATTTAATTTAATTTAATTACATTTTATTTTATTTTATCTCAATTCATTTTTTTTTAGTGTATGTGAGACTTCCTGGTTGGGCTGTCAGGGGTGGAGTTTTTGAGACAGAAAGGCAAAATTAAAAAAAAAAAAAAAAAAAAAAAGTACAGGTAAATAGTAAAAGTTTTATTTCATGTTGTTATAGTTAATATATTTTGATTTATTTCTTTAGGTGAGAAATGATACTTATAATCGCCTTATCAGCTCATTATCGTTCATCCATGTTCCACTGGATGTGTAATATACTTCAATATATATATATATGTATATTTAACATGTTATGTGTGTGAGAGAGCAATTCTTCCAGACCAAATGAATTAAAGGGTGGGGGGGGGGGGGCGCATCTTCATCACAAAATAAGATAATAATCCGACATAACCGAATTCCGCAAACCCCAAACAGCGGATGATCCGATTTGCGCCATCCGTATAAAAACATCAGCGGTTCCAAAGTTAATATCAGCCCAGCCACTTCCCACCGACGTCCTGCCCCACTTCGTTACCATGGAGAGCTCCGGGTCCCGCCGACCCCCCCCCCCCCCCCCCCCCCCCGCAACCCCCGCAACCCCCCAAGACAATAATAAGTGCGTGTGCAGCATGCAGGGGCCTGGATATAATAAATAGATTTATGCGCAATTGTCACATTTAATACATTTACGGAGCGCGCTGGTGAATTCATTATTACACCATATGCTAATGCAGCTGCGCCCGTGTATTTAAGAGTGTGTGTGTGTGTGTGTGTGTGTAGCTGTGTGTGTGTGATGTATGACAGGAAATGCGCTTTAAGGAGCGCGGCGGGAGCGGGCGCGTCATTGTCTCCACGCCGCCGCCGCCGACGGGCGGGAACGGAGAGCTTGTTTTGGTTTTTTTTTTTTTTTTTTTTTTTTTTTTTTTTTGATAACACACACAAACACACACACACACTCAAGCCCTCCACCCCAGAAATGAAACGACAAGGGGGAAGGAAGCGGACCCCCCCTCCCCCTCTTTGACGTGGAGGGTAGACGCGAAGGTGGCGCCACCGACCAGAGGAGCGGGTCTGCTCCCGCACGCCGACGGATCCCGGAGCGCGGTGTTTGCGGGAACCGGGTAGATGTGTGATGGCAAGACGGGAACAGGTTGGTTCGTCAGCCCCCCCTTCCCCCCCTCCCCGCATCAAACTCTATTTTTTTTTATTTGCATTTTCTCCGTACGCGTCCCGGAAACGGCGGCATGATTGTTATTTTTTTTTTTTCCTATTATTATTATTATTTTATTGTTATTATTATTATTTTGCGAAGCTTAACCCACCGCGGATCCTGATCTTATCAGCCGCCTCCGTGTGAAGGTCATCTCCCAAATTCTAATCATCGGATATCATCGGAGTGTGTGTGTGTGTGTGTGTGTGTGTGTGTGTGTCAACAATGAACCACGGCGATGGCTCTCATTGACTCCTAACTGAAGAGTAATGAAAACCTTTTTTTTTTCCCCATTTTCCTTTTTTTTTTATTCTACAACTATGTCACTGTAACAATGTCTTTTTTGAAAGACAGAAAGGGATTAAACTAGTACATCCGGATTGCCTAATCAACGACAACAATAGTGCTGGAACTGAGCGATCCTTTCTCCTCTGGTGTGTGTGTGTGTGTGTCAGTGTGAGATCACAGATGGACCCCCTGTGTAATGGAGCCAAGAAACCCGAAGGCAGTGATCCCATTACAAGTCCCCCTCCTCCTCCCGCCAAGATGGCTCGTCTGGAGCAGGACGGCGCCGGGGGCCCCTCGGCCCAGGACAGGAGCAGGCAAGGCAGTCCCGGGGCCAAACACCCGTACCTGGCCCAGAAACGGAAAAGCTGGCACGCTAAAGGTGCGATAACGGCGCGGTTTGTGTTTTTTCCAAGGATCTTGGCGGTGAAAGCGGCTGAAGTCGACGCTGCGTTGTCTCGGTCATCGTCAGGAAGCCTGCTGCCGGTGTTTTGCGTGGTGGAGCAAATGGAAAGCCCGGCGGAGGGCGAGAGGAGGGAGGAGTACGCCGAGTTCGTGCTGGTCAAAAGGGATCTGTTGTTCAACCAGCTGATCGAGATGGCCCTGCTGACGCTGGGCTACTCGCACAGCTCGGCGGCGCAGGCCAAAGGTACGCGGCGCCGACGTCGTCACGATAACGGGTTCTTCGGCGAAAAAAAAAAAAAAAAAACCCCGATCGGATGCGGCGGGAGCGAGGATGAAACAGACTGAGTGGGTGGCCATCTGCCACAACCCATTGGGTTGAAAAGAAAAGAGGATTAATAATAGCAGTCATTATTATAATCCTCCCCCCCCCCCAAAAAAAAAACAACATAATAATAGAGTAATTGTAATTATCGTGGTGGGTGTTGAGCTGGATCACTCGAGAGACTCCAAGAAATACCGAAACGAAGCGACAGCCGGAAAGAGGGAGCGGAAGGGGCGTCACAAATGTATATTAATTAGGTATAAATGTGAACGGGGGTGTGTGTGTGTGTGTGTGATATTCCACTTCCTGTCTAATGCAGATAAATCCCACGTTCAGACGATTGCCGAATGGGTCGAAGGCACAGATCCGATGTTTTTACAGAAATCTCTCTGTTTTTCATGTTTGAATATCACATAAAATGGGGAAAAAGTCAGTCTGGAAAAAAAAACAAACTTTCAGAATATAATCCTATCTGGGTTCATTTGAAATATGACATATTATTGGCTATTAAATGCTCAATGTGAACTTCTAAATTCAAAACACGCGAACTGGAAAAGTACAAAAAGGACAAATGCAGTGTTTTTCATTTCCGGACTATAAGCCGCTACTGTTTCCGAACGCTTCGAACACTGCGGCTTAAACAACGATGCGGCTGATTATGGATTTTTTTTTTTTTTTGGGCTAACAAATTTCACGCCGCCAAAACATTTAGCTTTGTCACGTCGGCCTGACGAAATTGCAGTGAAATTCTGAGGCCGTTCAATTCCGACACGGATAGAAAACGCGGGGATAGAAAATGGACGGACTTTTCCTTGTGCTATTTATTAGCCTGGTTACTGGAAAAAAAAATTCGCAAGTAACCAGAAAAAGTAAAGTAAAAAAGATTTTTCTGTGTAAATATCTCATGTTACAGCGTGGACACCTATGGCTTATAGACCTAGAAATGTACACATGTATTTATTTTGTTATTTTTTATTTTTTTATTTTTTATTTTTTTTTAATTTTTTTATTTTTATTTGCAGCTTATTTTCAGGTTACGGTATTGCTTTTATGACAGAGGCTGTGGGTTGGTGTACATTTGAACATGACTTTGGATATGCTCAGTCTAGATAATGAATAAATAAATGCTAAAACTCATAAATTGAGTTTAATTGTGAAGAAAAAAAGCATCGCATTCAGAATTCGTAGCGATGAGAGAGCGAGCGAGCTCATTCGCGAAAATTTAGGAATCCAACCAGGGACCTCCTCGCTGTGAGGCAGAAGAAGTATTTTCCCTGTATAATTCAGCTGTGTGTGTGTGTGTGTGTGTGTGTGTGTGTGTGTGTGTGTGTGTGTGTGTGTGATCAGGCCTCATCCAGGTGGGCAAGTGGAACCCGATGCCGCTGTCTTGCGTGACGGACGCTCCGGACGCCACCGTGGCCGACATGCTGCAGGACGTCCACCATGTAATCACCCTGAAAATACAGCTGCACTGGTAGGGGGACCCAGCTTAACCCAAGATATTAATTTACATTTTATTTTATTTTTATACGAACGTAAACACCTTTCCGGTGAGTCGGATTAGCAACCAATCATCAAGTTGATTTTTTTTGATTTGTGCCATGACTTGTGTTTGATGTAATCTACATTTCCGCTATCAGCCTCACCGACGGACAGTTAAACTATATTATTGCTTTAATTCTTTTATCACCTTAGTTGTCCTAAACTGGAGGATTTGCCGCCCGAGCAGTGGTGTCACTCCACAGTGAGGAACGCTCTGAAGGAGCTCCTCAAGGACATGAACCAGAGCTCCTTGGCCAAGGAATGCCCACTGTCTCAGGTGTGTGTGTGTGTGTTTGGTTTACGACACAGCGTTGCCTTCCTGTATATTAAATTGTATATTAAACTGTATATTAACTGATTTTCGACTGAAGAGGCCGATTATTTCGCAAACCCCTCCCGTCAAAATGTCGGGTAATGTTTTCTAAATAGCCCAGATAAGCAAACGTGGGGGCGAATGGTTGTTTTTCCCATATTAACGTGTAAATGAGAGGCTGAATGTATACTTGCGTTTATATATCGCTATACGTGCAAGAGCTGATAAAAGCTCCAGCATCCCGGCAACCCTGAGAGCAGGATGCATTATTGATGAGTGAATGAATGAAAAACGCTGTTACCTGCTTGGTAATTTGTATCCCTGATCCATTTTTCACAAGGTTTTCCGCTTTACGGCAATGCATTTTATTTCTGTTTATTATTAGAATAATTGTTTATTTTCCTGTAGAATAAAATTAATCAGGAGGGAACACGTTTCTAATATCTTCTAATAATAATTGTCATGCATCACAATCTAGTTGACGTTATTGCCGTCATGATTTTATTTTCAAATTTAAGCCTGAAAATATTGTGATTCTATAATTGCAGTTTTGTAGCTAAACACCAGCGCTCAGGGCCAAAGATCCAGAGTGTTTTGAAAACACACACACACACACACACACACACACACACACGTCCACAGCGACATGTCATTATAATGTCTTTCAGAGCATGATATCGTCGATCGTAAACTGCACCTACTATGCAAACGTCTCAGCCACCAAGTGTCAGGAGTTTGGCCGCTGGTATAAGCACTTCAAGATGTCCAAAAGCACGGGTGAGATATATCTCCCGATTACATTTCTACGCCTTTTTTTGGACGTGTACTTCCTGTTTTTTGGGGGCACGCTTAACCCTCATATTATGTTGGGTCAATGGGTGAAATGGGTCAAATTGACCCTTAACATAATATGAGGGTTAATAAGTAACGCTTCAAATGTGTTCTCTCTCTCCCCGCCCCAGAGATTGACGCCTTCTCAGTCCCGTCGACACATATCAACCTCTCCCAGCAGCCGATCGCTGGCAGCACAGCCGATCAGAGCTCCAGCCTTATGTACCCCCATGGAGCGGTGGCTAACATGTGTGGCCTTTCTTCCCTCGGTCTGCATCCACCCGGGTTGTTAGCCCAACCGCTCAGTCGGTCCCAGCAGCTGGTAATGACCCAGTTCCTCAACCAGCAGTACGCTGTCCGCCTTATGCTATCGGGCCAAGGTCTCTCGCCGTCCACGCAGCAGTATTTGAACCACTCGTCCGTCGGGAGACCTCCCTCGAAGGTGTTCGCCAAAGCCCCCGACTCCCAGGGCTCCCAGAGCGGCGCCGGGGGGAGCCCGACGGCGCCGAGCGCGGGATCCGCGGGTGGCGGCGCGGGGCCATCCGAGGTGCCGGGCGACATCTACCACTGCGTGCGCGAGGAGCTGAAAAGAGCCGGCATTTCCCAAGCCGTCTTTGCCCGAGTGGCTTTCAACAGAACGCAGGTGAGCGAGGAGGCAGACTGGAAATTTGGGACCGACATGTAGCCTAACTCTTTTCGACACCTTTCGCACCTCGTAGCCGCGTTCTCAGCGTCGCGACCGCGGCCGATTCACGTTTCTTAGCGGTTGGCGTGTCGGCGTGGCCTTTGCCGCAATGCCCCGCCCTCATGTGCATGTGTGCACGCGTGTGTGATTGTGCCAGCTCGCTGCGGTACAAAGCCGGTGCCAGCGCCGAAGCAGCTGCCGGGGCCAACTAATCACAACCCCTCGCAGAAACGTTGTCCCCCCCCCCCCCCCTCCACCCCCCCCCAGGCTCTTCTTCCTCACCGCACCTCAATCTCGCCTGGAGTCACTGTAACAGCCTGCCTACCCATTAATTCACCCGCCTCCCATCCACGATCCGTCTTTTCTCGCCGTTGCACCCCCACATTTTGCCCCCTAAATATCCCTCCATCACCGCCATAATATAAAATACCCAAGTTATCTGAGTTCATTATCTTACATTCAACACCACACCTCCAGAAATGAGGCTCAAAGGAGAGGCTTAGCCTGTTATTATTATTACCATCATTATCGTTTTCATCATAATAAACAGAGATAGTTAATATCCATACCCGTGTTTCCTCATTGCCGGGACCGAGGTGCTCCGGTGCCAGCGATTCGAGTCAGGCATGATGCCAAGATGCCATCAAGAAGTGAAGGGAGCATTTGTCACGGAGGGATTCGTGCTCAACTCCCCTCTCTTAGGAGGGGAGATCTTCGCCCGCTGCATCTGAGATGATCGACGATTTGAATAAGACGGCTGTTTACTCCCCGTGCCGCCTCTACGCCCGCGCGAAATCGGATTTCTTTTCAGGAAAACAAAGGCCGACGATTGGCTCTCAGCGCTGAATGGCTTTCCAGACAAAAGCAGTGTTTGGTGATTAACAGTGACTAGAAACTGGCTCGGTACCTTCTTTTCGGGGAACTTTTTCTGGTTCTTTTTGCGAAATGGACGAAAAAGGTGGGGGGGGAATATCCCATCAATACCCAAAACGAGGACTTTTACGTAACTAAAAGCCCGAATGCCTCTTTCCGAAACAAAAACAGGAGGATGTCCGACTTTTTAACCCTCATATTATGTTAAGGGTCGATTTGACCCATTTCACCCATTGACCCAATGGGTCAAATTGACCCTTAACATAATATGAGGGTTAAACAGACGTTTTTCCTCATTCGTTCCTACGGTCGCGTCCCGAAAACGTCGTCCAATTCAAAATGAATGGTCATTAAACTGCTGGCATCCTCATCCAAATGCCTCTTTTCAGGGCCTGCTGTCGGAGATTTTGCGAAAGGAGGAGGATCCGAAAAACGCCTCCCAATCCCTGTTGGTCAACCTGCGAGCCATGCACGGCTTCCTCCAGCTGCCGGAGGCCGAGAGAGATCGCATCTACCAGGATGAGAAGGAGAGAAACCTGACCGGATTCACTCCGAGCTGCAGCAGCAGCAGCACGCCGCCGAGATCCACGCAGGTCTGTCCGTCACCGCGGGCAAATCGGAAACGGTCGTGACTTATATGAAGCGCTTTTATTCTCAAGTGCAAGATGCTAAGTCGCCCATTGGGGGCAACTTGCGTGGGTTCGGCGTCCTGCTTAAGGAGACTTGGCGGTGACGGTTGAGTTGCTGGTGTGTTGCGGCGAGAATTTTGGCTGCATTCAGGGTGTTCGGCGAAATCGAAGATTGTTCGCCAATGTGCAAAAGCGGGGTGCAGTATAACCTTGTTTTTCGCGGGGGTTACGTTCCGAAAAGAACCCGTGATAGGCAAAATCCGTGAAGTAGAAACCTTTATTTTTTTTTTTTGTTTCCCCAAAAAGTCGCTTTTTTCTCGGATGTGTTCAAGTTTTCCCTCACGGTAAAAGGTCAGTTTTTCCTCGCCGCCGTCGCCAAAGTGCTTGCTTGTGGGTTCCAAAAGAAACTCTTACAAAACAAACTGAATAGCATTGTTTTTACCATCGTCCTTACTTTTATTTAAAATTTTCACCCTTATTTACATGCTTAACAAATTGCGAAGAAAAATCTGAAATCCACTAAATATAAATCTTATCATAAATTATAACAAATTATAATTACAGTATACCCTTGTTTTTCGCGGGGGTTACATTCTAAAAAGAACCCGTGACAGGCAAAATCCGTGAAGTAGAAACCTTTATTTTTTTACAATTTTTATACAATTAAATACTCTATTATACATTGAAAAGAAAGAACAAACCATTTTACAGGCTCAATCATTTGTTTCACAAATAAAAGTACTGTACTTTAGAAATGTTTTTTTCAACAAATAACCTCTGTACTGTACTGTCAAATAATAATTCTAATCATCCATGTGAACAGAAGGCTTCAAATTAGCAGCGCTCACCGCGACCTTATTGCTGCTGCGAAACTTATCGCTGCTGTCGTCCTTATGTGTTTTTCTTCCTTCTTTATGGAACGAACGGAGGATTCATTAATTCCGTAATGCCGACCTACAGCCGCACAGCTTTTAGCTTCCCTTAGCATGTCCAGAAGTTTAACTTTATCTGCGATAGATAGCATCTTCCGCTGCCTTTTGTCGGTCCAGAGCGTTTTGTCAACATTATGGGTTTTAGAGAAACTTGAAATTGCGAGTGAAATTGCGAACGTCATGTAAATTTGGCAAGCTGTTTTACGTACGTGTACATATTAAACTGCAACGTTATTGACGCACAGGTAGAGAAGAAGCGGAGTGACTTTTTAGCCAATCAGAATGCAGAACACAATGCACCATGCAAATCCGGGAAGTAGCGAAACCGTGAAAAGTAAACCGCGTTATAGCGACGGATCACTGTATCTCATGTTCCAACATGGATACCTGCGGTTTATAGACAAGTGTACAAATGTACACATGTATTCATTTAGTTATCTTTAGCCTGCTTATATTCAGGTGTGCTCAATAGTTTGGAAATGATGTACGAACCACCTTTTTTTTTGTTTTTCGTTCTTTCTTGCTCGATACCAGGCTACATTGGAAGACATTTTCAGCATTTGGTTTTCAACGAGTCTCCGATGTTGGTAGAGAAGAAGCGGAGTGACTTTTTTAGCCAATCAGAATGCAGAACACAATGCACCATGCAAATCCGGGAAGTAGCGAAACCGTGAAAAGTAAACCGCGTTATAGCGAGGGATCACTGTATTTCATTTTAATCTAAATTACTTGTTACGGTGCAGAATTTTGCGCTTACGCCTCTCAGCAAGAAGGCCAACAGAGTCTTCCATGTTCTTCCTGTATCTGCACGGGGTTTTGTCCCTCAGTCCCACAGTATGCTGTAGGTTTTTTGGAGAAATTGCCCAATGGTTGCAGTGTGTATATGTGTGTGTATAAACAGTACAGAAAAATGAACGAATGAATTAAAAACAACGTATTGCTCATCATCCCCGCCTGGTGGTCGGGGGGACCGAGCATTTTAACTGGTGCTCAAAGTTTATGATAGGGTGGCCAGCTTTGTCCCGGCTTGCCCCGGTTTTTATTTTTATCTCTTTTTTGAGACACTTTGGGGACACCCCGCTTTTTTTTTTGACATTAACTGTCACATCGTCCCCGTTTTCGTGCGTAGATGACTTTCCCCCGTGAGGTCAGATGGCGCTGATGAAGCCATCGCCGGTGATGACAGGCGGTATAAGAGCACAGATGGTGCTACACCGATTTGTTTATAGACGTGTCACTTTTGTCAGCGGTATTTTTAGCATATCGAGCATATTTTTGACTAATTAAGCAGCTCTGCCGTAGCAGCTGTTGTTGGGCGAGAGGCGGGGCTCACCCCGAACCCTGCACGTACAACCTTTCGCTCAGTCATTTTGCTGTCGGATGCTAAACACCGCGCCACTGTGGTTAGCGCCACTGCCGTTAGCCACCGCCGTTAGCCACCGCCCCCGATGCCATGGCACTGGTATCTATGAATAGATGCACTGTATATTCATTCATCCGTTGTCTGCACCACTTATCTGGCCCTCGGGGTCGTGAAGGTGCGGTTGCCGCTTCCATCACATGGCAGAGTGGAGAACCATGGCTTTCTCATCGTCTGGGCAAATTAGAGTGTTCATTGTTGAGAAAAAAAAGGAAAGAAACCGCTAACCTTCTCTCTTTCCGGAGCTCCGAGCTCACGCGCATCGCCTGGTTAGCTTTTAGCTAATGTCCGAGATGCAAAAACGCCAACGCCCGGGTTCGCTGCTTCACGTATCCCCGGCGACATCGGGGATACGCTCGCCGCAAATCCACCTTCTTCTGTCGTCTCATCTCCCCTGCAGGCTCGACTGTCGCCGGTCACGACGGACAGCTGCGTGGTGACCGTTAGCTCATCCATTTACGAGGAAATCCAGCACGAGATGAGGCGAGCCAAAGTGTCCCAAGCGTTGTTCGCCAAGGTGGCTGTCTCCAAGAGTCAGGTACTTAAACATTCACGGACGTGATCGTCACAAGCTCGGCTTCTCGGTTTTTATTTTACGAGAAAAACCCAGATAATGAACTCTGCGGAGGAGACTATCGTCGGCCACTTCAACCCGCTTCGGCGTCCTAAATAATCCCTTTGTCTACTGTGATCCGAAAACACGGGCGCGCCAACAGACGCCGCTCGCCTGTGCACGTTGCGCGCGTGGATACACCCGCGCTAACCCCTTAAAGGCAAACAAACACACACACACACACAAGCATCATTTGAATGTTCATTGTTCTCATCTTTACGGCAGCTCCATAAGCTTGTTATTGCCTTTTGTTTGGCAGATAATTTCCCTTCATAGAACGGGGGGAGGGGGAATTAAGCTTTCTTTCTTTCTTTCTTTCTTTCTTTCTTTCTTTCTTTCTTTCTTTCGCTCTCTCTCCTCTGTTTCTTCCTTTTCTTTCTTTTTTGTTCAACCCCCCGATTACCTGGAGGTCAGAGAGGACTCGTCGTCTTCAAGAGAAACAACCGTGATTCTTGCTGGTTTCTGACCCCCGTTCATCCATCTCTTCATTTATGATCCTTTTAGTTCCCTCTCTCTCTCCCTCTCTCGCCGTTATCTGTATTAACTGTCTACTTGGCAAGCAGAGCCATGCCGGATCCTCGCGTTTTATCGACCCCGTGCATCTGGATTGTGTTGTGCGCTAGTGTTGGGCCGCAGCCCGGTTTTATGTGTGTGTGTGTGTGTGTGTGTGTGTGCGCACCCTCGCAAACAGACTCCGGTTATTAAATCCGAAACTAGTTTGGCTCTGCGTCGCCCGATCTGCCCCGCTCGCAAATCTCTCGCCTTCTCGATGCGGCAAGGAAAACTTTCTCGTAATTTCTGGGCTTATCCGATGAAGCGTCTACGCCCTCCAAAACAAACGGCCCCCTGGAGCGTTTTTCGCCGTTCTACTGACGGCGATTGAGAAACAGATAAAATGGTTTTGGAGACATCTGAAACGCGAGGCATGAATAAACATGTATATCGGCCTGAAGTATTTAGTCAGAAAATAACCGTCCCGAGCCGGCGAAATAGCTACTTCTTTCTCTGGTAGTCGTATGTTCTGCTTCCCACCCCGATATTCTTCCGGCCAGTCGAGAAAGTCGCTTTTTTTCTCGGATGTGTTCAAGTTTTCCCTCACGGTAAAAGGTCAGTTTTTCCTCGCCGCCGTCGCCAAAGTGCTTGCTTGTGGGTTCCAAAAGAAACTCTTACAAAAGAAACTGAATAGCATTGTTTTTACCATCGTCCTTAATTTTATTTAAAATTTTCACCCTTATTTACATGCTTAACAAATTGCGAAAAAATCTGAAATCCACTAAATATAAATCTTGTAATAAATTATAACAAATTATAATTACAGTTTACCCTTGTTTTTCGCGGGGGTTACGTTCCAAAAATAGGCAAAATCCGTGAAGTAGAAACCTTTATTTTTTTACAATTTTAATACAATTAAATACTCTATTATACATTGAAAAGAAAGAACAAACCATTTTACTGGCTCAATCATTTGTTTCACAAATAAAAGTACTGTACTTTAGAAACTTTTTTTTTCAACAAATAACGTCTGTACTGTACTGTCAAATAATAATTTTAATCATCAATGTGAACAGAAGGCTTCAAATTGCGGAGATTAGCACCGCCCACCGCGACCCGAGTAATTGGATTAAACGGGAGAAAATTAAAAATGATTATGAAAAAAATTGCAGACAGTTGCAACCCTTTTTGCATCCTTATTAAAACTTATCGCTGCTGTCGTTCTTATGTTTTTTTTCTCCCTTCCTTATGGAACGAACGGAAGATTCATTCATTCCGTAATGCCGACCTACAGCCGCATAGCTTTTACCTTCCCTTAGCATGTCCAGAAGTTTAACTTTATCTGCGATAAAACCCATAATGTTTGTCAACATTATGGGTTTTAGAGAAACTCAAAATTGCAAGAGAATTTGCACGTACGTCATGTAAATTCGGCAAGCTGTTTTACGTACGTGTACATATCAAACTGCAACGTTATCGACGCACAGGTAGAGAAGAAGCGGAGTGACTTTTTAGCCAATCAGAATGCAGAACACAATGCACCATGCAAATCCGTGAAGTAGCGAAACCGTGAAAAGTAAACCGCGTCATAGCGAAGGATCACTGTATATAAAATATGTAATATGATATATATAATATCTAATAAATAATAAATACAACAAGGGGGGCACATCACTTATTTTGCCCATAGGGTGTTTTTCCCATATATTTTTATTTATTTTATAATGGTTAATGTTGGCTTAGCTCAGCCCAAACACAAAGTATCCATGTAATGAATTCCAGTCCATGTTCTTTCTACCGTTGCTAAAATTGAGGTCCGCTTTTGGGAAAAAGGGTTCAGTGCAACCAATAGCGACCAATACGTGCCATTTTAATCAATTTTGCAAATGTCAAATATATTAAGCTTGCCAATGCTTGACTCTTTGCATGAATTTGAAACAAAGTTAAACACTAAAGTAAAATCCCTGTAAACCTGGACCGAATGAATGCCCTCAAGTAGATGACCCACTCAAACGGTCGCCAATAAATTTTTAAAGGTTACGGCCGGCTGGATAAGGACTCTTCTGTAACATTTAGGACACTAAACACTGGACCAACAGCCAGAGGGGCCAATCCGTTATCAGATTCTAGTTGTTTCGGTCTTTATTTATGAATTAGTGAGTCAATTCTACTACCAGAGATGACTGAACATGTGGTAGGTTCATAGGAGAAACTAAATCGCCCACATTTGGGAATCAGTGAGTGAATGGTTGGAACCTCGGCTTATTTCAAACAAATTAGCCAAGGACAGAGTTTTCGATCAAATTTTGAATCGACCAAACAAGCCTCTGTGCACAAATGCACAAACAAACACATTTTCTGCGTTGTTGCGTTGTAGCGCAGCGGGAGTTGTGCGTCGTACTCCACATTGTTTACATCGTTCATAGCTGTCTTCTCCTTTTGTAACACTTTCTTGTGCTTTTTTCAGTAAGTTCCTCTTCATTATGGCTCCCAAAAAGGTTAAAAGTGCTAGTGATGGTGGTGTTACGAAGAAGTTAAGAATTGCAGTCGATCTGAACAAGGAAATAATAGCTCACTATGAGAGCGGTGTTGTACTGCAACAAAGCTAAGTCAACCATCTGTACAATCCTGAAGAACAAAGATGCACTAGAAAAAGGATGATGTGGCTAAAAGAACGACTACGTTAACAAAGCAACATCTCAAGTCTCGGAAGTAATTATGTTGTCAGTTTGGATGAATGAAAGACGGCTAGCTGTAGATAGCGTTAGCATTAGCAAGGGTCTCATATGAGAGAAGGCTTTACTTTTGCTGAGTCAGCAAGAAAATGAGCACCAGAAGAGACAGAACTCCAGAAACACAGCAATAATTAAGGTTATCTAATCCCTTTCTGTATTGCTGCCAAAAATAAATTTATAAAAAAAACTTCCAAAGAGTATTTTCAGGGCCTGGAGAACAGATCAATGGGAATTACGTTGATATTAACGGGAAACGTTGATTCGGTTCGCCAACGTCCGTTCGTGAACGAAGTCTAAGAACGACTAAAATTGGAAGCCGAGGTTCTACTGTATTTGAAACACGAATGAGAGAGTGAATTGTTGCACTGAATATTAGCTGCCCTGGCTAAAAGTAACGAAATAAAAATATGTGTACATGTATTGGCCACACTTGTCTATTAGCCGAAGGTTTCCACGTTGTAACGTGAGATATTTACACAGAAAGTTGTTACACAGAAACTTTTATTCAACTTTTAATTAAATGCACACCGGTAGCATCCACAATTATTTTTTTCCAAACAGTGCCTGTAACACGGCTGATGAAAAAGATTGAATTAAGAATGAATTAACACGGCATGTAACAGTTTGTTTTTTTTGTTTTTTTGCCCTTATGCTATGTATAAACAAAATTTGTGTTGCATTTTTGTTAAATCAATGAACAACCGCAGAGAAAATGACATTTCTGCATGCAACAAAACATTTTGAACTAAAAAAAAATATTGGGTTGAAGGTTACGTTTAAGCAAAATACTTAATGTCAATTTGAGCCCTTCTTGTGTTTATTTAAAAAACGCCAAACAGCAAACAGAAAATGCCGTCCGCTCTCTGTGTCGTCATCCTTTTTATGACATGCGCAGAAAGAGCGACAAAAATATTTTAACACGTTTTATAAGAATAAGAAGAACTTTATTTATCCTGAAGGAAATTGTTGTGCTAGAGTTTCAAGTAAAACATAACAATAATAGATAATAGTAGGAAGGAGGGAGAATAAGAAATACAAATAAAATATAAAGTGCCAAAGTTAAGGCTGTAAAGTGTTTTAAAGGTCTTAAAAAGTACAAAGATTTGAATATTCCCTTCGGCTGAAGGAAGAGGAATTAAAAAGTCTGATAGCCTCAGGTAGATGTTATTTAGATGTTACAAAGTCGCCATAATCCTTCAAATTTAAAATGGCATTTTAAAAGTGAATAAACTAAAATAAATACCCATGGACGAGGTCTAAGGGGGTCGGTATGCTAATGGAGGTGTCGCTAAAGAAGCGGCTTATAGTCCGAAAAATACAACATGTCTCGATGTATTGTTCTGTGATAAACCAGCAACCAGTCGAGGTAGAACCCAACAACTCACCCAGAGACTGCTTGGTTAAGATAAGATAAGATAAGATAAGATAAGATAAGATAAGATAAGATAAGATAAGATAAGATAAGATAAGAACAACTTTATTTATCCCGAAGGAAATTGTTGTGCCAGAGTTTCAAGCAAAAGCATAACAATAATAGCTAATAGTAGGAAGGAGATAGGCCCCAGTGCGACCCTAGACCCTATCTGCAGGATTTGCCCTATAGATGATATATAAATTAATGAATGTACGTTAACGTACGAGACCAAAACCCGTCCGTGACCGATGTGGCCGCCTCCTGCAGGGCTGGCTCTGCGAGCTGCTACGGTGGAAGGAGAATCCTAGCCCGGAGAACCGAACCCTGTGGGACAACCTGTGCACGATCCAGCGGTTCCTCAACCTGTCTCAGACCGAGCGTGACGCCGTTTACGAGCAGGAGACGACCAGCATGCCCGCGCAGCTTTGCGCCGAACGGCGGACAATGCTCAGTAACGACAACTCATTGGTAAGACGGAGTGTGTAGCGTAGGGAAAATAAAACCATTCCCAGTCCTGGTTTTTCACCCAAATCGCTTGACAATTTTTGCCTCCGCAGTATCAACACAGCTCCGTTTTGCCCCAGCACCACCACCTCCAACCCCATCAGCCCTTGCATCCGGCGGCAGGAAACCCCTTGTTCCAACAGCAGCCCTGCACCGCGTCACCGGCCGAGTCGGAGCCGGGGGGCAACTGGGGGCAGTTCAGAGGAGTCCAGAGGAGGGCTGTAGGCAGCGAGGACGGAGGGGACGGTGAAGCCTCGGGGGACGGAAGGAAGAGGGACTCCGACAGCCGCGAGCGGGTCGACGATTGCGCGGAAGACAAATGCGTGAACGAGAGTGCCGTGAGCGTCAAGCCGTGTTCGGAGTGGCCCGCCGTGAAGGACGAGGATTGGGTACGAGCCGGGGTCGGACTTGGGGTCGGCGTGGACGAGGGCGACGAGGCCGAAAGCGCGGATCCGGTTCAAGATGTGTCCCGTGACGCCCTCGGCATATTGCAGAGCTTCATCCAGGACGTGGGACTCAATCCAGATGAGGAGGAAGTGCACACCTTGTCGGCTCAGCTGGGCCTGCCTGAACACACCATCCGTAATTTCTTCAACAGCCACGGGCGGACGGGCGACGAAGGGCACTGGCGCCCGGCGAGGCTCCAAAGACAGAGACAGGAAAGCCGACGCAGCCGCGTTGACGATACCGCGGCCGCCGGCGATGCCGAAACTGCGGGGCAACAAAAGGACGACGGGAGACGGCCGGCAGGAGGAGGCGACTCGAGTGAGACGGTCGCGTTGAAAGAGTTGAATGTTGGCACTCAAACCATTTCCTGTTTGAAAGAGGAACACGAGAGCTACATTTGAGAGAACCGGCGAACTGAGCGAAGTTGGAACGAGCCATATGTTTTTTTTTTTTTCTACCGCACAAAAACCATCGGAATCGGTTCGGTATCGGTCTTGCGAGCCCCCGAATGAAATGGGAATGCCAGTTTTATCCCCGGGACACAATTTGCGATTCATCAGAGACAGAAAATGACCCGGTCTCAAGATGTAACGATCATGTCGTCCCCTCTCTTTTCTTTGTCAATATTGTGCGTATTACAAAAGATGACGTTGTTGTTGGTCGACTCATCTACATTTAAAAAATTATATTCACGCCGGTTTGCCTTTTATATTAGAAAGTGGCACTGCCCAGGTGTTTTTCTAAGACTTCTCATCAGTTCTGAATTACATCCTTGCGTCAGTCATTCGGAAAAGTTATTTCCAAGAATTCACTTTTAATCACCGTAAGCGTATTTATCTCAAACGTCTTGGGTGAGCCGTCGCTAAATGGATTCCAAAAAACACTTTCTGCATTTTGCCAATTTAATTCAAAACAAATGACGAGTACGTTTTTGAAAATAGAATACATGGCGTCACGATCGGATCCAATTTTAAATAATGAGGCACCCACTGAAGCTTTTATTATGACGTTGTACGATAAATAAATTGTTTCAACAGTAAGAACATCTAAACAAAGCTATAGATCGTCACTTGAGTAGCATCGGTTTTGGTCCAAATCCGATTTCGGAGCGCCATGAAATGAAGACCTCCCATGGATTCCTGTCAAAATCTTGGGCTTGAATTTCTTGAATTTCAGCCTTCATCCGAGAGGCTTCCTCAGTTCTAAGGATCATTCGGAAGTTTCCTAATAAAACTACCAGGGTTCGTGCGGATCTGGGTTATTGTTGCTTGTTATGAAAATGGAAGAGTTGATCGGCAGAAACTAGGTCAGGGGTCAGCAACCTTTACTACTCAAAGAGCTATTTGGAGCTGTTTCAGTTAAGAAGTAAAGAAAACACCGGGAGCCACAACCTGACTAAAATTTTAAATGAATTAACATGACATATAACAGTTTTATTTTGACCCTTATGCTATGTATAAACAAAATATCTGTTGCGCTTTTGTTAAATCAATGAATTTCTGCATGCAACAAAACATTTTGAACTAAAAACAAATGTTGGGTTGAAGGTTACGTTTAAGCAAAATACTTAATGTCAATTTGAGCCCTTCTTGTGTTTATTTAAAAAACCCGAACAGCAAACAAAAAATGCCGTCCGCTCTCTGTATTGTCATCCTTTTTTTTTGCCATGCACAGAAAGAGCGACAAAAATATTTTAACCCCTTTTATTTAGATGTTACAAAGTCGCCATAATCCATCAAATTTAAAATGACATTTTAAAAGTGAACAAACTAAAATAAAACACCCATGGACTCACTGGGTCTAAGGGGGTCGGTATGCTAACGGAGGTGTTGTTCATCGGGGACAAAAGGAGCAGCTTTTGGGGATCCCCTGGATTTGAATGTGAAAAGGTAAAGCTAAATAAAGGAGTGAACCTGTTGGATCACATGAAATGAGGCCCAGGTTGAAGTTACCTGGTTCTAGTGGTGAATCTTTCCTGGTTGTTTGGAAGGTGCAGATGGCTCTGGAAAGATGCAAATCCATCTTGGTATTGATCCCAGTATGGCATCATACATTTGTGGAAGGTTGTGTCTGAGGCCACCTGCTCCGTTCAGAGAAGTTATTTCTGTTTTGATAAAGACGGCTTCATGGACTCCTTGAGGAACTAACAACACTCCATAAGCATAACAATCTCCTTAGACCTACTTTCTGCCAGTCAACTCTTGCATCTTCATAACTAGCCACTATAACCCAGACCCGCTCAAACCCCTGGCGGTTGTATCGGGGAAACTCCCAAATGAAGAAGCCTCTCGGATGAGGGCTGAAATGTCTTCAAGTGAAGAAATTCAAAGAGAAATTAAGAATGATCCAATTCAACATAGACACCAGTTAAGAGATAAAAACTCTGAAGCTACTGATTCAGTTTTGTTAATATCTAATATTTCTTGTTTGCTACTGTAGTGGAGAGGCTGAGGGATGAGGTTAGACAGGGATCTACGACTACGATTGTTTGCAGATGACGCCGTGATCTGCGTTGAGAGCAGGGGAGCGGGTGGAGGGGTATCTTGAGAGGTGGAGGTATGACCTCCGGGCGGATGGATCGACATGCACAGAGCCAGAGCCCTACCCTTAGGTGAGATTTCAAATGGTGCCCCCTCCATCTGCGATTTACATACACTTGAAAAATGAATATAACAGCGATGTCTTTACATTGTCTTCAATTTAGACGACAGCAGGTGAAGCAAACATCAGATATGCTTAGCCACGAGCTAGGAACTGTGCTAACTACCATGATGCGGATCTTCTTCCAATTCCTCTTAGCATTGTTGGAACCCCTCAGCAGGGACGTCGGGGACATGTTTCGCCCCGGAACTTGAACACCTCGCCTGAGTAGGGCAGCAAAGACCGACTAGCCTTCACCTGCAGAGGGGTTTATGTCCCTGGTGGCTTTCTCCAGCTGTATGGCTTCCGGCCTTACTCTTTGCAGGAAGCAGCTCGCTGATTTTGCTGGGAAACCTGCGGCAGCGTACATCAATGGGCTAGCTGTTTGCATGCCGCCCTTTTAAAACAGCTTTCCTCTGCAGGTCTGCGCTCCATTCCCAGTCTGAGGGCGGGATCTCGGCCACTTTGCCGACTTTACGAGTTTTGCCTCCTTCCCTGACAAAGGTTATGGTTTTGTACGGTCGGGCTTCCGTGTTGTTGGCTTTGACTCGCTGCTGTTCCACCCTTCTAGCGATTTCCATAAGGACCTCATCATGCCTCCATCCATACCGTCCTCCTGCCGATGCTTTCGGACGGCCGGTAAAAATGTGCTTCAATGTGCACGAGGCTCTGCCACACCGCTTGCAAAATGAGTCTCCACCAAATTTCCCCAATTCGCATGCCCAACAAGTGAATACATAAGGGGTAGGAGGATATTATAATTCATAGTGATATTTGAATCAATGTAAGCTTTTACATTTTAAGAGTTAATAGTAATAAGTGGTTTTGATATAGGTGAATTTTTTCCCGACTTTGTAGCACTCACCCGGAGGCCACGCCGCCCGTAGCATTTGCCAATATTGCCTAACGGGCCAGCCGGCTCTGGACATGTGGGTAAAAACTCACCTGTCCATGTGTAAGAATTCAAGTTTTTTGCTCCGCAGGTCACTCTTCCTCACCTCGAACTTCAGCCCGGGTGCCTCGAATTGAACAAAAGGGTGACTTTGTGGGGAACGTGCTTACATTTGCAAACCTGAGTGAAAAGCTTAATCGCAGTTGTGTTTCGGTGACACCACTTCTCTCGCGCTATCTGAGCTCCCAGGAGAAAACCCTTATTTTTCACACTCATAAAAATTCTTTATTTATTTCCAGCTTGAGCATGCTGTTTCCGTCAACATTTTATATCGGAAAAGTAGCATTTTCGCAGCAATCGTGAATGGGATATGCTATTAAAGGTATCATGGGTATTTTTACAAATGTAGCAGAGTCCAGTCAAACACCAGACGCTGGTTTTCTTTCTTCTATAACTCAGTTTAAGATGGCGGATCTGTAACAGGAATCTGCCGTTCCGATCCAGGGTGCTTCGTTGTTTTTTTTCTTCCCTCTCTGTTTTTTTTTTTTTTTCCCAGTTTGGGTGTCACCCCCTCTGACCCCGACTCGCATCTGTCTCTGGACTTTTGACATCGCCGCTCCATTTCTCCACTCAGATGATGCATTGTCAAAGCCCCATTTGGTTCGGATAGCTTTATGGGGTAATTCAATAAGGCGATGCTCTTTTCTGTCGTCTGTTTCCATGACGATACCTTCATCAGGGGCAACAAGAGGCCGTGAAAGCCTCATCATCAGTGATATTAGCCATAATAACAATGATAATGGCGCTCTTGAAATGTCATGACTGGGATGATGGCGGCGGTGATGATGATGACGATGATGACTGCTGTAATCATTCACGCCGCTCCACGTTAACCTCCACCACCCCGCGAATAATTGCGCAAACACACGCACACGCACACACATGCTAAAGCGCCGCACGTTAAGAACTCATTAATGTTGTTCCGTGTTACTACGCGCTCTCCCTTCGTGGCCATAATACCGCTCTGGTTTTGTTTGTGTCTCCGTTGTCAGAAGCACTTTCCGATGAAAGAGCTGGTTAAAAGCACCCTCTTCCCTATCTTGACCTCGAAATTGCTGTAATTAAGAATCCATAAAACTGTCCTAATTAACTCCCGTGGAGCTCCATCAGTGATTATTCAAGATGTTTTTTGTTTTTTTTTTGGTTTGGTTTGGTTTTGTTTTACTCCTTTGTGGTGGGGCTGCCCTGTAGAACACCAAGCATAAAGCAATGAAATTTTATTTCCATTTATTTTTTATGATTCTATGACCTGTATCATTATTATTTTCATGACCATCATCTTCATCATCATCATCACCATCCCGCTTCCTCTTCTTATTATATCTTATAACATTATTGTTATTGTTATTATTATTATTGTCCCGGGGCTGGGTTATGGTAGCAGCAGACTGAGTAGGGTGACCCTGGCATCACCCGTCCTGGAAATGGACTCCAGCTCTTCTGGGTGGGAGGGGGGGAAAATATACCCCGTTTGGAAAACCAAACGAGGTATATAATCCCACGCGCACGCTCCGAGTCGATCACATCTAGCGTCCTAGATGGTGCGTGGGCACAGAACACCTCCTAGAGTTTCTCAGGTTGCCACCTTGACAAGCAACCACCACTCTGTGAAGCTGCTTGCACAACGGAGGCCCTGAATGTGGACGAGTCGGTTTCCACGTGGGAGGAAGTCTGACAAAATATCATATCCTGCAGACGGGGACACTAAATCTCATAAATCTACTTTTGCTGTTGCTTGTTTGATCGTGTCTTTCATTGCTCCATGTCCAAATGGCCATGTCTGTCTATGTGTTCCTCAAGTGCTCCTGTGGTCACATTGGTTTTCTTTCTTTTAAAAAAATCACGATACTATTTTGTTCTTTTAACTTTAAGTCCCTCTGATTAACAAATCCTTTATCAGATTGACTAATTTGTTAAAGCGGCTCTGCCGAAATCTACCCAATGTGACTAACCTTTATTTTCTTGAATTATTTGGACATGGCAGATGAGTTTTCTTCTGGGGCGTGAAATGTATATTACGTTAAAGAAAAAATGGCACATGAGAAATAGCTAAAGAATTACAGAGTTGCGACTGGATAATGATGCTAATCATGGCTGTTGTTTTATCTGTTTATTTTCTGAATTTAAATTCTAAGTACTATTAGTGAACATCTTGTATAAAATCATGAATACAGACATGCCAAGAGTGCTCCTTTGCATCCAGCGTCCACAGCCTTGGAGGAGAACAGAACAAATACACGTTCACAAGCAGGAAGATGGCAAATGTTTGGCTTTATGCCGCAGTCAAAGATCATCTTCATCAATATAGCGGGAAATATTTGAGCAGCAACTTGAGGCTTGATTATAAAACAAATCAGTGGCTCGATTTGAGTTCGAAAAAAAAAAAGAAATCAACTTGTGTTCAACTTATATGCAATAAATGTTTTCAGTGAATTCCTTAAGAGTACTCCAACATGTACTGTGTTAGAGTGTGATGGGATGGGAGTTTGGGGCATATCCTGAGGCCTTGCAGTCCCCTCAACATATGGTAGCATATTTTATTCAATAATCCGTGGGTCAGATATTATATATTCTTCATTCAGTACGTTTGAGTATAACCTTATTGGCCTTTGAGAAATTATATGAATAACAATAGGGGATGAATTTTATGGCTCCCTTTCAGTCTGTAGTGTCCGACTCAAGCAAGGAAAAAAATAAACAGATAAAAACAGATACAAAAAAATGAAAAAGGTTGAGGGGAGTGTTTATTTACAGCGTAAATCCCGCAATGTTTATATAGTTTCCTGCGGTGTTCGAGGGGCCACCTGCTGCACCGATGACCTCAGCGCTCGCGTCACGTGACCAGTCAGCTGGTCCTCCGCACTTCCGCCTGACCCGCCACTGTTTACAAATGACCAGCCGCCCGCAACGACAGAATGAGGACCTGTGCGTGATAGGAACGGGGTTCTGAAGATAACGCCGTGTATGGATTACCGCACCGCTTTGTTCACGCGTGTGAGTATTCGAAGCGTGAAGGGGAAAGAGGAGTGCGGGGGGGGGGGGGGTAAAAAGTGCGTTGCGACTTTGCCGTGGCAATCTCTGCCCAAGACGGAAGTAATAGCAGGCCTTGCTACAAATTGCTAATAGTCATGCTAACGTCATATTAGCTTGCTATACTTGTCTCCCTTCACTCTCTTTAGTCACGTCCTTCGTTGTTCTACAGCATCGTCCGGCCGGGCCCGTACGCCTTTTTAGCATTCTTAGCTAACACAAGCCCGTTTGTACTGGGCGGCTTTTCCGAGGAAGTCGTCGCTGTCCCCGGACACCCTCGCCCCCCCGTGTCGAATGTGCCGTCGGGGCTTCGGGAACACCGCCTTGGGCTCTGGAGACAGTTGGATTTCGTCACGGCACTTTCGTCGGGTTCAGTTCCATACGGTCCGTCACATCAAGCGATTCGTTCAAGGACTGCAACGCTACCTGTTCAGTTGGAACCTCCAGAGACCCAAGCTATGGGGTATTCAGTTGCTATTTTGGCTTATTGACACCTGAGAAGTATATTTATACTTTAAAGAATTGAGCTAGATCTTTTTACATGATGTAGTGTTTGAGAAAAGTGATGTCCACATATAGGGACATCCGGTTGGGATTTCCATAAACCCACAGCGTGACGTTCAGGGACCCTTTTTTTGGGGGGGGAATAAACAAGGACTGCTTTGCATCGTTTCACCCCCAATGAGAAAAAGCCAACTGTCCCATAGTTTCAGTGGACAGTGGCTCGCTATTGTCGCAATGTTCTGAAGCCCCGATACCGGCCACCGCTGTGTGTTTTCCTCCAAAACCTTATCATGTCAATAGATGACTAGTTTTTCTGTTCGGATCCCAATCGTACTGGTATACCTATAGCCATTTTGAGTTAATATGTAAGAGATTATATGTGTTTAGTGTCGTGATTGGTTATGAAAGAACGGTCTCCCAACGCACCGAACATGTGGCCTTAAACAGGTGATAAAAAGCGGAACGTCTTGATATTTGCTTCAACAAATTGATTGAATACTGTGTACAGTAAACTTTTTTTTAATGCACCTGGCGTTATACGTGGAGCAGTTCAAAACTAAATATTAGTTTGTTCATTTAAAAAAAATCTCACATATTTACATGTATTAGTCATTCATTTGTTTATTTGTTTTATTAATCGCCCCGCCGCCCCCATATATTCCTATATCCATCCCCTCTTTGCATCTCTCCACACACACATCCGTCTCCAGCCGATGTCTCAGGTTTAAGCCACTGGCCGAGGTTCAAGTCCCACACACACATCTTCAGTCTTTGGCAGCGCATGTGACTGGAAAGGCTCTCAGGGCCTTTTCTTTGTATCGAAGTAAAGACATGTGAGTTCGCTTAGTGCTTGCCTCCCCCCCCGAGGTGTCCTGCGGCTCTGACTTCAGAGATCCGCCGAGCGAGGCATTTACAGACACTAACACCGGCGCGTGTTTCCCGTTTCTTGATTTTTAGCTTGCATCAGGGTTTTTTCTCCTTTTTTTTTTTTTTTTTTTTTCCTTTTAGACCCGCGTCGGAGATATGCAAAGTCCCTCGGCCGTGACCCGAAGACCATGTCCCGAAAGAGCCGCGGTGTTAAAATTCAGGATGTCTCTAAAGAACACCGTGGGCCCTTCAGCAAAAGAATTCAATACAGTTGGCTAATCAGGCTTTACTTTCAGAATAGCTTAGCCTTTGTGCTTTTTCCACCAGCGAGCTTGCAATAGACTGAGGGTTCTCTTTGTGTTTTTCTATGGCATCAACATAAACACGCGGCCTTTAGACATCTGTTTTTTTTTTTTTAATTTCCCCCGGTAATTTGCCCTGACGCGTCGAAGAAGTTGAAGTGAAATCAATTTTTTTTATTTTTTTTTTTCTTTTCAACATAGCTTTGGCGAGTGCACATCTCCGCTCTGCTCGTGATCAGCTGATCAGAGAGAGGGAAAGCAAGTCAAAAACACTCATGACGCAGAAGAATGTGATGCAGCATTAATCCACATACCGGGGTTGTGTGTGTGTGGGGGGGTAAATCTCATTTCAGGTCGGGATGCGGGGATATTTATGGAAACCTTGAGTCGATCAGAGTGAAAAAGGGTGTGCCTTGGCAAGGCTTCCGAAAGGACTTAGACTTCAACTTTTTAAAAACGTTCTCATCCATCTTTAGATTCAAATGTCACGTGCATGGGAAGGAAGTTCTTTCTTGGCCGTCCCCCGGTGAACGCCGTGTCACACAAGTCTTCTTTTCCTTTCGGCTGCTCCCTTCAGGTTTCGCCACACTGAATCAACCTCTTCCATCTCTGTATCTCTTCTCCCACACAAGTCCTCTCCCATAATTCTTCTCCTCGGCTTCAGCATCTTCATCTCCGCGACCTCCAGCTCTGCTTCTAGTCTTTTCGTCAACGTCCTTAAACTGCACAGCACCGCTGTTCCTCGCCGCTGTCTTGTAAACCTTTCCTTTCCATCTGACTGATAACTCTTTTATCACCCATGACCCCTGACACTTTTCTCCACCCCGTTCCAGCCTGCTGAACGTTTCTTCACCAATTCTCCACACTCTCCATTGCTCTGGACCGTTGACCTGAAGTACTTATAATCCTGCGCCTTCTTTATCTCCGCTCCTTGTAGCCTCACCATTACAATCGGGTCCCCTCTAACTCACACACCTCCAGATAGGGTCACAAAAGTACAGTAGAAATTCGGCTTACGAATTTGATTCGTTCTTTGTCTCAATTCGTGAACTAAAACGTTTGCTAATGAATCAATGTTTCCCAGTGAAGTCAATGTAAACCCAACTGATCTGTTCTCCATCTCTGAAAAACATACTGCCTTTTTTTTTTTTTTTAAACTTTTAAAACTTTTTTTATGGGTTTATTTTTGGCAAAAAGCAGAAAGGAATCAAAGATGATTAATTATTATTGTGTTTCTGCTGTTCTTTCTCTTCTTGCCAACACTTGTACTTGGCGCTTCCTTCGCTAAATCAACAAAAGTAAAGCCTTCTCGCATATGAGACTCTCGCTAAGGCTATCACCTGTTAGCTGTCTTTCATTAATCCAAGCTAACAATCACTTTTCTATTTCTTCTAAGACCTGACACCTTTGCTTCGTTAACATAGTCGCCCCTTTAGCCACAGCAGCCGTCTTTAGCACATCTTTGTTCGTCAGGATTGTACAGATGGTTGACTTAGCCGTGTTGTAGCGCTTTTCGAGATCTGCAACACCAACACTGCGCTCACATTTAGCTGTTATTTCCGTCTTCAGATTGACTGAAAATCTGACCTTCGACTTAACTCCACTAGCTCTGGCACTTTTAACCTTTTTGGGAGCCATAATAAGGGCTAGCTTACTGAAAAAAAGCATTATAACAGGAGAGCAAAGCAATGAAGATGTAAACAACATGGAGTAGCATGCATGACAGCTGCTACGCTACAACGCCACGACAGTGAAAGCCCATCGGTTTTCTCCCTAATTTTTTTTTTTGTAATTAGGGGCGTTAGCAAGCCGAGGTTCAACTATATAAAGTAAAAATTCGTAATAGCTCTCACATCTCCTCCATAAACCCTCAGCGCTTCCGCACTGGTGACTCGCTCTCTCTGCAAAAGTGACAAAAAAAAAAAATGAAAAAGAAAAAATGTTATTAAAGAATTAAGCTCAGAATAGTCTAGTTATCTATTCATTTTAATTTTTATTTTTGGAAAGAAGAAGACAAAACACAGTGCATTTGAGACGCTGCACGGGGGGGGGCTGCCTCAAAATATCTTCTGACACACTGCCAAATACTGATCTATCCTGTGTGTGTGTGTGTGTGTGTGTGTGTGTGTGTGTGTGTGTGTGTGCGTGTGTGTGTGCGTGCATGGAGACTTTAAAGTAAGATGACATCATAACCATTCATGTTGCACTAAAGCAACAATGCAAATCGATGCTCTTCTGAGCGAAAAGAGGGGAGAACTTGAAGCAAGAACAGATGTTTCCTGAAAAAAAAAAAAATTGGCGCATTCATTATGCATATATCTTTTTTTATTTCTTTTATTTTGAGGGCATCATAGCCCCCCCTCCATCATCGTGCTTAATAGGTTTAAGAGATTCCTTCGCTCCGTTATTTTCCCAATTAATAAAGTGATTGAGCGTGCCTTTTCAGGCCAGCCGCGTTCATGAACCCAGGAATAATCCGAAGCCGGATTAAGACTGCTGGCTGAGTTAGTTTAAAAAAAAGTTGAGCACGACAAAAGAGGAGCTGGCGAACTCGATGCTGTTTATTTCTTGTTGCTGTTTTTCCATTTTAAACCAGACAACAAGTTTTCCATTTCGAGCTGTTGCAGCGACGCGCTGGTTCCAAACAATCATCCCTATTACTCTCACAAACACACTCACTCATACTGTTTCACTGCTCCTATCCAGGCAGTGTCTGCTAAAGGTCTTCGTTTTCCCCACTTCTCTGATCCTTCATAAAAAACCTTTTGTTAATTTGTGCAACCGCGTACAAGGCTAACATGTTATTTGTCTCTGTAAGCAGGACAGATAATGAATGAATCAATTAATCATCTTCCTGACCTTCTCTGTTACTTCCTAACAAAGAAATCTCTGTATTTATATTTATGGACGCTGACTTTTCCTTGCACTTTCACAATTCACAAATAACTGAAGAGGCGTTCCACTCTGTCCCTGTATGGTGCAAAGGACAGATTGTTCACATCAATATATTCAATTAATGAATTCATTTTGTGCTTAATGGACCAATTAGCATTGCAGTGTAGGTTTTAATGTATCATGGCGATGTTGACGGGACATCGGGCGGCTCCAGCCCTCTAAATTTCTCATATTCTTCCCCATAAGCAGCGGTTTTAATTGTTTAAAAAACAAAAACAAACACATGACATACATACACATGCGTCTAAATTATGTTAAGGTGAATAATTGCTATGTCTCGGACGCTGAATAATGATCGCTCAATAGTGATCACTGTTAATCATTAGTGCAAAAAGTGTCTGCGCAAATACAATCAATAACAATAATGATAGGCATAGAAAACATGAAGATTGGAAATATTACAATGATAGGTTTAGAAAAAGGTGGAATCATCCTCCTTTCTGACCCTTCAACTTTTTTGATTGCAAAAATACTTTTTTTTTTTTTTTTTTTTTTTTTTAATATAAGTAATGCTCGTTTTACTTACGCTAACTCCAGGTAAAAGTTGACATTTTTCGCTTCTGTTCTCACAGAGACCACCGTTCCCTCTGAGTGTTGGCCGAGAAGTAACAAGGCTGTGACAGTAAGCAGTCAGCTTAGAAATACAGTATTTAAAAAAATCTTAAGTTGGACCGGTAACCCTCTTGTTTATCACGTTCGCCTGATGGTGATCCGCAGGTCAGGCTGGGCCTGGGCCATGCAGCACCCAAACTTCGAGACCCGCCACCCGCTCCAGACGGACGAGCAGCAGGAGACCGGGTTCGACCCGCTCAAGGATACCAACAGGAATCGCTGTAGTACGTCGTCCCCCGGTAAACGCTCCCCGCTTTGTTGCATATTTCCCGCTCACACGTGTTTGTTTTTCATTGGAATCCTATCCAAACTCGTCCGTTTCTGTTGCAAATGTCTTCCCCGTCAGGCCTCGATTGATTTGTTGTTTGTGGAGGATCTCAATGGTCGCTACGAATTCCCGTCAAGGCAACTAGAATTGAATTTCTTTACTTGACGTTGTTTCAGCCCCCAGTCGAGAGGTTTCTTCAGTCCGGTTGCAACGGCGAGAAGACGTCGAAAAAAATAAGAATTACTACTGTATATCGATTTGAATAAGACATTGAAATTTTGTACAACAAGACATTAAGATTAAAAAAAACATTAAAAAACAGTCAAGACGCAAAGACGTTTCTGTCATCCGCAAGGTTTAGTTTAGTCAACAACTGGATTTAAAGGACCGTTCTGGTGATTGGAAGGTTAGTTGGGAATCTCCATGTACTATGATAGATGTCTGCAGATGACGTCGTGATCTATGGTGGCTTGGAGGAATGGAGGTCAGACGTAGCAAGACAGAATGCAGGGTGGAGGATACAGGAAGTGGAGATTGAAAAGATGGAGGATTTTCAGTACTTAGGATGGCGCTGTCTGAGGAACAGAAGTTGAGGTCCTCCTTGGGAGAGGGATTAGTGAAAGGAGAGGGTTGGACGGAGGCTGGGGCGACGCTCTGAAGGGAGCAGCCCAAAAAGGTAAAAGAGAAGATCACCACGTAAGCTGTGGCCTCAACGCTGAGCGGCTTGTGTCAGACATCCTGAAATAAATCCTACTGGGCCCCTTTTTGGAGAAGGAAGTGATCATCTACTCCAATGTTGATCTGTAAAATGGCTAATATTTAAAGAACCCCCTCAATTTGGACGATTTTCAACACTAAAAATGAATCCTTTTTGACCAGATTCACCGTCCACTCCGGGTCATTTTGACTCTTAAGTACACATCTGAGCTAAGAGGGTGTGTGAGTCATGGGTATGGCTGGCGGGCTTTTTGTGCGTGTGTGTGTTTTTACATTTACGCGTGATGCGGCTGATGAATATTCATACCGAGCGTCCCTGTGGAGTGATCCACCTTCCCCGCCCCTGTAATTAATGTTGATAGACAGCCTTTCTGACTCATCTGCGCGTTCACCTGCGGGGCCAAATTAGAATTATTATGAGCAATATAGGCCTTATTGTGTGTCATCCCTCTGCTCACCCCCGGCCCTTTTACCCCACTCCCCCACCAAAAAAACGAACAACTTCCCCTTCAAGTTATTCGGACGCTTTTCGACTATTGTTATCGAAAGACTTTTTGAGAAGCAATTCAGGATTGACGTTCCCGACCCCCTCTGCGCGTTTGTTTTCGCTTCAACAGGCGGTTCTCTTGACGGTGGCGCGCACTCTCAGCCCCAGTCCACCTTCCTGTCGTACAGGTGAGTGTTCACGACGCCCCCCGGTTTTTCGTCCTCGCGCGTTGATAACCCCTAACAAACGACGCCCGCGCATTTCTTCTCCCTGGCAGGAAAGAATGGGACGACCTGTTCATCAACAGTAACTACCTGGCCAGGATCCGGCAGGCGGGAATCAATGGTCGACTGAGAAGCAGCCGCTTTAGGAGCGTCTGCTGGAAGGTTAGCGTTGGGCGTTCATATTTGAACTTTTTCCACAACCAGTGGATCGAACGCATACTGTTATTATAACCATATATCAGATCGTCATGTGTCACGATTGCGGTGAATTGGTTGATTTCTTTTCGCGAATTTTTGAAGTGAAAGTGCGACACCCCGCCGAAGTTTTTTTTTTTTTTTTTCCATATCGGCCGATTGTTTTGTTTTTTTGCGGCTAATTGCGGCTAATTTTTTTGCGGCATCCACAGTTGTATTTGGAGGCTCTGCCTGAAGACAAGGACCAGTGGATCAGCAAGACAGAAGAGCTGCGGGGCCAGTATGAGAAGATCAAGGAAACGGTGGGTGTCGCAACTTATTATTGATTATTTATCTGTTTTGTAAAAAAGACAGCAATATATTCATCCCTGTTCGAAGAATTATTTTAAGCAAGTATCATACATTTTGCCATGATTTTAACACATAGTAGTAAATGACTATTTTGAATTTTTTTTTTTTTTTCTTTTTCCACCGCCACTCAAGGATAATCTTGATAATCTGGCCTGAAAAAAATAAAATTGTTTTTACCTTCTTTTCGCACAGCACATCACAAACCCGCGCAAAGCGGCCGGCCAGCAGGACCTGGTGGTCAACAATCCGCTCTCCCAAGATGAAGGGGTGAGCGTGTTTTTGATTTTTGATTTTTTTCATTTATGGATTATTATATAATAAAACAAGCCATCGGTGCACAAAAGTCCCGGCGGTTCATGGTTTAATGTCAGAATTTCGTGTGCGGTTCACGTCAGGTTGAAGGGGGGCAGGGGAAGCACGTTATGTAAAATGGATAAGGGCTAATCTGCACTGTGTTTGTTTTGCACACGCCGCTTCACTCTACATATTTCCACCTGTCAATCAAATTTCCGACATATTTGCATACGGAATAGGACTTTTAATATATATTCCCGGCGGGCTGTTTTTGTTTTGCGGTGATTATTTCAGCGATTCATTCGGGAGCAATCATAAAGTGTCGAGCTAAGCAATTAGTAAAACGTTGAAACGTATCTTAATGTAAACGCGTTTTAATGTCCTTTTTTTTTTTTTATACCAACCAGACAGTGGAAGTCAGCAAACTTTATAATAATACATCCAATACGTTTATGGCCGAATAATGACTGATTTGGTTTGTTTCTTTTACCTCAGCATTTCAATTTCTGCTTCATTAATGTATAATAGAACGTCCATCCTTCTTTAGGCTATATATCTTTTTTCAAAAGCGCCCTTATCCTGTTTATTTTTGTTCTTCCCTTTCTCCCTCCCAGAGCCTGTGGAACAAGTTTTTCCAGGATAAAGAGCTCAAGGGGATGATCAAGCAAGATGTGTTGAGAACGTTGGTGCCCCGTTTTTTGTTTTTTTTTTCCATCTGCTGAAAAAAAAAGTGTCGTTTGTGCAAATTGACTCCCAAATCCCTTTTTTTTTTTTTTTTAAAGGTTTCCAGAGATCCGTTACTTCCAGGACGAGGACGTGAGGACGAAACTGACCGACATTCTCTTCTGTTACGCCAGGGAAAACGAACAGCTGCTGTACAAGCAGGTACCATCCGGGTGACGCTCAGCGATATTTCGGGCGAGTTTTCAAACGCGAGGGCGGTTATCGTCCGGCGGCGGTGTCACGAGCTTTACCGCCATGACAACATAATAGCTCTGCCCAGAAAGCGGCGTGTAAAAGTAGCGTGCAGTGCGTGCGTGAGCTTTCCAGCAACCTCTCGGAAGAACAAATTGCCTCCATAACCTAATCACCGGAGTCAGTGAACGCATCATAGACGGCGAGCGGAGCTCTTTTTTTTTTTTTCATCTCAAACTGGAAGTGACACGCGGCCGGGCGGCGGCTAACGACATCTGAATTAAACCCGTCAGTGCGGATTAGCAACCTCGTGCATCACTATTACGACGGCGCAGACCATGAAATGAGCCAAATTTTTTTTTTTTTTGTTGTTGTTGTTGTTGTTGTTGTTACGTTCGTCCCGGCGTCTCCTGAAGGGGATGCACGAGTTGCTGGCGCCGATAGTGTTCGTCCTGCACTGTGACCATCAAGCCTTCCAGCACGCCAGCGAGACGGCGAGCCCCAGGTCAGTGCCCTCGCCGTCAAAAGTCGTCATCCGAACCCGAGTCGCCACCGGCGGAATTCAACCCTTGTCTGTCTGTCTTCCCGCAGTGAGGAGATGAAATGTCTGCTGAATCCGCTCTACCTTGAACACGACGCCTAGTGAGTACACGCCCCCCTCTCTCTCCGCTCGATCGGGGACTATCAATTGGAGTTTTAGGATTGGAGAAGACCTGTGTGTGTGTGTGTCCGTAGCGCCTTGTTCTCGCAGCTGATGGACACAGCCGAGCCGTGGTTCTCCAGCTACGAGCGGGAAGTGAGGAAGGTGGGTTTCGTGGAGATGGAGTTTCATTTATTTACGGTTTATCTGTTTATATCTGTATTATCTCACGCTGAACCTCCCAATATCCTGGTCAGTGCATCGAACAGCAGAGCTCTGCCGTTTACGAACAGGTGAATGTTGTGTAGAGCTTTTAAGGCGTGTAAACGCTTAAATGTTAACATGATATAATGTTACCATTTTTGGTGCAAATAGCGGCGCTCCCCCTAGTGGCCATTAGAAAAAGTGGTGGCTTCTTTTACATTACATTACATTTGGCAGACGCTTTTATCCAAAGCGACTTACAATAGAGGACATAAGGACTGCAAATAACACTTGCAAATACAAGATGCACAGGAAATATACAGAACAGTAAGCTCGGGTTAGTGATATTTATTATTTTTTTTTTTTGACAAAGACGTACACAAACATTCTTCTTCTTCTCCTTTCGGGTTTTACCGTCAGGTGTCGCCACAGCGAGTCAACTTTCTCCATCTAACCCTATTCTCTGTATCCTCCTCTCTCACACCAACTGCCTTCATATCTTCTCTCACTACGTCCATAAATCTTCTCTTTGGTCTTCCTCCAGACCTCTTGCCTGGCAGCTCCAATTCCAGCATCCGTCTACCAATATATTGATTATCCCTCCTCTGTCCATGACCCAACCATCTCAGTCTGGCTTCTCTGACCTTCTCTCCAAAACATCTAACACGTGCTGTTCCTCTGATAGACTCATTCCTGATCCTCTCCATCCTGGTCACTTCCAAAGAGAACCTCAACATCTTCATCTGTGCGACCTCTAGTTCTGCCTGCTGTCTTTTGGTCATTGGAACAGTTTCTAGTCCATACATCATCGCTGGTCTCGCCACTGTGATGGTGAAAAAGTGGTGGCTAAATATGTCAAAAAGCACATTAGATTCTAGTGTTAAATACTCACATCCTGTTTTCAGAATGCACCGCTCTGTTGGTGTTTGCACCGCTCCACCATTCATTCATTCCCTATATCGCTTCTCACCACGGGGTCATCAGCCAGGGCCACGAATAGTCATACTATTGTAACTTTTCAATTAAAATAATGATCTACCTGCACTAAAATTGCAGAATATATATTAATTTAAATATATTCTGGGTATACCTAACACAATATATGTGTATGCATCTTGCATAACTAGGAGTCCATTTTGTTCCCTTCCTTACTGCGATGACTTGCACTGATCGGAAGCCAGAGCTGCACAATCCTTAGAAAAATGACATTTCGGAGGGAAATTCATGTCCTAGTTTATATGAACATGTCGCTCCACATTTCCCTTCTTGGGAAGAGCAACGGTAGCAAAACACACTTTCAATGTGACTTTGTGGACAAAAAAGTCTTCCCCCTGTTGCGCGTGGGAGGGTTATGAGAATGAGAACAACTTTATTTATCCCGAAGGAAATTGTTGTGCCAGAGTTTCAAGCAAAAACATAACAGTAATAGATAATAGTAGGAAGGAGGAAGAATAAGAAATACAATGAAATATAAATTGTCTTAACTGTTTTAAGGTCTTAACTACAAAGATCTGAAGATTTCCTTTGCTAGGTTTTCAGGTTTCATACTTGACTTGACTCGGCTCCCATTCCTTAAAAGAAATCATTTGGAAGGCTAACTTGCTAGTTAGCTCGTTGGAACTTGCCTCTGTCCGCACATGTGCTAACTCGTGAGCGAGGAAAAAACACAGATTTTAAACCGGCCGCCTTGTATTTCAGTCAACCGGCAAGTGCCGGAAGGAGGATGGATGCTATCGATCAACATTACCGAACCTATCGATCTATCGCGCACCCTCTCAAAAATCATTTTTAGACAAACTTACTCATGTGTTGTATAGAAAGCTACAGTGCATCTTACCAATCACCCCCTCATTCACAAGCTGTTTATGGAGTCATTTTGAAGGTTTCTTTAAGACAGACATGGCTAACGGTAAATGGTCGCCACTCACGCGGCGCTTAGTCAGCTTGCCAGTGAGTCATTGGCCCTCTTTTTTTTTTTTTAACCTCGCCCTTTAGGGTAAAGAAGAGATGCTAACGAGCATCCCGTTCGCCCGGCCCCAGGACTCGGGGCCGTCGGTCGCCATCGTGACCAAAGTGAACCGCATCCAGGACCAGCTGGTGAAGAAGCACGACGTGGAGCTGCACATGCACCTAAACCGGCTGGAAATCGCCCCGCAGATTTACGGCATGTCAGTCACTCCACGAGAAACCCTTTCGAACCCCCCCCGCCCCCCCCGATCCGCGGACCGATCGCATTTCCCTGCGTCTTTTCAGCCGGTGGGTGCGTTTGCTGTTCGGCCGCGAGTTCTCCCTCCAGGACCTGCTGGTCGTCTGGGACGCGCTGTTCGCCGACAGCATCACCCTCGACCTTGTCGACTACGTCTTCGTGGCCATGCTGCTCTACATCCGGGACGCCCGTACGCTCCGCTCACGACATATCATCCCATAAATGTGTTTTCTCCACACCATGTGATTTCATAAACCTACCTTGAATTGAAAACGATCTTTTTATGTTATGCTAACAGTAACGACACGCATCAATGTTTTTTTGGGGGGGGGGATTTTTTTATTTTTGGGATATTCCTGTTCGCAAGTCACAAAAAAAAAAAAAAAAACTTTTTAAACATGCTAATATAGATCATTACACTTGACAATGCTTTTTTTTTTTAAATATTTATTCATTTATTTTAAAGTCATCGCAAGTAATTTCCAGACCTGCCTCGGGCTGCTAATGCACTATCCCCCGATCGGAGACATCAATGCTCTCCTGCAGAAGGCCCTGTTCCTGCGGGATCCCAAAGTAAGTAACGCTATCCTTTACGACTTCGAAAAGATTTCTCATCACCTGCTCCCGTCTAGTTTTTACTCCTTTTAAGTCAAAATTAGATTTTTTACAAAGACAGTGAATCTATTGACAAGACTACATGCTATCGTTTTGACCGCCAGGTTTCCGGTTTTTGTCGGAGCTCATCTATTGGTTGTCGATTGTGTTATGTCAACGTAAAAACTGAAAGACTTACGATTTACCAAACACATTTGATATTGTAAGCCCAAGGCTAGGAAAATACTGATTTAAAACAGCTCAGATTACCACCTTTACTTAACAATGGAGACACTAGTAAAACTCCCTTTCCTTCTGATTGGTCAATCTTTGGGTGCTCGCCCAGCAAAAGGGAGAAAACGCTCGAGCAAGTTATGGAAAATGTTGATCTTTGACTGATCTTGTTTACGCCTTTCTGCACTTTTACGGCCCCCCCGGCCTCTAAACAAGGGCGCCGCTGTGCCAGGGAATTCATTTCACGGCTTCCCGCCAAGGTAGAGAGGGTCTGCAGGGCTGGAAAAAAAAAACACACACACACACACACACAAGCATAAACACGTACACTTTCGTCGGCCATGTTTGAATCGAATCTGCCGCGGTTTCGCTGCAGCGTGGGAACGTGGCGAGGTGTTCAAATTGGCGGAAAATTATCCAGTTTTCTAAATTTCAGGAGAAAATAAGACGGATAGAATCGCTCACAACAGCTGGAGTAGTATGTGCAGTACAGTAAAAAATTTTTTTTTTTTTTTTGTTTTAATTGTACGCATCATTCATTCATTTACTCACTGTCTACAACCATGTTGCATTTTTCTTTTTTCTTTTTAATTTGTGTATTTATTTATTCATGGGGGTTATGTATAGGTCTGTAGCATCATTCCAGCAAAAAAAAAAAAAAAAAATCTATAAGTAATATATTGACATGTATACAGGGTTTCCGCAAGTCATTAAAAAGCATTCAAAGTGATTAAATACATTGAGAAAAAATGAAGACCTTAAATAGCATTACAAAGCAGAAATTGAACGTCTAGATGCATTAAAAAATCAAATTCTCTCGATGGGGAGAAAAACCATTATTTGCAATTTATTTTGATGAGGCTTTATAAACATTTCATCATTTTGACTGGAATAGTGTGATTGGCAAACCTTTTCATTGGCTATCGCTTATGGCCAAACTAAAAAATAAAACACAAATAAGTATGCATTGATAGTCATACACAACTTTAAATCCTTGTGATTCTGCAGTTCATTATCACTCAGAAGGTCATGTGTACATACAATATCTGCCGCTGTGCCAAATCTATTCCAGATCGAAATAATTGACAACATTATTAATTAACGCATCTTCAGTCGGACATGGGCATTCAATTTGTTGAAAGTGGCATTAAATTAGATTATCTGATACCCGCTAACCCCATGTATATCGATCAGTGAAGACATAGAAATAGAAACTCGGCTCCCCCTCGCCTCTCCCCCGTCCCGCTTTGCTTTCCCGGGAGCCGAATCAGCGGCGGCGCTGATCCAGAGTGACATCGCCGTCCTCAGGTGTGCCGCCGCGTCGCTCGCCATCAACATCTATACCTGCGGCGTGCGTGGTAAAGTGGCGGGGAGCAGGTTTTCTGAATTTTTTTTTTTTTTTTTTTTTTGACTTACATACTCAACGCACACACACCCGGTGTTATTACATCGATATAACGTGAATTCATATAACTTTGCTAACATTTAATGCTTTTCCTGGCTTGTTTTTGATTTATTTTTTTTTTCATTTTAAGAACAACCCGCGGCCAGTGAACTACCAATTCCAGCAGAACTTGGAGTACTACAAAACCAGGGGAGCCGACCTCATGAATAAGACGCGGTAAAACACAATATTTATGTGCTGCAACTTGTTTGTCTGATTGTATTTATTTTTCTTTGTTTTTTTTTTCCTCATTCTTTTTTCCAATTGGTCTTGCAGGTATTCTATTTATTAAAACAAATGGACTAAACAGGGATTTATTTTTAAAAACCTGAATACAATCATTACACTTTACAGGACCGTCTCGGAAAAATTAGAATATTGTGATAAAGTTCTTTTATCTTCTGTAATGCAATTAAAAAAAAACAAAATGACTTTTTCATGATATTCTAATAGTTTGAGATAGGATTTTTGAGTTTTCTTACGCCATAATCAGCAATATTAAAATAATAAATATTTCAGTTGATTTCTAATGAATCCACAATGTATGACATTTTTGTTTTTGTAATTGCATTACAGAAGATAAAGAACTTTATCACAATATTCTTTAATATTTTCACAATATTGTGACTTCTGGCGCTGTCTCGGGTTTCTCCTCACTTTAGTGTCTCTTTTTCCTAAATTCTCTACTTCTATTTTTCTATTTACTTCTGCAGGGAATGTTCAAATCTTTGTAGTTAACAGTTGACGGTTAAGACAGTTTGTGTTTCTTATTCTTCCTCCTTCCTACTATTATCTATTATTGTTATGTTTTTACTTGAAACTCTGGCACAACAATTTCCTTCGGGATAAATAAAGTTCATCTCATCTGATTTTCTGAGACAGTCCTGTTTATTAGGCAAGTACAATATTAATTGCAGCAGTTGGAAACTGTTTTTTCAAAACGTGATCCAGAAGTTTTCATGAAATAACTATAATTTGTACCAAGAAACATGCCGTGCCGTTCCAGCTCCAGTACGAAGCCGGCTCCCCTCAACATCAACAAAGTCTCCAGCAGTTTGCTGAACTTCGGCCGCAAACTCATCGCGCCGGCCATGTTGGGCGGCTCCGGCGTTATCTCGCCCATCAACAGCGAGGTGCACGCCGCCGCCGCCGCCGCATCAACTCCAGCGCCGGCCTTGCCGCACCCGCTGGCCGAGCCGCCGCCAGGCCAGGTGCCGCCGCAGGCCGCGAGCCACGGCCCAAATCAGCACTACCGTCTGCTGAAGTCGGAGAGCATGCCAGTGCAGCTCAGCAGAGGTCAGCAGAACAATACACACTCAATTTGCAATGCGTTTATCTCAGTTGCCGTCAAGGAATGTCGTTTAAGTCGTTCAGCGATTCCCGCCAAATGAGTTTTAAACCCTGCGATGGTGACTTGCAGCCAGCAGAGGGCGACATTTGTCTTCTTACAACTTTCAACAAGGTTGAAAGAAATCAAACTTGGAACCTCTCTGGACGTCAAGTTGTGTATGAGAGACGTCGGACGGTCGTCTTTCACTTATTAAGTGTTTGAACAATTTAGTTGTTCATTTACGATTAGATGTTCACGCATTCACACCGTCATATAGACATTGATTTATTGACCATCTCATGTACGCATCTTTGCAATTAAGGGGTCTCCATTGAACCGTCTGCATAATTTTTGTTTCCGCTTTACGAACGCCCCGAATCACGAACAAATCGGCCTACGAGCAGAGTTTTCGATCAAATTTCGATCCGCGAACAAGCCTTGGGCCGCAAATGCATTAACGAACGAACGTTCCACGTAGTGGCTTTGTAGCGTAGCGGCAGTCATGCACGCTATTCCGCGTTGTTTACGTTGTTCATCGCTGCGTTCTCCTGTTATAACGCTATTTGTCAATAAGCTAGCTATCATCATGGCTCCAAAAAACGTTAAAAGTGGTTTACATTGATTTAGCCCAGGGGTCGGCAACCCATCGACTGATCTTGAAATATTAAATAAGATTATATTTATTATTTTTCGCCACTCGCGGAAGCCGGTAAAGTCCCGATTTGCAGATGCCGCGCGCAGAAGTTCAGGAGCAGAAGTCCCATAAACCAGGTAAAATAAATATTTATGAAGATATTTTGCAAATATTTATTTTTTTACTGTTTACTGACACAGTGATTTTTTTTCCCGATTTATTTTAAAAATTCAGGTCAAGGCTCCGCTAAACGCTCTGAAAGTTCAAAATGAGTTCATTACAATAAATAAAATTCAATTTTCTCTGTAATACTTTGTGAATTTCAGAAGCAACACACTATACACTTGTTTATGCAAAGTGTAAAGGTAATAAAAAGCAATATATACAGCGGTACCTTTATTTTAGACGTCAAAAAGTAATTGCGGCTCCCATTTTTTTTTCTTTTCCGAGGAAACTGGGTCCAAATGGCTCTTTGGGTGTTGCAGGTTGCCGACCCCTGATTTACACTGATTCAAAATCAAAGAACGAAATCCATAGGTTTATTCATACGTATGCATACACACACCCCCCCCACACACACACCTGTATATCTGTGTGTGTGTGTGTGTAATCAGGAGGATTTCTCAATGTCTCCTCTCTGTTATGCTGTCAGGTCAAAGCAGGAATATCAGCTCCTCGCCCAGCATAGAAAGCCTCTCGGCGGGCCGGGGTCAGTCGTCGTCGTCCTCGCCGCCGGTCCCCGCCTCCCACGCAGGAAGCGACGCCGGCGCCTCGTCGCCGCCCCTCTCCGCCACCAAGCGGGAGTCCTTCTTCAACATCAGCCGCTCCCGGTCCCACAGCAAGACCATGGGACGGAAGGAGAGCGTGAGTGACACCGGCGTCTCTGCCTCCTCTTCTTCTAAGTCAGTGGTTCTTAACCTTGTTGGAGGTACTGAACCCCACCTGTTTTACATGCGCATTCACCGAACCCTTCTTTATTGGATGGAGGATCATTTCGTTGATGGGTACAAAGAACAGGCAGAGTAGCCTTTTCATGGAATCTGGCTCCCTTCACCTTGAATTCAGCAAGCGCTATGTTCTTGTAGTTCCCATCTCCATGCAGCTGAAGGAAGCCTTCCCTTAGTTTTGCCGGTGCCGGACTAGAATTGCTCATCTTGTCTTTGCAAATCACGCAGTTAGGACGTCGATTCCAATCGCGTTCCGTCATACATGTGAATCCTTATTGTACGTGTTCTTCCGACCGCTTTCTTTTTTTGCCCGACATAATTAGTACGAAGGGATTAAAATATTAAGAAAGAAATCACATGACGTACCATCACGACAGTCACAAGTTACTACAACTGAGCGCGCCAAAATCCCCGCAGCACGGATAGGCCGAGCTATGTAGCGTGATCACCTGCGGCCAGTGATGTCATCACCGATGTGTGTCTTGACCTCCGCCGAACCCCTGGGGTTCGATCGAACCCAGGTTAAGAACCACCGCTCTAAGTTCCCCCTCGCTGACGCGTTTTTGCTCCCGCGCCCAACCAAGGAGGAGGACCTGGAGGCGCAGGTGTCCTTCCTCCAGGGTCAGATCAACAACCTGGAAGCCATGAGCAAGTACTGCGCCAAGATGATGAACACCCACATCTGTGAGTTCCGACGGCGTGTTTTTCCCCCCGTGTCGATTCGCCTCGTGGAGTGAACGCCCCCCCCCCCCCCCCCTCGCCTCCGCAGGTAACATCCAAGAAGTCATCCTGCAGGAGCAGTTGGAGAAAGAGGACGAGGTCCTGGTCTCGCTGGCGGGGCTCAAACAGGTGAGTGCGCTGGAAAAGGTGCACCGGTGGCTTCGCGCTTCCCGGAGTCAAACCCTCTCCTCGCTTTCAGATCAAGGACATCCTCAAGGGTGCCCTGCGGTTCAACCAGAGCCAGCTTGAGGCCGAGGAGAACGAGGAAATCACCATCGCCGACAATCACTACGACTCCAACGCCGTCGCCGCCGCCGCCGCTGCCGAAACGGCACCGGGACCCGCCGGCGACCTCGACCTCGGTGGGAGTGCCGACGAGAAGGAGGACGAGGGGCCGTCGACACACCCAACCAAGCAGCAGGTTTGCAGCGGGGAGACCCTCTGGGCCACTCTCAAACGCCGAACACACACACACACACACACACACACATACAAATAACTCAGCATCTCAGCTTTCAGAGCCATTGTTATTCTTCAGGCGTGCTGCATGTCAGCTGGCTCATTTGAATGCTCCAGATTTTAGGGCAGCTTCGGTTCCGTGAACAGGGTTGAGACTTAGATATATACCGTCATTTCCGGACGATAAGCCGTGACTTTTTTCACGTAAACAACGCTGCGGCTAATATACGACCTTTTTTTTTTTTTTTTGGGAGGGGGCTAACAAGCTTCGTGCCACTAAAACATTTATCCTCGTCACATCGGACCGATGAAATGACAGAGAAATTCTGAGTCCGTTCAACTCCGACACCGAAGAAGACGACTTTTGACGGTTTTAGCGCGCAGGAGGAAGCCTGAGATAGCGATCGGCTAGCCTAGGGGGCGGCAACCCGCGGCTCTTTCATTTTGACGCCGCGGCTAACAAACGAACGTTCCACGTAGTGGCATTGTAGCGTAGCTGCAGTCATGCACGCTATTCCGCGTTGTTTACGTTGTTCGTCGCTGCGTTCTCCTTTTATAACGCTATTTGTCAGTAAGCTAGCCATCATCATGGCTCCAAAAAAAGCTTAAAAGTGGTTAACATTGATTTAGCCCAGGGGTCGGCAACCCAAGCAGCTCTTTCGTCTTTACACTGCGGCTCCGAGTGGCTTGGGAAAATAAATGATAAATATTTACTTGAAGTGTATTTCATTTGTGTTAATTCCTTTTTTTAACTATTAGTTCTAAGTTGGAAGATTATTGTGATCTTGAAATATTAAATAGAATTATATTTATTATTTTTTTCGCCGCTCAAAATAACGTCACACTCGCGGAAGCCGGTAAAGTCCCGATTTGCAGATGCTGTGCGCTGAAGTTCAGGAGCAGAAGTCCCATAAACCAGGTAAAATAAATATTTATGTAAACATTTTGCAAATATTTATTTTTTTATTGCTTACTGACACAGTGATTTTTTTCCCGATTTATTTTAAAAATTCAGGTCAAGGCTCCGCTAAACGCTCTGAAAGCTCAAAATGAGTCCATTACATAAATAAAATGTAATTTTCTCCGTAATACTTTGTGAATTTCAGAAGCAACTCACTACACACTTGTTTATACAAAGTGTAAAGGTAATAAAAAGCAACATATACAGTGGTACCTTTATTTTAGACGTCAAAAAGTAATTGCGGCTCCCAGAGTTTTCTATTCCGAGGAAACCGGGTCCAAATGGCTCTTTGGGTGTTACGGGTTGCCGACCCCTGGTTGAGCCGGTGTGGCTTATATCGAGATGGGCTCAAAATAGTCCCGAAATTATGGTATATATGTGTGTGTGTGTGTTCAGAATAAATACATTTATATATGTGTGTGTGTATATGAATGAGACATGCTTTCAAAGTCCAGCCAAAACCTTAAACTGTGCACAGGTGTCGGCGTCCCTCAGGCTAGAGGGCAAGAGCTGGGAGGACTACATCCTCGTGTCCCAGGACGGCGACCTGCCGGGCGCAGAGGGCGGAGGCGGCGGGATGGCGGCGTCAGAGCGCACGCCTCCCATCCGACGCGGCCGCGGCCTGGTGCGCATGGAGCCCGAAGGAGCGGCGGGGACGTTCCACGACCCCCTGATGGCGACCGCCACCACCACCACCACCACCACGACGCCGGCGGGGGCGACCTCCGGCTCCTCCAGCCCGGACGAAGGCTCCACCCACAGCAAAGACTCCGACTTCACCATCGTGAACCCCAACGACCTGTGAATGAGCAAGTTGCCCCGTCCCAAACACCCCGACCATAACAACCACCCCCCAAACCCCGCATCTGTCCTGCCCCTGCGGGGGCGCTATCATGGAGCACCGGGACGGCCGCAGGTTTCCCGGTGAAGCTGCTACCGGGCCGCTAAAACCGCAACACGCGGACGGATTAAGACTCGCAACTCATCCACCCTAATGCCTAATCACCCCCCCACCCACCCCTCGCCAATTTAATCGAGAGAGGGCGTCACCGACCTGCTTCCCCCTCGCCTCTACGCCACCGCTGTAAATACCCGGACCTTTAAACTCTTAATATCTATGCGGATGTGTGGGAGATTGATCGCGGAGAGGGTGTATCGTCCGCTACGTCTGTGGGGAGAGAAAAAAAAACAAAAAGAGGGCGGAGGACGGGAGGGAGCTTTCTGTCCTCCGATACTCCAAAGGAGAGGAACATCGTCGAGGGCGTCACTACGCCCGGTTAAAACTAGTGCCTCTGACTGTTACCCTCCGCCACGCAACCAAACCAAACCTGACTCTGTGATTTTTTTTTTTTTTTTTTTTCTTCCTTTTTTTTTTTTTTTTTTTAAGAGAAACATTTTAAGTCCTCTCCTCCCCCGCCAAACCCTGGATTGAAGAATCACGTTCGTGTCTGCGGAGATTTTAACGCCATTTTCATTTTCCTACCCCAACGTTCCAACCCGACCCCGAGGGGTTCTCGCTTCCTGCGGAGAATCAGCATAGTTAACTCTAGACCAATAAACAAAAAAAAAAACAAACACACATAGCTCTCGATGCACTGTGACGTCATTGTGTTAGTTCTCCCTGCCTCACCTCCAAATAAAATTTAAAAATATTAAAATTTAAAAAAAAAAAAAAAAAATACAATATATATATATTTTTTTTTTTATTTTTAATTTTTTTTTTTGTATGTTATATGATGTGATTGGATGTTTTTCCAGCGTGACCCTGAGGGCAGGAATGGATGATAAAAAATGAATGAACACACGTAGATCAAGCTCATTTCAAAACCAGTTTATTTCCATCACCAATCAGGACCCGGCAGGGCGCCGCCTCAGGACAGACGCATCTGGAACGGGAAATAAATACAACTTGTGCAAAATATCCATCACAGCCAGAGGGTAAAAGAACAAGACACCGGGTGGTTTCTCACACGCCGAATAAAGCCGTCGCCTTTTCCGTGAGGAAAGACACGATTGAGCAACACGGGTTTAGCTTTCGGTCGACACGAGCACTTCAGGAAAATACAAAAATAGCAAATCACGTTGCGGCGTGTGAGACGGGGGAAGACGTGTCGCCGGGTGGATGAAGAGGAAATGCCACAAAAGGAGATGTTCTGCCCGAAATGAAAAAAAAAAAAGGACAAAAACAATAATCTCTGGTCCTGACAACCCTGGGATGGCTATAAACAGTCACACAGGTTAAGAAAAAATATTAAAAATAAACAAATTAATAGAAATTCACAATATTGGTGATATCTTTTCCTTTTAGATGTATTAAAAATGACTTGAGCCATTAAAGAATGGTAATTTGGCCGATAGAAAATTTCACCCTTCCGCTCAACACAATTTCTTTATTTTTTTAAAGCTAAATTAATGAAAAAAAAAAAAAAAAAATCAGGAAAAAAAAACCGGCGTGTGGTCAGAGCAGATAGTCTGTCAGACTATTTTTGCGGTCCTTAGGAAATGGAGGAATGGAATTGCCAGGTGTTGACGAGCTGTATTAAACGGTAATAACAGTTTAATGCGCTTCTCCCTCAGCTTTTGGCGTCGCCGTCGTCTTCTTGCTACGCTGTAGGTCCTGCGACGCTCGAGGCGGCTTTGTCGTTTTGGTTTTTCCGCGATTGGGAGCGGACCCTCCTCACTCCGGGACCCTCCTTGGAGAGATTTCCGGCGAGCGCCGCGTCGTGGACCTGCTTCATGTTCTCCTGCACCTCGGCCTTGGCGCGCCGGAGCAGGTCGGCCTGACCCTGGAAAAGAAGGGGAACGAGTGACGGGTGCAATGGCGGTTCACCTCCGAAACCCCGCAGGTACCAGCTGACCTTCAGGATGGTCATGTTCCAGCTGAAGCTCTCCAGCGCCCGACTGACCTTGCGACCTTTCAGCCCCTCCTTCTCCGCCAAGCTCTGCAAGTTCTCGTGGAACTCCATGGCTGCAATTGGGAGACGCGTGAGTGCGGCATATTAGGCCGGAGAATAACTCCATTTGGGTGAAACGGGTAGATGAATGCGTGACGTTTTGGTGGTGGTGCTTCACATATTCCCTCACGGCGGCGTTCAGCTCATTATAATACCAGTCACGCTAATTACATGTTAATAACTGATGCATTACAATAAGAAATCAGGGCTAATCGTAAGGGTTTAAATAATCAGAGAGATGGAAAAAGAAAGGCGGCATCATCGAAATATTGTCTGCAGGCCATTAGAGTGTGAGCAATGAGTTGCGTTTTGTATCTGACTTCCTCCAGCCGCCCTGGGCCACTGTCCCACTGTTGCCATGGAAACTCAGAAGTGGGTTAACACAGGGCACACATCGAACTGTGAGCCATCAACGACAGCCCGGGCGCGAAGCACGCCGAATTGCCGACCAACACACACACGGTGTATGTCCAGTTCACACATCAGTCCTGTCTATCAGCCAAAGTCAAATTACACACACACACACACACACACACACACACACACATACACGCCTGCGCCTACATGTGGCTTGTCTCCACGCTGAAACGCGCACACACACTCTTTTCTAGACAACGAGTGAATCGCAACCTTTACGCTTCGGTTGCCAGGCAACTTGAAAACCGAGAGTGTTTTTTCACCATTAGCAAGTGAAGCTAATTTAAGTTGCATTTGTTTTTCACTGTGAGAAGGTCCCTGGTTGGATTACATTGAGGGGGGGGTTCTGTGTGGACCGCCCCCCCCCCCAAATTTGGAGACCCTACCCAGATGTGTGAAGCTTTTGCTCTATATGGCGTGTGAATGGTATTATTTCTCTATATCAGTGGTGGGCTGTCAGGGCCTGCAAGGCCTTCTCTGCTGGCCCAAAAAATATCTGAATCAGACTACATTTCAGTATATTTTTTTCCATGAATACTTATTAAATAATTCCAAATGGTCTGTCCACTCCCTTTTATCACCTTTTCCCTGGCTGCGCTACTTACCAAAATACTTCAAGACATGTATTTTCAGATTAAAGCATTTAACCAATCACATTTCAGCCATTATTTGTCGCCAGGCAGGGTCAAAGTCAAAGAAAGCTGCTTGCAGAATCATATTCACAAGCACTCTAGCGAAAAATAAGTGTTGATGAAACTTGCTTCAACCAATCACATTTTGTGTTGCGATACCAAGGCCTTCTCGAAGGCTCTGGTAATGTCAGCGTGTCATTCCCTTTGTTTGGATAGTCAGAGAGTGTGCTTGCCAGGGCTAGCAGGCTGTATCTGTAGAGTGAACAAACACAAATATAGTTGTAACAAAAAGAGGATGGATTGTGTCTACAAATAATTTTTGTTGAGTAAAATGTTTCTATTTTCCTAAATAATATTGCAATTCTATGACGGTATTACTGTTGCTTGTTTATGTGTGTCTCAATGCAGTAGAAGGAGACTTGTGCACTCTGCGTTTGTTCCTGCAGCAACAGCATTTATTGTGGTCACACGAGTTATCTCTGCAGTGAATCAGCTCTTTATACTGCATTTCTGCATAATAAGATGTTTTTTATAGCCATAAAACAGTTACTGAGGGGTGGATTGATAAATGGATCTCTACTTAAGGCCTAGGTGTGAAATCAACGGCCCGCCACGGCTCTGTATATTTCTGAAATGTTCCTCAAATATGAGAAAATCATTCATTTATCGTCCACTCCACGCGTCTCTGCATCCGTCACTCACTAAACACTCCAAAAACTGCATATATGTTTCTTGAATGAGAGGGTGAACGGTTGGATGTCTCCATATGTGGACAGCTGGGATAAGCTCCGGCGAGTTATAGATAAAGAAGAATGAACGCAGAGGTAAACAGCTTTTATGGAAATCATATCCTCCCGCTTAGAGCGGCAGCGCCCTTCCATGGAAACAAAATAATTGAATATATAAGGACGGCGAGCACAGGCATCTGCAGGGATCGATATGTCATCCAAAAAAAAATGATTAAAAATGACCCGCTACTTCAAGATTTTAATAAATATAATAATATATAAAGTATTAAAGTGTGTCAAAAGGGGGTGTGTAACATTTGGTCCAGTAAGAAGCTCACCTTTTAGAAGGCAATGAACAAAAACCGGCATCACACACACACACACACACACACACACCTACACACCGGTTGTCTGTATGTGCAGAATGCGGTCGTAGATCCCATCCGAGTGCTGGATCACCACGCTGCTGGCGTGGACCATCTGCAACACAGGGGGACACGGGAATTAGCGTGTTTATGATTAGTTACCGCGGGACGAAACACACGGAAAATATACTTAAAAAAAAAAAAAAAAAAGGCATGGAATCCGTTTGGCCGACTGCCGCTCAAATGCTTCAAATGCTAATGCTACGCTTCGGCAAAGAGAGTTTTTTTTCTAATTGTCTCTCGCCCGAAACATGCAGATTCAATTTTTACAAAATAATAAGACATTTATCTCCACAACAGCCACTCTCACGGTTCACACACGATCACGCGGGTATTCCCACTGAGTGTGTGAGACAGATGGCTGGAAAAACACGTGCTAATGCGGTGAGACATCAGGCCTCCGCTGCATGGAGGTTCCTTATGTTAGTCGGCTACAGCTGACTGACGTGAGGGAGAAAGGGATGCGAGTGTGTGGGCGGAGGGAGTTTCATCCCATAATTTCCTTGTGCAATTTTTCCCTTGCCGATGCACCGCCAAAGCATAGAAAAGGACAGAATTTTGAAATGGTTGCAGCACCGTTGTCGCCTCCTCTGAACGCAACGTCCAATCAGTTAGCAGTGTTGCTCCGCGAGGAAGAGCGATGGTCAACATTGGTCGCAACGTCAGCTTTATTCTCAATTTTTCTGCATTTACTGGACATACAGGGGAATCCAGACGACGTTTCCCACAATCCCACGGTGATTTAAATTAATAAAATAATAATGATGATAATAATAATGGGGTAAATTAGCAGTTAAGTGCACTGTTACATTCAACAGTAAACATTCAACAGGCATTTTTGTTGTTTTTGTCAGTCTGTTATCTATTTTTTTCCTTGTTGTCATTCTGTTATCTTTTTTTTTTTTTATTATATTTATTTTTATTGTCCCATTGCTTTGCCAAACAGCAGCATGAGATGTACTTTAAAGAGAAACAAAATAACAAACAGGAAAAAAATAGAAAAACTTGGTCCAAGTCATAGCTTCAAGGTTATTGACAAGAAAAGATGCAGAGAAATACTTTCATCAAAATACTTAAAATATTAAAATGAGGTTTGAAGTGTGAACTGCACGCAGATACAAACTGATCTTTGACGCCATGAGAGAGTAGTTTTTTTGCACAGTTTAGTGCAATGCTTAGTCGGTAGAACCATAATGGTATATTCAAATAGCAGCATGATGGTTTTCTCAGTACAGTTGTATTGCTATGTCATTTTACAAATGTAAATTGTGAAAATTGTCTAGTCATTTACCCCAGAGACTCCCAACCACTGTGCCGTGAGAGATCATCAGGTGTGCCGTGGAAAAATGCCCACTTTCACCTGATTGGTCCGAAAATTATTTATCCAACGCAAATAATGTGTCTTCCTATGTCTATGTGGGCAGCGTGTCCATTCCATGGCAACTGGTAGTGAATTAACCCGTGCATCTGTGTATCAGAGTGATTAGTGACGCTTTGCGTGATACATTTTTAAAATAAAAAGTACTTGTATCTGCGTAAACAAACAGGCAGCGTTGTTGAAAACTACCAAGACGAAGTGAGAAAGCAGTGAAAGCTGCTATAAAGTTGCCGAACTCGTCTCTAAATCCAAACACACCGTAGCAAAACATTAATACTACCTGCCGGCAAAATCATTGTAGAAGAAAAGCTCGGGTCTGGCGTTGATAAAGAAATAGCCAGAATTCGCTCAAATAATACCGTTTTCAGACATATTGATGACATGTCTTCAGATATTGCAAAAAAGTGTTCTGGAAAAGTTGCACATCAGTGGGAAATTTGCATTGCAACTTGACGAATCTACAGATATTAGATATATTAGATTTCACATTAAGTAAATTGAGACTACGGTTTCATTCTAATTCGTTAAATAATGTTTTTGACATATTTATTCGGTGGTGCGCCGTGTGATTTTTCTATGTGGCTCAAAAAGGTTGTGAAACACTGATTTACCTATTTAACGGGTCACCTTGGTCATCATTGCAAAAGTTTCCCCTCTCTGGATAGTTTTGTCAGGAGCCGCCGCTGGTTCGGGGCCTCCAATGAACATTTTTGGGACTCACCCATTTATTAAATGCCATTCATAAATAAACTTTTTATTTTCACATGGGTGTGACACTATTTTAAAACCGCTATCGCGCGAATCCCCCATGTTAGAGCAGCTAGGTGCACGTCTGCGGTTCGTTTTGGATTCATGCCACGGTGCCTCCGAGCCAGGATTTCCCTCTGTTTTATACATTTCACCCGGATTATTTCCAACTGAAACAAGAAGCATAGTTACTGTCAGCTCTGTTCCTTTCTCACCGAGTCATAAGTGGAGACAACGCGGCGGAGGACGTCGGGAAGCGGCCCCCGGGCCTCAAGTGAGGGGTAGTTGTTGCGGAGGTCGAACAGCAGCAGCGGCGTCCCATCCGGTCCCGACACCCTGGAGCTCAAAGCCAGTATGCACTGCATCAGGTTCGCCACCGCCGACACCCCACACAGCTCCTTAAAAACCGCCACGGACTCCTAGGTGAAAAACAGACAGATTTGCGTCTAAATAAATAAGCAATTTGAAAAAAAAAAAAAAAATTTGATTCATGAAAAAATCCCACGAACGGGTGTGAGAATGAATCAAAAGCTAATCCTGCGCCAGAGACGTTTGTCTTTTAGCACTACTTTTGATTTGCTCGGAGAGAATACACTGTGTTCACTGAGAAGACTGTTCACACACACACACACACACGCACGCACGCACACACACACACACGCGCACACACGCACGCCGTTTTGTAAGTTACAGCGAGGTGAAATTACCGCCATACGCTACGGCGGCAGCATCATAAATCCCTGCTTTATAACGCGCAGCCTTTACCCAAGATAATAAATAAGGGAATTATTTATACGTATTGGCTGGTGGCTATAAGTTGCTGAAATAAAAGAGGGTTTTACCAAAAAAAAAAAAAAAAAAAAAAAGCCCTCTGAATAATCTTTCCATCCTCAATCAATGGACCAAAAATTGGTTGTAAAAATTGCCGGGAACAGATGGATGGCGGTATTTGTTTGAGCTAATACAAATGACAGATAGAATAGAATAGAAATATATGTAAAAATAATATTTTTTCCAGTGCATCAGAGTCTGGAGTTAGTTCAGTTGTGTTTTGCGGTGTTTTGATCGAACCAAACATCGTCAGCATCTCGTGTTCCGTCTTCTGCAGGTTTGCAAACATGGCAAATCGCTAATTTGAACGCTAGCATGACACTTGCTTCAGTACCCAGCTCTTTAAAAACTGTCTGCAAATTAATCGTCAATCTCTGTGTCTTGGAAACCCATTCTTGCGTTGTCTGCTCTCATGCGCAGTTAGCATGCTGACATTGTATTCTTTGATATTATATTCAAATATTTTGTTGTCTTTCCGCTTTCCGCTTCCTTGATCCGCTTATTTTTACAGAAAGATTCAAAGGGCAAAGCGAAAAAGCAACATAGAGTAACACGCCACACTCCGACATGTCAACGTGTATGAGGAACGCTGGCATTTCAGAGAAAAAGTTAAAATAAATGAGATCTAATTCTATAAAATTTAAAGTTTGGCGGGCCGGATTAAAAAGCCCAACGTACCGTATATGGCCCACGGGCCGTAGTTTGCCCGCACCCGCGCTAAAGGGTTAGCCAGCGCATCTTGGCCGGCTTCGAGTTTGGACCGTTGGTTGCGTAACACACACTTTCCGTACTGCGTACACACACATCCCATCCTCACTGCATGGTAATAACCTCAGATCATCTCCTCGGCCTCTCATTTCGCAGCTTCCCAGGGGGGCCTTGTTTGATCTACTGCAGCGTCTCGCCAGTCGGGGCCACCATTGTTATTTCTCACAAGAATATTGAAGGTATTATTAAACTGCCAGCGCTCCTGCTATTATTAGTAAGAGATTATTTGCGTCTTTCCCTCCCGACCCTAACGCCACGCTCTGCTTTTCGTCTTTCTCAGCCCTCGTTTCGGCCCGTGGAGGCAGATGGCCGCCCACATTGAGCCGGGACGTGTCCGAGGTTTCTGCTCCGGGAAAAGGTAGGGGTTTCTCGCCAAGTTTGGGTACAACTGTGGTGATTTGGCGCCGTATTAATTAAAAATCTTGGCTTAGCAATCAAAGAGGACAAGTCTGGACACAGTTAGTGAGTGTTTGTAGTGGTAACATTTATAGAATCAGAAACAGAAGTAGATAGAAGACTGTTGGCTCAGGCAAGCTACTCTTTAAAGCTCGGTCATTAAAACAGTACACCGTCGGTCCACAGTTAAGCTAACGCTAACACAAAGACCCGCGGCTCCCTGTGGCTTCTGAAAATTATTAACGAGTATTTAATTAAAACTTATTTAATATTAGTTGGTCTGTTTTTAAAATTTGAATTTTGAAGATTATGGCAATCTTGTAACAGAGCTAACGCTAACACAAAGACCCGTGGCTCCCTGTGGCTTTTGAAAATCATTAATTAAAATGTATTTAAAATTATTGGTTCATTTTTAAGATTTGAAATTTGAAGATGGCAATCTTGTAACAGAGCTGACGCTAACACAAAGACAGGCGGCTCCCTGTGGCTTTTGAAAATTATTAACGAGTATTTCATTAAAACTTATTTAATTTTAGTTGGTTCATTTTTAACATTTTAAATTTGAAGATGGCAATCTTGTAACAGAGCTAACGCTAACACAAAGACCTGCGGCTCCCTGTGGCTTATGAAAATTATTCACGAGTATTTAATTAAAATGTATTTAATATTATTGGTTCATTCTTAAAATTTGAAATTTGAAGATTATGGCAATCTTGTAACAGAGCTAATGCTGACACAAAGACAGGCGTCTCCCTATGGCTTATGAAAATTATTAATATTTAATTAAAACATATTTAATATTAGTTGGATCATTTTTAAAATTTGAAATTTGAAGATTATGGGAATCTTGTAACAGGGCTAACGCTAACACAAAGCCAGGCGGCTCCCTGTGGCTTTTGAAAATAATTAACGAATATCAATATTAGTTGGTTAATTTTTAAAATTTGAAATTTGAAGAGTATGACAGTCTTGTAACATCTAAATACAATATGTTCAAATATTTGTGTCGCTTTTAATAAGTCTCACAACCGCCAATGTGTGACACCCTGTGGCGACACCTGCCAGTGTACGATTTCTTGAACTTTTCGAACCTCAGGAAGGCCAACTAGGGAGAATTTAAAGAAAAGAGAAGTTTCTTAAGTAAACAGAACGTTCAGTATCACGTGAGCAGATTCATTTGCTTTCACTGCTGACGATGCTACCTTACCAGTGTGCTTAAAATGTAATGAGAAGCTAGCAAACAACCAAAAGTCAAATATTGAAAGACACTTCCAGAATAAACACCCACTCAAGAAGGGCTCAAACATTGAGTATTTGCTAAAAAGCAATCTTCAACGTAACGTCTTTTTTTTTTTTGGAGTCCAAAATATTTTGTTGCATACAGCAGAAATGTGAATTTGTTTTCCTTGTGGTTGTTCATTGATTTAAAAGAATGCAACACATATTTTGTTTACACATAGCATAAGGGCAAAAAAAAAAAAAAAAAAGAATACGTCGTGTTGATTCATTTTAAATTCCAAAAGAGTTGTGTAGCTCTCGGTGTTTTCTTTCCTGCGGCTCCAAATGGCTTTTTGAGCGGTACATGTATGCTTTCACCTCCAACGAGGCAAACATTAGCTCGCCAAAAGGCCTCACCTGCATGTTTTCCCGCAGGTCTGTGGCTTCCCGTAGAAGAGGCCCGGCCATCTTGAAAACATCATCCACAAACCGGATGCCGAGGTCCCTCAAAGCCGTGTAGTCCCGTCCCTTCCGGGCCTTCCGCACTGAAAGGCCTCTTTTGTGAGGTTTCCCGCCGCCTCTGCGATCGGTGAGCGCCACGTGGACGAACAGCTTTGCGTACGGGAGATCCTCGCCGGTCAGGGTCCGGAGCGGTATCTGACGGTAGCCCGGTTGAATGCACTCCAGAGGGATGGTGTACTGACCTGAGGTAGAAGGGACAATGCTATCGTTAGCATTGCGCGGCATTAGCGCGGTAAAACGACCGCATCTGAGCTTTGACCGACCTATAAACTCGTCCCCTATGAAGTCATCGTCCAGCACCACGAAGCGAACCATGGCGAGTTCCGGCAGGTTGATCTGGAACTCGAAGCTCTCGTCGAAGATGGGGTTGTCCCCGTTCTGGGTGACGGTCCTGGTACGGCGCTCGGTACAGTCGGCCGGGATGCCGTGAATCTCCACATAAACGTAAGGGTCGACCACGTCGCCTTTGGCTGCCGAGCCCTTCGGCTTGGGGAGATTCTGGCCGCTAATTATCTGGAAAATACCGGCATACGGGAATCAACGAATGAGTATTTCTTCCTCCAGTGGTTCTATTAGTGACGACGACGACAAAGTGGTTCAACATGGATAAAACGATACCTAGCATATTTGGATCTAGGAAATCTAGGAAATTAAACCATTTTCAAGGCCAACGACATCCAAAGTACTGTGAAAACCCTAAAATATTGATAACTTAGAAGTCAGTTCATCAGTTTCTGAGCAGGAAGCACTTTTTAAATGTTACAGCGATTCTTGTATAGTATTCCTCCAAATCTTTATGGGTTCAAATTGCTGCACTCCTTAGCATCTCAACCAGGACAGTGTACTTTTTAAGACCTTAAAACACTTTATAGCCTTGACTTTTGACACTTTATAGTTTTCTTTGTATTTCTTATTCTCCCTCCTTCCTACTATTATTTATTATTGTTATGTTTTACTTGAATCTCTGGCACAACAATTTCCTTCGGGATAAATAAGATAAGATAAGATAAGATAAGATAAGAACAACTTTATTAATTCCGAAGGAAATTGTTGTGCCAGAGTTACAGAAAATATAACAGTAATAAATAATAAAAAGAAAAGGCAGAATTAGAAATAAAAATAAACTGTAAAACTATAAAGAGTCTCAGTGAAACTATAAAGTGTCTTAGTAAACAAGTGATAAAACTATAAGTGTCTTAGTAACAAGTGAGGTAAGGAGTGCACAATAGTATGATAAAAGGAAAAATTGTCGTGTAGCTGTTATGAAATGAAATATTGCACAGTTCTGAATATTGCACAGTGAAATGAAATATTGCACAGTTTTTTTGTTTTTTTAGGTTAAAGATAGGTTTTTATGGTTGTTTTATGTAAGTTGTTCTTATTCTTATTCTTATATAGGTGCTACTAGGCTAGGCCAGGCTGGTGTCACAGCTCTCCAATGGCCTCATCCCGTTCTCAGATAGCAACAAAGCTACAACGGTACTTGATCCCATTTAGAAAAATGCGCATTTCTTTTCACACCTTCACATGGAGCAGCTGCGGAGACACACCGGGCACCGTGTCTCTGGTGTCGGCGCTGAAATAGGAAACCTCCTGCCGCATGATGGCCGGCCGCAGAACGTAACCGCAGTTTCCATTCTGCCGAAACCAGGCCGTATTCAGGTCCATCATCAGTCCCGCCGTTTGAAAGTTCATGCACACAATCTGGCAGCCGCACTTCCACAGGTCCTGAGGGTTCATGTTGCTGGAGTCGATGCGCATCGGGCTCGGGTAGACTCTCGTCAGGAAATGTTTGTTGTGGTTGACGAAGTTTCCGGGGTTCTCGCCGGCGAGACGGACGGCCTGGGTCTCGTGGAACGAGCACAGCTCCCAGGGTTTTTGGTTTTTGGACGACGCGGCGAAGTCGACGAACCTGACGGACTTGCAAAGAGTCACGAGGTCGGAGAGCTCCTTCGCCAGGGGTAAACGCCTGAGCGGAAGGTGCGGACGTTTACACTGAGCGACGGCTGTGAGAGCCATATTTTTCTGCAGCGCGTCCTTCTCACTTCCTTCAGGTGGTGCCGCCCCGCCACTGTTGACCGCTTGGATCCTTTGACACATCTCCGCCCCCTCGTCCTCTTCGCTTACCTCCCCGTTCCGCTCTTCCCGACCGCACCCCAACTTTTTCCCCTTCAACAGGATCCGACCCCGAAGAGCGCGAGGGGACGGGAGAAAGGGCTCCTTCTCGTCGGGGCGAACCGTGAATAGCTTCCCTCCGAGTATTCTCACAAGATACTCCATCATGACCCGTTGCTGTCTGAGCGAGCAGTGGTTCTCGATACACACGATTAACGGATAGTCGGATGCGACGAACGCGAATTTTTCGATCGCCTCCAACACGGAGCGCAGGGGGAGCGGAGGCGAGAGAGTGTGTCCGGTACACACCGCGGGCTCGCCATCGGGGCCGTCCCAAACGTCCACCTCCACGCAGCGACAGCCCATCTTAAGTGCACGAATGTAGCCGGATACGTCGGACGAACCTCGAAGCTGGTCCTCGATGAGGTACGTGTTGTGAGAGGAGTTAATGAAATAGTGGGACAGAGGCTGAGACATGTCCTGGCACACTACGTTGTGCTCCCTGTCAAAAAGTTGGCACTCCGCCGAAGTGAGATAGCTGTTGAAGCCGTCCAGCGAGAGATATCCGTTCTGTCGGCCCTCCTCCGATGGTTCGTGAGTCTTGATGAGCCTCAGGCTGTCCTCCTCGCTCACCTGCATGAGAGGAAAGAAAAATCGGACAGTGGTGGGAGGAGGTCATACGGTGAGATTGCATTCGCGTAAGTCGGAGTCTACGTTAAGCACCTCGGCTACGCCCTGTTCCGCTTCCAGGAACCGCATCAGGTCGCTGGTATCCAGGAACTCCTTGTTACTTGAGAATTGCACCAACAGGAAGTAAAGTTCTGGCCGCGTGCAAAAGTGATGAACAACTTCAAAGAACTCCTGCTTGGTGACTCGGTCGTTTCTTCCAACTTCACTCTCGTCGTGATCACGAGCTCCCGCGTCATTGTTGGGAGCGAGAACGCACATCCTCTCCCGGATTCTCTGAAGCTCTTTAAACCGCTGCTCCACCTTGCCACCGCTCACCCCTGGGTTCAAAGTCCGGATCAAATTTATGGCCGATCCCAAGCAAATACTTTCCTCAGCAGCTTCACGTTCGCCGGAAGTAGCGGCGGAGCAGAACAACCGGTCCAGCCAGACGAGGCGAAGGCTGTCCTGACTGCTAGCGAGCATGTCCAGGGTATGTTTGCCATACTGTAACAGATACCTGCAGCGAGAACAGAAAAGAGTAGATCGTGAGTACACTGCAAGAAGGTCTTTGGTTAAGCCTTCTTATGTGAGGTCTCCATGTTCCCCCCGGGTCTGCGCGGGTTCTCCAGTTCCTTCCAACAGTCCAAAAACATGAAGGCGGTTCATTGGGTGACCCTAAAACGGCCACATAGTTGTATGCTTCTCTATGTTGCCCGGCTCCAGCATCCAGGCAGCGGGATACACGGGAAAGACAATAAACCAGTGTGCCTGTGAGTTCCTGCTAGCGCTTGTGCTCGCACTGTCCACCGAAACATCAATAATTTGGGATCCTAAGGTAACATGGGTTCTAAATATCCCGCCCACGAACGACAAGATACTATATCAGGGGTGGGCAATTATTTTGACTGGCGGGCAACATTTCTTATTTGATTTTTATATGCGGGCCACCTGGGTGTAAATTGTAAATTGAACAAAATTAAAATTGCAATTAAAAAAAAAAAAAAATTTTTGACACTTTATTTTAACTTAAAAATCATTGATGATCATATACATGTATATACATGTACTGATATTATTTTGTATAAAATCATCCACACAAAATTAAACGAAAGGAAAAAATAAGGTGTTTCTAAATTCAATATTGATTAAAAATACTAAAAATATTCAAAGAAAATAGCTTGGCGGGCCGGATAAAAAAGCAAAACGGGCCCCATGTGAGCCGCGGGCCGTAAAATGCCCAGGTCTGTACTATATGGTCTATTCACGGCTCTCGTGCACAGATAGACTACCGTGTTTTCACGACTATAAGGCGCACGTAAAAGTCTTAGATTTTCTTCAAAATGTGTGCCGCGCCCTATAGTCCAGTGCGCTCTGTGTGTTTTGTTGTTGTTGTTGTTGTTGTTGTTGTTGTTGTAAGGTGGACGTAGTAGAGACACCATGAGAGAGGGGGAATTGTTGGCGTTGATTGTATATAAAAGAGCGGGTGTGTGCGTTTTGCAGAACATCGTTGTTTTAACAACCCTGAAAATGGCAAAGAGATTCGCTTATGAAGGAACATGGAAATCGAGCGGCCGTGAGAGAATTAATGAATCGATTAATGATCGCAGGACATCGGTGTGAACCGGCCGTTGAAAGTCAGGCTGCGAGCAGCGTGGGAGCGATGGAGACCGACAGTTTCCCTAAGAGTGGAAGGCAGCGCCGGGCGAGTTACGCCACAATTTACGAATGGATTGTTGACGCTCGGTCTGACGTGTCTGCTGGAACTGTGGTTCGAGCTTTCGCAAAAGCCGGCATCATTTCCGAGGAGCCGCGCGGCACGGAAAGTGACCTTGGCATGTTTGATGGAGATTTAGCGCTACTACTCAAATCAGAAACAGGATGAGGACTTCCATGGGTTCGATTGATGCCGATTACCATTAAAAAAATATGTGAATACCAAACTCAGTTTTGCTCCTGCTCCATTTTTAAATATGCAGACTTGTATGCTCGTGTGTTGAGGACACCATGAGAATGTTAAAGGGGGAAGTGTGGGTGTGGATTGTATATAAAACCCGCGCCTTATAATCAGGCGCGCCTTATGTGTGAGTTAAATACAGCAATGGCAAACAAAACTGAGACTGCGCCTTTTCGCACGGTGCGCCTTCTGGTCGCGAAAATACGGTACTCGGTGCCGGAAAACATCATCGGCGATCCATTTATGTTATTTCACGGCAGGGAAACACTAGCATCCTTTGGAACATGCATTTGTCATCCTTCTGACCTGATGACATCCAGTATGTGTGAGTATTATATGATTACATAACCGATACACTCATGCTAATTGCAGAAACTGCAGAGATAGACGTCTGCAGATGTTTTACCACTCGGTGGTGTCCAGCGTCATCTTCTACGCTGTTGGAGGAAGCTCCTCAGCTTAGTTTATTTGTATCTCTTATTCTCCCCCCTTTTTTTTTTTTTTTTTTTTTTTTTTTTTTTTACTGTTTATACAATTTTCAACCTCAGGCACAACAATTTCCTTCGGGATAAATAAAGTTGTTCTTATTCTCATTCTTATTCTTATTCTTTTTCTTTTTCTTATTCTTATTCTTATTCTTATTCTTATTCTCTTTTTCTTTCTCTTTCTCTTATTCTTATTCTTTTCCTTACTCTTACTCTTTTTCTTTTTCTTTTTCTTATTCTTATTCTTTTTCTCATTCTTATTCTTTTTTTTCTTATTCTTATTCTTTTTCTTCTTATTCTTTTTCTTTCTCTTATTCTTATTCTTTTCCTAACTCTTACTCTTACTCTTTTTCTTTTTCTTATTCTTTTTTTTCTTTTCCTTTTTCTTATTCTTTTTCTTTTTCTTATCCTTTTTCTTTTTCTTATTCTCATTCTTATTATTTTTCTTTTTCCAATTATTTTTTTTCCTATTCTTTTTCTTACTCTTATTATTAGTCTTATTCTTATTCTTACTCTCATTCTCTTTCTCTTTCTTTTTCTTATTCTTTTTCTTTCTCTTATTCTTATTCTTTTCCTTACTCTTACTCTTTTTCTTTTTCTTTTTCTCATTGTTATTCTTTTTTCTTTTTCTTTTTCTTATTCATTTTCTTATTCTTTTTCTTTTTCTTATTCTTTTTCTTTTTCTTTTTCTTTTTCTTATTCTTATTCTTTTTCTTATTCTTTTTCTTTTTCTTATCCTTTTTCTTTTTCTTATTCTTATTCATATTATCGCCAGAGCATCTAACATTTGTTGTCCCTCTGATGGATTAATTCCTGATCGTATCCACATCCTCCTCATTCTGCTTCCCAATGTTTGCTTTTTCAAGAAGTCTACAACAGTATTTCAAAAGATATGTGAGGAAAAACGTATATTTTAAGATATAAAGCTCCTCCCGGCACCATACCTCAGGCCAGTCACCCAAATATTAGCCACTTCTGCCGAGTAGGCAACCAGGTCCAGGCTCTCGTATGAGTCTCCGTAGACGATGGAAAATGCGCAGTCCTCCGAAATCTGCTCATAAACGCCGCTGGTGCGGAAGGTTTCTGTGTTACGGCCGGTCCGTACCTGGAATTTGAGGCAACACAACCCGATAAAATAAATCAGCGCTTTGCATCCACGTGCTTCAGTGCGGTAAAAACTAAAAACAGAAACTTGATTTAGAACGCCATTTTGTGGACGCTGACCTCTCGTAAGGACGCGAGAGCGATCCTCGCTTTGTCCGACTCCTTCTTGGACGGCTCCCAGCAGAGAGCTTGTAGACCCGCATCTAGAAGGTAGTAGCGCTGGTACACTCGTGAGTTCGGACGCACCTTCTTCAACTCGCTTCCTTCAACCTGGAGGTAAAGCACGGTTGACGTGGAGTGCATGACGGGATTTCATCTCTGAAATTGAGTCTCCGTATCCTGGACTGTATTGGCCGGCGACGCGGTCTGCAACATCGAACTTCGAGAGCCTTAATTTATAGTTTGCAATTAACCAAGACTTAAAAGTTCGAATACAGTATACCCTTGTTTTTGTTCCAAAAAGAACCCGTGATAGGCAAAATCCTTGAAGTAGAATCCTTTATTTTTTTTTTTTTACAATTATTATACATCCTTATTAAAACTTATCGCTGCTGTCGTCCTTATGTTTTTTTCTTCCTTCTTTATGGAACGAACGGAAGATTAATCAATTCCGTAATGCCGATCTACAGCCGCATAGCTTTTAGCTTCCCTTAGCACAGACCTGGGCACTTTACGGCCCGCGGGCCACATCCGGCCCGTTTCGCTTTTTTTTTATCCGGCCCGCCAAACAATTTTTTTTGAATATTTTTAACAAGTATTTTCAATCAATAATAAATTCAGAAACTCCTTACATTTTTCCTTTTGTTTGATATCGTATGGATGATTGCATTCAAAATAATGTCGGTACATCTACGTGATCATTAATGATTTTTTTTTAAGTTGAAATAAAATGCCGAAAAATGTAAATATTCATATTGCAGTTTTCATATTGTTCAATTGTCATGATATAGAAATTAAATATGAAATGTGGCCCGCCAGCCAAAATAATTGCCCACCCCTGCCTTAGCATGTCCAGATGTTTAACTTTATCTGCGATAGATAGCATCTTCTGCTGCCTTTTGGGCCCTTTTGTCGGTCCGGAGCGTTTTGTCAACATTATGGGTTTTAGAGAAACTCGAAATTGCGAGAGAATTTGCACGTACGTAATGTAAATTCGGCAAGCTGTTTTACGTACGTGTACATATTAAACTGCAACGTTATTAACGCACAGGTAGAGAAGTAGCGGAGTGACTTTTTTTAGCCAATCAGAATGCAGAACACAATGCACCGTGCAAATCCGGGAAGTAGCGAAACCGTGAGAAGTAAACCGCGTTATAGCGAGGGATCACTGTTTATAAAATATGTAATATAATATATATAATATCTAATAAATAATAAATACAACAAGGGGGGCACATCACTTATTTTGCCCATTTAGTGTTTTTCCCATATATTTTAATTTATTTCATAATGGTTAATGTTGGCTTAGCTCAGCCCAAACACAAAGTATCCATGTAATGAATTCCAGTCCATGTTCTTTCTACCGTTGTTAAAATTGTTCCAACATGGATACCTGCGGTTTATAGACAACTGTACAAATGTGCACATGTATTTATTTAGTTATCTTTAGCCTGCTTATATTCAGGTGTGCTCAATAGTTCGGAAATGATGTACGAACCACCATTTTTTTTGTTTTTCGTTCTTTCTTGCTCGATACCAGGCTACATTGGAAGACATTTTCAGTATTTGGTTTTCAACGAGCCTCCGATGTTGGTAGAGAAGAAGCGGAGTGACTTTTTTAGCCAATCAGAATGCAGAACACGATGCGCGATGCAAATCCGTGAAGTAGCGAAACCGTGAAAAGTAAACCGCGTTACAGCGAGGGATCACTGTACACCGCTTCATGGGTTATTTCCTCGAAGCCCTTTTGTCCGTCTGAAAACGTGACCCACCATGGCGTGGATGCAGTCGGCGGCGCTGCTGATCTTCTTCTCTGAGAGGCTGCTGCTGAAAGACACCGTCTTCTTCCGCTCTCTGCCGGCTCGTGACCCTTCCTGGAGGGGGTTGGAGGGGCGACGAGGGACAACAAAAGTACAGAAAGGAGACGTTTTAAGGACGGGATGAAACTTGTTTGAATGAAACGGGCGCTAAGACGGCTTGACCCCCTGTTTATTCTCTGCTTGTGCATGTTTAGAATTGTTTTTCTAATTCAGAACAGATCTGACGGGATTGTTAAGCCGCATTTTGTAATAACGGTGCTTTTTGTAATAAACGTCCAAAATGTAATAACTTTTTCATTTCATTTTGTAAAAAACCGCCCCAACGCATTTTGTAATAAATTTTGCCGCATTATATAATAAGTTATTACATATTGAGAAGATTATTACAAAATGCACTTGCAACTTTTTTATTCTCTAGGAATTGTTATAACATGATGCATTATGTAATAACAATTCTAAAGCATAGTTTATTTGTTTGTTAATTGTATTTTATTTTACTTTAAAGTATTTGTAAAAGCTAGGCCTATTATTAGTATCACTGTATTAGCCTAGTAGCAGTACTTAGCAACTACTATCAGTACACTATTCAAAGGTTGCATTAACAGAGTTAATTACATTTCCTTATGTAATAAGTTATTACATTTTGAGAAGATTATTACAAAACGCACTTGAAACTTTTTTATTCTCCAGGAAATGTAATAACATGGAATTTATAGAATATTCTCTGTTAATACAACCTTTGAATAGTGTATTGATAGCAATTGCTAAGTACTGCTACTAGGCTAATACAGTGATACTAAAAATAGGCCTAGCTTTTACAAATACTTTAAAGTAAAATAAAATACAATTACGAAACATTTAGAATTGTTATTACATAATGCACCATGTTATTACATTTCCTAGAGAATAAAAAAGTTGCAAGTGCATTTTGTAATAATCTTCTCAAAATGTAATAACTTATTACATAATGCGGCAAAATTCATTACAAAATGCGTTGGGGCAGTTTTTTACAAAATACGGCTTTATTACAAAATGAAATGAAATGTTATTACATTTTGGACGTTCATTACAAAATGCACTGTTATTACAAAATGCGGCTCAACAAGGGATTAAACGTATATTATATAACCATGCATAAACATAGATTATGTAGACTAGATACAGCACGTACTTCCATATCTGCTATTGTCATCTTTCTACCACGCTAAAAGCTTTTGTTTGCCCTTGCCCTTCACCATTAATCATACCTGGCTTGACAGTAGCAGCAGGCTCCAGAATTCTAATTCAACCCTTCCGCCGTGACACCGGCGCCCGATCGCTTTATCTCGACTAACATCGCGGCTCATCCGTCTGATGCAGCAAGCAGTCAGATGTCATCTCCGAACCCAGATCCTTCCAGAAACCCCCAAAGCGTACATGTGGGCGCCTTCATTAAATCATCGATATCCTTGCAGGATCTAATCTAAGAACTCATTACTCATTACGGCTAATGTGGAAGGATAAGAAAAAGAGGATAACGCAATTTGGGATTCAACCAAGGGAAGTAACACCCACACATTCCAGCTTACATGCTGTAAATTGAGAATAAGGCTTAGTGTTTTGTTTTTTTTTTGTTTCATTTTAAATTGTTTAATTTTGATGGGTGCTTTTTTTAATATCTTCTGTTGGTACACATATTCCTATACTACTTTTCCCGGTATAGGATCGGGGGGCTGAAGGATATCCCAGCTGCCATTGCGCAAAAGGACCAGGCATGTCCAAAGTCCGGCCCGCGGGCCAATTGTAGCCCATGTTCAAATTTACTCCGGCCCATAGCCTCTGCCATTAAATCAATAATAATATGCGGCCACCAGCTCTGTTGACAGTATAAACAGTGCTGGCAGTGTGTTTTATACAGCACAGTATAAAACACAGTGTACAAAAAGCTATTTCATATTTCACCAGAAGACGGCAGTCGTGCAGATGGAGTTTTTTTTCACCGAAATACAAAACATGTCAGGAGACTGTGGCTGCTTAAGGAATTCATAATCCAATGGCACCGCCAGACAAAACTACAACAATCTAATTGGAAACAAACATGATGAAAATCTGAAGCAACTGGAAGCGTTGCTTTTTTACAAGAAATGAAAATACCGCTAACGCAAGCTACAAGGTAGCACACTGATTGCCGAGCCCTGCAAACCTTTTACTAAGGGTGAATTTATTAAAGACGGTGTGATGAAAATGGTGGAGAAAATATATCCTGAGAAAAAGCAAGAATTTGTTAATGTTTCCCAAATGCAAAAAGAATAGAGTTTGACTTTTTTTTTTCGTTAGGCTACAACGACAGCACGGATGCCTCAAAGAATATCAGACTGAATGGTCGGCCCTCATATTTTCACCTCACCAAATATGGCCCTCTTTACAAAAAATTTGGACACCCCTGCCCTAGACTGATCGCCAGACGATCCCATATTGAGAAATACAACCCTTAACGCCTCGTATAGATGTGAATCCATTTCATCAAAATAAGCAGCAGTTGATGAATAATGGGATTATCCAAAAGAAGCATTTAAAATTGGAGACCAGAAATCACCAGAATTGTAAATAAATGTAGGTAACAGAACAGTATTTCAAAGGTCAGATAAGCGATCCTGGATAACAACTGGAGATGCTTCATCTGAGCCTTTGCAGAAAGCAGGATGAAACCACTCCACACACACTGGGACACACACCCGTGTGATTTTCCATAAAGGGACAGAATCATTTCCCTCCGAGGGGAAGGTAGGGCACCTAACCATTACAAGCCCTCAAAGACTTGTCTCATTAAGGATAGAGAGGTGTTTCCAATAGCAACAGAAGTAACAGGTATCTCTCTTTCTTTTTTCTTTTTTTTGAGCTCGAGTGCAGCAAGGGAGTGAGATGGCGCTCTAAAAATACTCCCAGCAGTTCAGGGGGGCGCAGTAGTGGCGTGGATAAAGAAAGAAGGTAAGAGGAGGAAAGTAGTGCTCCAGATCAGGGATTAATCCTTTTTTACGTCCAATTGTATGCACGGACTTGTTTGGTTGTTATTTGTATTCTCCCACGATGCGATGCGGTCAATCTATATTCACCAGCTGGGCCAAAAATGCAGAGGAGAGATTCCTGTAAAATGTTTTATGGCCAGGAACCCAAATGAAATTGTCACCATATCCCCCCCCCAAAAAAAAAAATCATAAATACAAGAAGGCCTCACAAAGACATTGAGTATTTTGTTTAAAAGCCACCTTCAACCCAACATCTTTTTTTTTGAGTTCAAAATATTTTTTTTATGCAGATATTTGATCTTATTTTCTCTGCAAAAATCCCACACATATTCTGTTTATACATAAAAATAAGAAAAAAAAGTCATATGCTGTGTTAACTCATTTTAAATTTCAAAAGGGTTGTGTGGTTTACACTTGTATTTTTATTTGTCATCTTGACTGTGGGGAAACGGGTAACTGTTTGAGAGGTAAAGGTTGCAGAGGGGCCTACATATAGGAGGAAGTCAGCACCATTACCACATAAGATGGGGGGGCACATAATTGACAAACACAAATAATGACATAAAAATGCTACAAAGTATTAAATGGACATTTAATAATACTCTAACCGCAGCCTGCCACTAAGGATAATTAACATGTAACGCATTTCAAAGATGTAAAAACGGATTGAACGGAGTGGTTTGATCTCAGTTGTCCCCATGACGCGCAACATGTTGGACCGGCCCAGTTCGGGCCGGAACGTGACAAATGCTCCCTTTTTCCTTGACGGCTCCCTTTTCCCACCGAAGGGACCCGTCAATGGCGAGGAATGAGGAAAAAGCTACGCAACCCCAAACCCTTCTGCCCTGTTCCGCCGTTTGCACGCAAAACAAACTGTCCGTGCTCGTATGCGGTGCTCATACGAAAGCGTCCGCAACGCAAAGGTGCGGAATATGTGCGGTCCGTCCTCGACCGTCACGTTGGGATTTAGCAAGAAGTGGATGGAGTTTCAATTTGAGCGTGTTATGACCCCCCCAACCCAAACGACCCCCTTGGAATCAAAAACAGGAAGTGGTCAGGCAGCCTGCCACAGACAGCTTCCTGTGTGACAGAACAAGCCAAACAGTAGAAAGAAAATCATGCAGTAGGAATCTTCACACGCTATTACGATGTTGCGGGTCTTGACTTTATAATTAATGCAGCTGCATTGCCGCGATGGTCCGAGCTGACGTCATTGAATAATATTAAATGTAGGATTTAAACCAAATTGAACGAATGCGACTGCTGTAACTTCAAATCTTCGAATCTAGCAGGTGAAAACATAGTATTATTTGCAAATACTTACCGAATTAGCAAATAACGTGTGATGTAAAAGCTATTGATGCACTCCCTGTTTTACATCTAAGTCACTAACTGATTAATTGATTGATTCGTTATTTATAACCACTTTTCCGGCCCTCAGGATCATAAAATTCACTCTCTAATTCACATTACTTTGTGAATTTTTTTATTGATATATTCATCTATCCATCTATCCAGTGGTATAATAAACATGGGACCAGGTATTACACTGAATTTCTTTTTTTTAATCAACTCTGAGACGTAATTCAACTCAAACCCTTTGACAGTGTGTTACATGAAATGAGACACACTCGCACAAAAAACTCAAAGAACTTCTTTGTTTGGTGTTTTTGCCCACAAGCGCCCGCATCGCCTTGAGCTCCATCGAATGAGATGATGATTATGAGATGATATATATGTATAATCCCGTGATTAAGGATCTCATAGACCCCATTTGCTTATCACGACCACATCGTCAGCACGTGGTCGGAGAAGATCTAAATATGTGAGCTGCGGGGAAGCTTGGCCCTAAACAATAGTCTTTTTCAGCGTCCCATCATAGAAACAAATCTGGTTCAAGTTGGAGACAACTGGGTTTTGACCTCTGGCCGGCTGGAGATAATTATTATCCAGTTTAAGACAGTAACTCAATAGGCTCCTCGTGCCCTTGAGTGTAAATGAAACAGTGTTTATAATGAGGGAGTTCATGAATTTTTCAAGTTTGAGACCGTTGCTCAAATTGTCAACTCACTTCTTGGAAAAGAGACGTTCACAAAAAGTCACGTCAATTAGTTAAAACCATTTTATTTTACGTTTTTATCGCTATAAATATCACTAAAATAACCCCCTACCTGACACCTGGAAGACAAGTCTTAAAAATAAAATCATGCGGGGAACATAAAACAAGAAACAGAAAGCAGTTTTCAAAACGAGCCACTTATTGTATTCATTTTTCTATTTCACCGTTTGTTAGATTTAGAAGACAAATTTGTTACATTTTTAAGGAGCGTTACTAAGAAATAGTCGGGATGGAGGTTAAGGATGCGCGTAGGTGACGGCTTTGACATTTCCAGAATGCCAGAGGAACCTTTATGTTAATAAAAATCACATTTTTGACACTTTAAAAGCAATAGTTTAAAAGCAATCGTGAAAACTCTGCTGCCGTCTTTAGCCCCTGGTAAACCGATTCAGAAGCGCTGCCACCACGATGCGGTGTGTGACGACTGTCCATGTCGCAATCGGTACGGATTTAAAAGAAACGGCTGAAAAGGTCAAACGACAAAAACCATCCCGATCCACGTCACCCCTGCGCGCGTTCACCTTCTCTAAACACCGGTTCCCGTATTTTGGAAACAGATGAGAGGACATTTTTAATTACAGAAGCTGCAGGAAACACTTGTGGTCAAGTTGCTCGGATCGGCGTTCGACAGAAAATGTGGCATTTACGGTAACTCGGGGTAAAATCCCCCGGCCCCCTCTTGCAGATAGGGGCGCCGTCGTGCATCAAGCTTTTGAGGCCGCGTACGCACATAAGCGCGCACCCACATCAAAAAGCAAATGTTATAAGTCAGGAGCTGACGGGAAAATGTCACGAGTATCATAACCACAACTACAGCATAGAGCGTACAGGGTCCACAGGTACATTTAGTTAAAATCTGCTAACAGGATTAGCAATTAGCATTAAGTCACCAATCACTATCTCATTGCTTAAGAATAGGCTTGCTTTTTGAGAAAGCATTTTTGATGCATTTCTCTCATCTTTCCGTCACTCTTCCTTCACTCCAACCTTCAAACTTTCTTATCCCTCCCCCGTAAAATCACACTCTTGCTTTCCTCTCTTTCTACCCCAATCGGCCGGGGTTGAAGGCCAAAGGGGTGTGTGACTTGATTAACCAGAGTGTTTTGCCAGGTGTTATGTTTTTTCTTTTTTAATATTAAAGTTGCTAGGCATCATTTCAGCTATTAGCGTGAAACTGTTAGCGTTACTGGTATTACCAGTGTTAAAAGTGTCATTGCATGTGTTAATGCATCTATGGATTTGTATGATCGTCCGTTCCCACGGTATGTCTGGTGTTATCTTAGGGCACTGGTTGTGGCAACTGAATCAAGTGGTATTTTTCGGATTCTCCCATCGTTGAGCTGTGACCACATTTGCTGAAGATGATGATTTGATCACCAGGAGATGCTCGGGGGCGACTGTGATTCAAACCCTCCCCAGCTGTGCACTCCCAACACGGGAAAAAGCTGCTGCCTGAGTATAAAAATGCACATTAACGGTCCTTTTTTATGGTGAACGGATGAAGCGAAGCACGCACATATCCCATAAATATATGACATTATACAATATATGCATAGTTGTACCATGTAGTCAGATGGAGATTTTCTTTTTCTCTCTGCATTTCATGAACAAAGACGAGTTTAAATGTCATTTGTCGGGCTTTTAAGATATAAAAGGTTCGTTTCACATCGAACTCTTAGTGAGTAAGACATATTTCTCAAAATGCTAAACTGATGCTTAGAATGACACAAGGACTTGTTTGCAGAGACGACCCTTTGGAACGTCTGGTAAATCAAAAAGCTCACATCTGGCGTGTCATGGGGGGATACACGCATGTAAACACGTCGAAGATTTATCGGCGTCTACTACAGACGTCTGCGAATGCAGAAGACAGAGGTTTCCAAGACAAGGGCGCTAATGTTCGGCATCCATCGGAGAATGACAAGAGATGGGGCACATCTGATGGCGGTCTGCAGTGAGATGAGCTCTGTGATTTATAATTATGGTTGAATTCATTATGAGAGCAACACACATTCAGCCAGGATATAAATCCTCATGTATGGCATATTATGTTTTTTGTTTGTCTGCTCCACCGCCTAAACTCTTATTGTGCAGACTTTGGGTATGAAGGGATATCAGCAAAAGTCACTTGAGCTTAGTCCCATATTTCAATTTTAGTGAAAAAATGGTGCAACTTTTGGCAGGACTTAATGAACAAAATAAAATGTATTCATCTATATGTTTATATTATTATATTATTCATTAGGAGACAAAAAAAATTCATGCTCAAATAGAGCTAAGATGGTCGTACCAGCAGTTTCGCTCATTTCCATCTGATGTCAAATGGAAACAAGCTAAAGGTGATAAACTAGCATAAGAGATTTAGCTGTCACAATGCAAATTATTTGTATTAAGCAAGAAAAGGCACTAAAAATGTAATACAGTGAGAGAAGACGGTGAGAGGGGCTTTGTGGTGAACTTAGCAACCGAAATAGCAACACAGGCAAGTGCAACAACCCCATTGGATTAGCCATACTTTTATTATTTATTGGTTTGTTTATTAGCATAGACAACATGTGCCAGGGATTTCAAGAAGAGAAGCAATATAACTATCTTGGAAATGTCACCAAGATGATTAAAAACACTCAATGACTTGTTTTTCGGAAAGCTTGTTAGCGCTAGGCTAGCCCCCGAGTCAAGCCGCCAAAGGTTTACCCTGCTGAGAGATATTCTTGCTCTTCTGTCTGCACTCGCTTCCCATCATCAATGCGTGATGTAACCTCAGATCTTCTCCCAAGTCCATGGGCGCTCTCATTTTGGGCGTCCACACATTTCTATTTCTTTTATGAATATTCAAATTATTATTGCATCATTTCAGTTATTGCCTTATTAGTAGTAGCCTAAGAGATAGTTTGCACCTGCAACATAACCCGCCCTGTCTCTTCCTTTCTATCTGCCCTTCTCTCTCGCTCTCCCTCTTTCTACCCCAGAGTAGGTAGGCAGAAGGTCGCCAAATTTAGGCCAGGATCCACCACAGCTTTCTCCCTGGTGAAAGGCAGTGTCAAAGAAATCTGACGTCTTAGCCAGTAGGAAGCACTGAATCCGAACTGAGCCGACATCTGCGCTAACGGAGGTCAAACAGGGAACTCTTGGTGTCATCACATGAAACGTGAGCCCGATATATTTCAAAATGAGCTTTTCTGCAGAAATTTGTCAATCGTGGGCTGACTGGCCAACTTCCTTGTATCTCAAGTACAAGTGAAGATGATGTTTGCAAGGTGATTGAGAAAATACATGAGGCAATGGTTACAGTGCCGATTTGGTTTGTTGTTACACCAAACTGAAATTGAGCCCAAAATAATCTTAATATTCATTGATTCATTCATTATCTACATCGCATATCGAGGGGAGCCTCTCCTAGCTGTCTTTGGGCGAAAGGAAGGGTTCGCCCAACCTGATGCTTGCCAGTCTATCACAGAACCATTTGTAGAGACATACATCCATTCATTCTCTCATTGAAGGAATCCCCGGTTACCAAGATATTATTGTACTATTTGATCGATAGTTCTACCAGCTACATAAAAACGATAATAAAATCTCTCGACATATCTTAGTTTGTATAAAAATGTAAAAAAAACAAACGTTTCACTCACAAGCCGCCATTGTTGTTTATGTTTCAACACCGGCTGGGTGGTGACGTTACATAGTGACATTTTACAGTACGGTGCAAAAATCTGCGCAACCCTTCCTGTTTGACCCCGATGACGACGGAAATCCGAATGAGCTTCAAAATTAAGACAAGCAAAGATGCATTGCCATGCTACCAGAAAGAGCGTCTATTGTAAGGAGCTGCGCTTCCTTCGTGATCATGCTCCGTGATCATGCTACTTCTGCAGTAGCACTCGTGAGCTCTTAGCTTAGCTCGGCTAAACGCATCCGGAAAGAAGCGGCGAGAACACAGCTGCGGATCCTGAGGAAGTCGTGCACGTCCACAAGCAACTTCTCACTCCTTTCCTCTCGTCTTGGAAAGCTGGATAGCCTCGCAACGGTCCCTTTGGTTCCCTACGACTGGAAATGGCACCCAAAAGCAGCGCGATGTGGCATTTTTACCATTTATACCATGCCGAGCCAAAGATAACGCTAACAGCGAGGGAAAATTAACACAAGCAACCTGTACACGTCACCAATCCGGCATACATTACACTAGCAAAACAATGGCAGCAACACGTTTAAAATATGTGTTATAAATTGTAATTTTTTAAAATATAATAATTCTTCAAGCTCTTTTAGCAACACAGTCTAGCGTGAGACAAACAGCATATTTATGACTGTGTATTTATGACTATTAGTTCTCCTAGGCGGGGTTCCCTGTAATATATCATATAAAGACAAACGACCATTCGCTGTCTAATTAAAACATCATATAGACAAACACACATTCCCTTTTATACACACGTCTTGTTAATTTAGTCGCAATGGACCTCCTGCATGTTTTTGGACAGTGGGAGGAAGGTGCGTATATACATATGGATATTTATATGTTTATCCATATCTATGTATATGTGATATCATGTGATATATGTGACATATTGTAGCGTTATAGTGAGGAAAACACCGGTAAAACGTCTGTTTAATAAGCAATAGCTGTTTTTTGACCACAACCACCCCACACAAGCCAGGTTAAAAAAAAAAAAAGAATTCATTGCACCCCAAAACACACCCACATCATTCCCAGCAACCCCAAAAACACACAGAAAATAAACATCAACTCATGCAACACGCAACTCTTAAGGAAATGCGTGGAAAAAAAGTCATGATATGGGGACCCCACCCTCTCCAGTGCCCGGGATTATTCCCACGTCATGGTTTCCCGTTCAGATGACGCGCAGCTACGTGGGATTATCAATCCCGCCGTGAGATTGGGCGGGGAAGGTAATTTCCTAATCTCAGGAAGAGACTGCAGCAGGTGGTTTGCGGGTCCTTTTTCTAGAAAAAAAAAACTTTTTTCTCTAGAAAATCATCAGCATTGACACACCGGGAGGTTAAGTTTAATTCAACTGAATTTAAATTGAATTGTGTTTTGGGAACCGCCGGTGAAATGATTGATTTTTTTTTTTTTTTTTTTTTTGCGTGGAAGTGTGGCGTGGTTTGAAATGTGCATCCGTGCCTCCGTGGGGACTTTCCCAAATGTTGCGTCCGCGCTCCGGTGCGGGATTTGACGGCCTACCTTGATGAGGCTGCTGCGTCTGGGGATCGTGTTGGAGGCTGGCTCCGGACCCACGCACTCCCACGGAGGAGACCCGCAACCCGGTTCGGTCCTCGGTGCGTCCGATGCGTGGCAGTCGCCGTTCGACACCGGTTCGCTGGTCGGGCCTCTACCGGTTCCGACTCCCGCCGGCGCGGCTTTCCGGGCGGCGACCGGCGGACCGGCGGCGCGCCCGCTCTCCCCGCGTTCGGCCATGGCGCTCGACGTTTTTTCGTGCGCGCTTCAGTCGGCGCGCACGCGAATTGCACGCGCAGGGGGACGCGCCATGGTTTCTTGTGGGAGGTTGTACGCGTGCGTGCGTGCGTGCGTGCACGTGTAGGGGGGGTGAACTTCTTTCTCTAGACGACTTCCTTCCTTACGCGTGCACGCGCGTACGCACACGCAGGCGAAGATAGCGGCGCGTGCACACACACACCTTCCACATCAGCGCTCGTTCTTCATCTGCCTGCGTGCACACACACACACACACACACACAGGCACACACACACACACACACTTACACACACACAACACCCTTTACTGCGAGCATGTGTGCGCGCGCATGCTTTTACTCAGTCATTACGTGTGTGGGTGTGTATGTGTGTGTGTGGGTGTGTGTGTGTGTGTGTGAGGGAGGGGGGGTTTGAAAACAACTGTTGGCACGTTCTATCCACACGCTGTCACTGTCACACAATATAAGTTGCATGTTTACTAATATGCAACTTAATGTTTTTCATTCTTGGAGGAAAGTCTTCACACACACACACACAATATACACATGTGGAAATTTTATGTATACACACTTATCTGTGTGTGTTGCATCTTCTTCTGCTTAACCTGCACTATATGGGCTATTTAGATATAAATATCCATACATGTATATAAGTATTACTATGTGTACAGGAATGTCCCGGAAAATTTGAATATTGTGATAAAGTTCTTTATCTTCTATAATGCAATTAAAAAAACAAAAAATAATTTTTCATGATATTCTAATATTTTGAGATAGGATTTTTGAGTTTTCTTAAGATGTAAGCCATAATCATCAATATTAAAATAATAAAAAGCTTGCAATATTTCAGTTGATTTGTAATGAATCCAGAATGTATGACATTTTTGTTTTTGTTATTGCATTACAGAAGATAAAGAACTTTATCACAATATTCTTATTTTCTGAGACAGTCCTGTATGTATACAGCATGTGAGTATATATACCTGTATATATACATGGATATGGTCACATATAGATATACATATATATCTATATATGTTGATACACACATGTATATATCCATATTAGTATACATATATCTATATATATATGTATGTATCTACATACACACATTTATGTATCTATTCTAACGCTCAGGAAAACAGCTGAAAAAAGAATATATTTATACATATATACATACACACATATACTTGGATATTTTTAAACATGTATATATACACATTCAGATATACACACATATATGAGCGTGTATACATGTGTATGTATACATATGTATATACACACGTATGAATATTTACATATATTGTGTATATATGTATGGTTACATAGACACTTCCATGCATACACCCATATATACATGGATGTTCATATGTATGTATTAATACATACATATTTACATTTATGTGAGTATATATATATATATATATATATATATATATATATATATATATATATATATACAGTATCTCCTAGACGTCTAACATGTAGTGTCCCTCTGATGGTCTATTTCCCAATCCTATCTTGAGGATCCTCAATATCTTCATCTCTGCTACCTCCAGTTTTGCCTCATGTCTCACTTTTCAAAGAATGTCAAAGTCAGCTTTATTATTAATTTCTCCGGATGTACCGGACATACAGGGGAATTGAGAAGACGTTTCTCGCAATCCCACAGTGACATGAAATTGACAAAATAATAATTATAATTAGAGAGTGCAAATTAGCAGTAATGTTGACAGTTACATTAAACAGTAAATATTAAACTATGAGGCATGAAGTGCACACAGATACGAACTGATATTTGATGGCGGCAAGTAGTAGCAGGGGTTTTTTGTGTGTAGTTTAATCCAGGCATGTCCAAAGTCCAGCCCGCGGGCTGAAGACCGCCCGCTTTCAAATTTACACCTGCCGGCATCCTCTCTAAAATCAATAATATGCGGCTGCCAGCACTGTTGACCACATATTTATGTTTTATTTTATTTTAAGCTGTTTTATATTTCACCAGAAGATGGCAGTAGACATGTAGCCACACTCACCACGGGATACTTTGGGCCTTGCTGCAAAGGTCAAAGGTCATCCTTTCCAGCCCATTTCAAAAATGGCAACTTTAACTAAAAAAGGAACGTTGACAGCGAGGGACTGTCGCTTTCAGGATAAGCGTTTAGATTTGTACTCTGTGTTAAGACATGAATAATATGCCATTTGAAGTTTAAAAAAAATAATAATGAAATAGTTTATTTGCATTTAATGTTAATAGTTGAAAGACTGTCAGGTTTGTGGGATGTAGGGTGTGGGATAATGGGAGAGAATTCAGCATCCTGACAGCGTGGTGAGTGAGTGCTGGAGCGGCCCTTATTATATTGATAACATATTCCTATTGATTATGTGCAGCTTTTGCAACTTTGATTTTTGGACTTAAGACTTTATCTTAACACAGCAAACCTGGCTGAGGGTGTGAGCTCCCTTTTCCATGGAGCCAGAGAAAGTCCAGTTTGTCAAACTCAAATATTGCTATTAATATTCTTATTGCTCAGCGTCATTTCATTTGATTATTTCTCTTTATTTCCCTTTCTGTTATGAACCTCTTTGCTTTGCGCTGCCGATTCCATATTCCATAAGCAAGCAAAGTTTCCGCAAAGCGACCTGTTTGACTTTGTAAGGAAATAATAGGATTTATAAATACACGTATAATCTCATTTGTGAAATTAAGCCATCTTGAAAGATTTGTAATTCTGTATTATGTGAGTTTTAGGGGGACACAGAACCTTTCTGTTGAGAAAGGGTTGAGTTTGCTTTCATCTAGTGTCTGCAGAAGTTAGAATAGATTTACGTAATCAAATTTCACACCATTTAAACTATGAAAAAGAAAAATAGCTATCGTAAAGAATTGAAAGAAAAAAGGGTGACATGATTATTGAGTGTAGCATGGACATGGTTTTGTCTTGTCTTGACTTTTTTAACCATTTTACCAAAACCATCACCCCTTTTGAATGAAAAAAAACATTATAGAACTAACCAAACATTAAAAATAAACAGTTTATTGACAAGCTAAGTAGTATTGATGAATCCTCACAACAAACATGTAAACATTCTTCCCTGATTGTATATGTGTGTGTGTGTGTGTGTGTGTGTTGCAAAACAAGGTTTTAAGACCTCAAATCAGGGATCTACACATTTTTCATTTCTTACACCAAATTGTGTTTTATACTGCAATAATGTGTGTTTAACAATATTTTAACAATATCATTGTCACTTGTATTTATTTATAGGTTATTTAAATTTCAATTGTGTGCAAGTGGCAGTGAGTAAAGCCTGTGTCATAGCCATGTAAAAATTTAAATTTATATAATTTCTCTATATGCTACACTGTGCTGCATCCCTCATGCAGTACCTTCTTATATCCGCTAGAGGTCACTGTTTCCCGCTGAAGACCTCCGCTACGAATTCAATGCAAATAAAAGCAACAACTGCATAACTGCAGTGGAGGGCTATGTGTTATCTCAACAACCTATTCGAGATTGATATCAGAACACATGCATAGTCGTAAGCTAGTTTGAAAGAGTATATTTTCAGAGCTTTAGTCAGGGAAATGCCCGGGTGACGGTAAAACTTCTGTTTAATGACCAAGAGCTGTTGATGGTCAATGCCACGCCACACAAGCCTGCAATACAACTAATTGTTCCTGCTCAATTCCAGGTAAAAAAAAGAAAAACAGATTTCATTGCATCCAAAGCACAGCCACAAAATTCCCAGCAACCCCAAAAAGCATCGACATAAACCCCAACATTCGTGACTCACTACAATATTTATGAAAATGAGAAAACGAGGGAGAAAGTCAATATAATACTGAACCTCACAAAATCACATAGCTGACATTTATTATTCTTATATAATAACACCTTGAGCTAACAAAACAGGATGAGCTGTGTTTTATAAACAAAGAAACCAGAGGAGACCTATACAGATGGTTCATGTAGCGTTTTTACTCCACCCTAAAACACTCAAGTTTTGGTAAAGAGTAAATGTATGTCAACACATTAAAAGTAGAAATAAACCAAAAAAGGAAATACTAGAATGAAATAAATAGCAGCGGAGAATCTGCGGACCCCTCTGACATGCTAATGTTTGCTACAGTTATAGAGCGTAGATCTCATACAGTTCACAGATTTGCATTTATACTCATTTTAATGATCCCATTCATGGACAGAAATCCTTAGCTGTAAATCTATACTGACAGGCGGAGAGTTGGGCTGGGTGGCCTCGGGAAATGAACTCATCCAAAATTCGAAGGAAGCTAAATGACATCTTGGCAAGGCCGTGGCTACACCCACACACTCTTTGGGACACACACAGAAAAATAATCAATAATCATTCCCAGCAGGAGAGGTTATTATGTAAAACTCTTCTTTGGCAGCCCTCGTGAAACAATGTGAGACCTTTTATGAGATGACTTACTGGTGGTCTCTGGAGTCCCTAAACGCAGAACAGGGGGCCAGAGCGATCAGTTACCGAGCTCCACGTCTGTGGAACCATCTTTTTGCTTATGGTTAGCCCAAGGCTAGGTGCATATCTCTCATTCCCCCAATCTACCTCTCCTGTCTGCACCCATGTACCTTCATCCACGCGCGATAGAAACCTCATATCGTCTCCAGAGTCCTTGGCTCTCTCATTTCTCAGGAGCCGTAGCTCGATCTACACCAACAGTATTGCCAGGTGCCGCTATTATTGTTTCATTTCAGCTATTACCATGAAAACGTTAGCACTGCTGGTATTATTACTACGAGGTCTATCATCTTTTTTTTTTTTTCAATAGTCCTTGAGCTGGAGTAAAAGAAATAATGGTCAGTGTTGGATAAAATTGCAAACTCTGTCTTTCTACCCCAACCTGTCAAGATAGAAGGCCGCCTGCATTCAATTGGGATCCGTCCCAGAGTTTCCTGCACGCTGTAGCCAAATGTTGGATTTCTGTCATTTTAATGGAAAGCGTTATCAGACATATTGTGTTTTGGCGCTGTATAAATAAAATCTGACCTGACTTGACCCTCACTGGTCCGTGCCACCCGGCCGATGACCTCTTATCCTTCAAGGCTGACACGATGAACCTCTTTTTCCTTTTTCATTCCTTTTTGCTGCCGTAACCATGGAAACCACATTGTTATCATCCAACACGTTAGTTCAAATCTTTATTTTTTCCTTCGAGGGCCGTGACTCTCTTTCTGAGCTGATCCAGTCAGCAATTATCCCCAGTGAATTTTTGTGTTGGTTTAGAGCCTAAGCACTTCCTCAGGTGCGGCTGGACACACACACACACACACACACACACACACACACATACAGACCTTTGACTGTTCATTGTTGGATGGGAAGGGAACATTGTCACAAAGCAAGGAAAGATCATGATAGAATACAAATTTGTCTAATCCGTTTTTACACTGATTTGCCCTCATTTGTACCATAATGTTTTAATTTGTTATTTTACAAGGAGATCAGTTTTTTTATAAAAAAAAAAAAAAAAAATGACAGATCAACTTTCATGGGTTACAACCCAATAAATAGTGTGAGCCCATCTGGGTATAATCCAGGAACATGTTGGATTGTCGCGGCCGCCTACACGTTGGGCTCGCCTGCTGCTAGCGGCCTGTTTTGTCTCAACCTGAAGTGAGGAGTTCAAGCTAAAATCAAAACGCAACGCATGAAATAAAAGTATAACGGTCTTTTTCACACGTTGACCTCATTGCCCCTGCAAAGATGTGGGTCCGGTGGCTATTCGCGGGGCCAAATGTTTGTCCATCCTCGAGCATTTGGGAAATGGGATACTCATAGCAGATGATGTGCTTGAGGTGGAGCCAAGTAGTCTGATATTTCATCATGGAGTCATGGACGTCCTACTTAGTCAACTACTTTTCTTTCTGCCGCTGAGTGAACGGCGAAGGGAGCAGAGACAGCAATCCCTGCACCACAGACAAGCTAGTGTTAGGTCTTATATTCTTAAAACCCTTGTCATGCTGCTGACAAAATGCTACCGTCATCTCACAAAACACCATAATGACTGCGGAACAGGAGGTTTGGTTCAAAACAAAACACAAGCCTTAGAAAGAATGCTTTATCCCATTAATATTGAAAATGCTGTCCTTGGAAATGGACTTTTCATCAAACTATGAATAAATTAAAGAGCAACTTTAAACATAAATAAATAAATAAATAAATTTTATATGATATAATATAATCCGATGAGTTTCAACTAACCAGTATGAAGCTCACACATCTTATCTCTATCTAATCTCAATGTGTGTGTGTGTGTGTGTTAGTGCACATGCATGTGTGTTAACTATCTTTATATATATATGCAGAGGGTGCATCTTTGTATGTATATGTGTATACAGTACATATACTATATTGAAATTTAGATTTGTATTTAAATCTGTCAGAGACATACAATAGAATAGAAGCGTTATTGTTATCGTACAACCAGGCAAAAATTTGAGCGCAATTCCACAATTGTGTTTGAAGACAGAGGGAAGAAAGAGAAACCATTATCTATAATTCGTAGGACAACTGCACATTCTCAGTCTACAACACACAGCATTTGGAATGAGTTTACAAATGGAGTTTCCGTTATTGCACATTTGTATGTGTTTTTGCACATTTTGTTTCAGTATTGCACATTTTGGTATGAATTTTTGCACTTACAGTTCAGTCATTGCTCATGCTGGGATGGCTTATTGCACATATCTTTTCATTTTTTCCACATGGAGTACGAGTTATTGTACATATAGCTTCAGGTATTGTACATGTGGTGTCTCAGTTATTTCACCTGAGTGTTTAATATTTTCACAGCTGAGGGAAAGAAACTGTTTGTCATCCCGAAGGTGGGAGAGGTGGGAGAGAGAGAGTTTCACATCAACACCCACGCTAGTGCTTATCTGAGGGACGCCAAATATGAAATTAAAATCAAATGTTTTTGCTTTGCTGCTGATGATGGGTTTTATTCAATGTCAGAAGAGAAATAGAAAGTTAAGAAATATTTAAATATCCTGCTTCCAGCGGCTGTCCATCACGGCAAGGACAGACATGTTTGCACATGGATACACAGTGCATTGTCTATCCGACCTTGGGACATGGAGCCGTTTGTCTCAATCTTATAGTAATACATGAAGACGGATACGTGCCAACAGATGAATGTGCGTGTTGTGGCTTGCACATTCAACACCTCTTACATAAATGGCAAATATTAAATGATGAGACATTTTGATTTGATGAAATTAATGGAGAGAACCAAGTTGACTGGGTGAAAGGCATTTTCTGCAAGGGCATTATATTGTGGTATACCGGAAAAAAACATTCACGCCAGCGTAACGCAATGCAACGTTGTTTCTTCAAAGTATGAATCCACGCATTGCGGAGTATGTGCACAGTAATGCAAACAACTTTAGCATGCATTATTTCCTTGATGAAATTGGGGTCCTGGAGGTCTACTAAATACAATGATGTGTTCCATATTGCCCTGCAAAGTTTCCTGGGTGTGCGCTGTAAAATATTTCTTTCAGATAATTATTTCATAGCTAGGTGAATATATATGTATGTACACCCAAGTATCTTGTCGAGATGGTAATCGGCTTGGCCTCCAGTTTGGAAATTCATTCATTGACAAGGCAAACTTGCACGATTAAGAAGAATATGACAGATCTCCATGTCTCCATGAGCAACCGTTGTGATTTTTTACATATATACACCCACATGTGCACCATTTTCATCGCAATTTATCATTTAACAGTCGCAGTGTCCCCAGACATTGAGTGAAATATTAATATTTACTGTTAAAATGTCTCTTTTCGATCTTCCTGAGTAGTCCTGACTCCAACTGACAAGTACATTTCATTGAAAAATGGGTGGAAAAGTGGATTTTTTTATCGACTGAAAATGATGTATGTATGATGCAGTTGTTTTGGTTTGCAAATGAAAACTTAACCCGAACCTGCCATCCATATTTTTGAGCATTAAATGTGCCCTTTCTGGCATTTCTTAACCTGAACTCAGCTTAAGTTTCACTCTTATCTCCTTCAGTCAGTTCAGAGCAACATCTGGAAAACAAGGGAAACTGAACTGAATTACTGGAGATGTGATTTTTTTTTTTCCCAGAAAGGCAAACATCAACGCACTATTAGTCGTCAAAACGTAAATACGGCATCTTTTCAAGAATGAATTATCAATTTATTTCTGCGAGAAAAATCATGGCATTTTGTCTTCTATTTTCCAACCTTCCCTTTCACCAATGCATCACACTGTGTACTACTGAGTACCACTACTCAGTACGATGTGTCACCTTCGAGCCAAAGTCCTCATACGTGTGAACATACTTGGTTTTGGTAAATAAAACTGATTCTCACTGTGAATCTTGCATTGATGAAAAGTTGTCAGCAAAGTTGTCCCCTTAGTTTACAGCGTTCCGATCGGTGCTTGACCCCTTTTTGGGACGTCTCCATGACAATCATGCATCTTGCTGTGGCATGGTATAGTGTGGTTTGGAGGACGGGGCTCTTTATATTTCTTTTATATCGTCATATATTTTATTTATATTTCAGAAAAGGATGTTGGTAAATTAATTGCTGGAAGTGATTATTACGATCAGTATTAATGGAATCTTTCAATTGCTGGGGTGGGAAGAGGAAGCAAAATCCTGGTCTGGGAAAGTAATATTTTTTGTGCCTTTCTCCCACCGTTATTGTTCTACACCTAACATAAAATTATAATAAGAGAAAATAAAAAATGTGATAACTTTGTGAAAGTTGTTTTTTGGATTTTAAATTGAGCGTCTGCAATCTGATACGAAGTACCAGGATCATGTGACTGAGTGGGCGTGGCCCGGCTGATGCGAGTGTATCTTTGGGCACACTAATTGTTGCGCACTTACCACTCGATTCATTAGCTCATTTTAATTGTTTTACATATGGTAAGTTATTTTCATTGTTTTTACGTATTCGCACGTCTAGGTAGACGAGCTTCCCTTGTATCGCGAACTTCATACCGTCCTAGCTCTTATTCAAGCCTGTCGGCGGTTTGCTAATATTAGCTTGTTTCACTCCCTCCCCCACCAGCTGCGCTGCGTTGTACCGCCAATAGCTAAGCTAGTGTCGGAGTACCCAGTGGCGTCAAAGGCGAAAACTCGAAAAAACAAACCGACATCAACAAAAAAAAAAGCCACAACACGATATCACACGAGAGCTAAACAAATTATATGAAAGCGAATAAGTCGTATTTATATATCCACGCTAGCCGGACCAGGCCACACTTTGATATGCTAGTTGAAGTGAAGCGCTAGCAAGTGTTTAGCGTCGGCTCTCTCGCATGCTGCGTAACTTTTTCGGAGAGTGTCAAGGTTAACTTCCAAACAAAAGATTCACGGACCATAGAAGCAGCCATTTACTTATCACTTTGTCGGTATCGCAGTGTAAACTCGCCTAAAACAAATGTTTAAATGTATTCAAACTTATTGAAATGAGACTACAAAAGGCGCTGGATTGTGCTCAAAGGTTGTGGTAAGGGGCAAGCTAACGATTCCTTTGATCACTTCCACTAATGACACTGGACAGAATATGTAATCGGTGCGAGTTTTATTTAAATAAACAAAACATGGGGAAGAAATGTATACTAATTTGACCAGGTCACGGCATCAGTACGTAGAAATTAGATTTTACTCTCTGAGGAAACTGCTACTTCAACCATGTTCCGCTGAAGTTATTAACTACTGTAAACTTAAGTAGCTCAGTTGTGTGGTATAGTGGATACAGTTTATCTGCCATTCAGTTAGCTGGATTTGTTTAAAATTATAGCAGAAAGTGAATAAAAAGGGAGATTTTGTTTGTTTGTCTTCCCGATGTGATAGTTTAGAAGCCACAGCGCAATCTCAGTACATGGTATTGTACAGTAAAAAGATGATATAACTAAAGATACACTTAAATGCATGTCCAGGACACACGTCTCTCTAAAAACACCATCGACGATTATTGAAAGTAACACATTCATAGACCTAACACTTAAAATGTGTCTAAGGTTTTTGTAATCATTACAAATTTCACAAATTATGTATTGCTTATCTTTTTGTAATTGCCTTCTTTTCTTTGGCTGCTTTTCACAACGTCCTGTTCAGCCAGTTCCACCCACTTTGTCTACTTTGATACTTCTCCAAAACCTTTGGTTGACTTATTGGCGATTTTTAGCCAGATTTTGATATGTATGACATCAGAAGACAACTGTCCTGTGCCTTATCCATTTAATTTATTTGCACTACTTATTGGCCAGCATTACTCAATCATGAGTAACATTTAGTTTGAGTTTTCTACAAGTTGAGAACAATTTAAGGAGCCAAACTTCTGTTATTGTGTTTTGATTTGTAGGACACTGATAGGTCAAGCAGCAGCAGCAGCAGCAGCAGCAGCCCAGCATCCTCCCACAGGTTGCCCAATGGGTTTGCTCTTCCTAAGGGCCAGCGGATCCCTAATGCCATTTTTGTTGGTGGAATTGACTCATCGGTAAAGCTCCATCCATCATGTTTACATTGGTACAAGTCAAATTTCATGTTAAAGATTTTTTTCACTAATTTCACAAACCCTGAAATGGCCCATGTAATCATCTGTGTTGTTATAATTTCTAGATATGTTTTTGAGACCAATCTCTGAATTGGCCTTACGTTGGGGAAACTGGTCCCATTACCGAACTGTGCACAATAAATCGTTTTTAACCACAACAGTATGAAATGGATAAACCGAAGTTTTGTAAATCCTGATTCCAACTAAACTCGCTTTTTCCTCTTGAAACACATTTCAAATGATAAGGTTGATGAAGATGAGATGGGCAGCTGCTTTGCGCAATTTGGTCGAATCAAGGATGTGAAAATCATAATGGTCCGTGAAGGGCTCAGCAAAGGGTGAGATCTTTCTCTTTAGACACTTGTGTTTTCACCAGCGGATTCCTAGTAAAGGCACGACTATTGTTTGACATCTGCTCATAATTGTAATGAAGTTCGAAGGGAACTGTTACTTTGATATATTTTCTAGAATTAATTAAATAAGTTTGTGCAAAGCAAATGGAGCATTGTCGTGTGATAGAAAACTAAGCAAAAAGTGTTGCATCGTTTTTATTTTATTTTAGCATATTTCACGATTTAATCAGTTTTCTTTTTTTCATTTCATGTTTTGTGTGCTGAGTTTTTAAGTTAAAATTTCTCCTTGATTTCTTTGCTTCCTCTCCAAGGTATGGATTTGTGTACTTCGAGGAGGATGTTGACATTGAGTCAATCATCGAAGTAAGTGGAAATAGTTTAATCACTGTAATGTTTTTTTTTATTGGCACCTGAAATTAATTCTATTTTTTACCTTAGCAACAGATCACTATCAACGGCAGGAAACTGAAGCTGGGCCCAGCTATCGTTAGAGACAAGAGCCACCGTATGTATTTTTTTTCAAGTTTGTTTTACAGTTGGTCAAAACAATATAAATGCCTTTTCATGCTGTAACTTTCTCCCCTCCCCACTGTTATAGGCGCCACGTCAGCCCGTCCAACACCTTATGTAGTGCCTCAGTTGGCTTACAACCCTTGCTGCTCACCTAATGGAGGAAATATGAGCCATTTGTCACCCATTCTCATTCCAAGCAATTCCTACAATCAGGTAATAAGGATATTGGGCTTAGATAGATCAGTTAATAAAACTCAAGTTGTAAGGAAATCTCGTTAAGCAATGCTGGCAGATTCCTCACACATTCGTCTTTTCTGTAAGATAAACTAAACAGTACTTTCTCCGCAGTGATCTCCTTATTAGAACAACCGAGAACTGTGGTGCAGAATATAAATTGACTGTAAATGTCCCAGAAACTGAATAAAGGTAGTAGTTGAATCTGAATATTAAAATATTCAGATCTTACTCAAACTCTGTCTACTTTAGTGGTACTTTTAGACATTAAAAAATGTTGAAAATAAAATGTAGTGCCTCCAGTGATTTTCCTGCAGATGTGACATCTTTGTGACATAAATCACTGCAAAAACACCACTGTGTTGATATTTTCTCTTTGGATCTCTAAGCAGGTCTACCCTTGCCCCAGCATGGAATGGGTCATGATGCCGCAGATGCCAGTTAACTTTGGCCTGAATCCCTGTGGCTACTATGTATGTGTACTCACACGCTAATGGTATCAAGTCTCCTAGTTGATCGCCTAGATTCCATAATTTGATCCTGGACGGTCAAGAATTATATCGTTGCCCTTTTTACTGGCAGATCCTGCCCCCCCTTGTGTACACTACAGCGCCCTGGATGACAGACCAGAGCACATGCCCAGGGATTCAGGAAAGATTGAATTTTGTGGACATGTGAGTAAAATAATAAACGCAAGAAACTTAACGCTGCGATACCAGTCACTTTTGTGAAAACACTCATGTTGGTTTCTGCGACATCAATATTTCTGGATTAGGAAAAACAGTCATTCTTCATTGTCTATAGTGCGTATCCTACAGTCAGGGTTGCTGTCATCGGCTGAAAGGAAAGATTCACCTTAGATCAGTCATCAGTTGGTCACAGGGCCACGTGTAGAGCCATAGAACCATTCATTTTCTTCAAGGCTTCAGCAAGTTTTATTTTTTATCTCAAAACAACAGTGTTTATAGATGTATTTTTCAATGTGTGATACTCACTTATACCACTAGATGGCACTGTGTTGTCAGTATATGCAAGACCAAATCATTCATTATTATCTATACCACCAATCTGCATGTGCGTTTGCGGTTGCAGGGATGCCGGAGCCTATTCTGATAGTCAGTGGGCGAGAAAATAATGTCATCAATGAATACTTGTTACCCATGGTACAGCCTTGTTTTTATGTATTCTGCATAAATGGAGTACAAAACGATTTCTTGGCATTCTCTTTTTTTTCCTCGTTAAACTCCTGTACACCCCACATGGACAGCACCCCAAAAAAGCAATGTCTGCGAGGAGCGTTGGAAACAATAGCCATTGAGGGCTAAGAGCACTATATGTGTTTTAGCTGCATTTCAATAGTTTGCACAAGATGCTGGCAAACACTGAAGCCACTGACACAAGATATAGGAGTGATTGTATTCTTTTGCAGCATAAAATGACAGATATTTAAAAAAATGTTTTTGTGTATTATTCTGACTATTTTCACTTGCCTGTCCTAGATCGATAGGCCCTCTTGAACCGGTGATCGTCTTGCTCTGATTCCTCTCTGTTTTGCTTTCAGTAACAGTCTGTCCACTCTGGATGGAAACTGGACGTTTAACAGACGCCACTGCAGCCATGAAGATGTCCCTTGTGCACCCATTGCTGAAGAATATCCGACACTGCATGACATGAGCACATGTCCACCTTACTAGTCTGATCAGTCGCTTGCTTTTAGCTTTCATGGATCCCACAGTTAAGTTTAGTGCAGGAATAAATTCTCACATTTCTAGTGTTCATTCAACAGTTCTAACATTCTCACTGTGCCTAAATGGCTCGCAGTTTCTTTGTATCCCCCCCTTTTTGTTGTTACAACCCAAAACATTGTAAGCCTACCTCTTTGGCTCTTTATATATTTTGTTTAATTTATTTTTTTAAGTTATTTTTAAATGGTTGATTTTTGTTTTATTGTGTGTGTGTGTTAGTATGTGGAACACTGTCTTTTACAACGTTTTTTTTTTCTGGAGTAATAAATATATATATTTCAACTATATTATTTAACATATATTACTAAACTATAGTTATATAAATAATTAGTCCACAGGAATCCAGAAGCTGTTGTTCACAATTCAAAGCAGTTTTTTGTTTGCTTTTATTCCGTAACTTCAGGTATTGATCACAGCGGTGACTGAATCTTCAGGAATCTGACTCAGGTTCTGAGCACCGCCATGCTCAGAGGATAAGTGATCTACCGTAGGGGGTATTGAAGGATTGCATTGTGGATCCCTGCCTCCCCCCTATACTCATCATATATCATTACATGCCATCTCATATTCGGGGTCCAAAACATTTTATAAATCACTGTGAAAGTGACGGACGTCATTTGAAGTAAGATACTGTTCAGGTTTTGGGGTATGTTAAAGAATTGTACTAGATTTACTCCACTGTTTGTTTTCGGCTGGTGTTTTATCTCATCAATGGTTGAGTTTGCATGTTGTAATTTGGTGTCACAAACGTTTTTCTCTTTATGTCCTCAATCCAGCTTCATGTTTTCATCCATGCTCACAGGCCTGGTTCTCAGTTAAATCTTGTGTTTGGTCTGCAAGGTGCACTGTGTTTGAGAAGAGTTCAGAGATCACATGCACTGCATTACTCATTTTGGGTGACTTGATGTGAATGTTTTTGTTTTGCGTTGTGATGTCAATGTTTGGAAAAATAAAAGCTGGATTATATTAATGTACATGATTTTTTTGTTAATTCAGCCTCATATTTTAGGCTCAATGTGCTCACAGGCCTGATTCTCAGTTAAGTCTGGCCTTAATATGGATGTTGGGTTATAATCATGTGCATGATTTTTTTTTTTGGATGGTTTTCTTGGTGCAAAGTCATTATTTTTCCTGCTGATGCTTGAAGGCTAATTTTCTAACAGTCCGTTTTCTGTTTGCAGTCAGATTCGAATCGGCTGTTTTTCCCTGGCAACAAGCTCCATCATCCGGTCATAGGGCGATATGTCTCGGTCACAGTCCCCGGTGATGTGCCTGCCAATCCCACCCGCCAGGCCCCACCCAAAATACCCCGAGTCAGACGCTCTTGCATTATTGACAAGTCTGGGTGGCTTCTTATGAAAAATGTATTTCTTTATTATTATTTTTTTCTTCCCGGGTGAAAAACTACGCGCCTCGGGCTGGGCTGTGAGAGTCATGTGACCACCGCCGGAAACTACCGGGAACGCAGCTGTGAGTACAACTTCATCCCCTCGCCCCAACACACACACACACACACACACACACACACACACACTTTTCTCCGCGCCGGGGGGAAACCCGCCGCCCTTTTCTCAGAGGCGCGCTGGATGCGTAGGTACGCGGAGAGAGTGAGAGTGTCCGTCGAGGACGCCTCAACGGCGGTCACCTCCCATCTCCCCACTCACCCCCAGATGGAACAACCGCGTTTTCTCTCTCGCCTTGTTTCCTCACAGGAGCCCAGAGCGAAGCCCAAGGGACGTGACGGCGGGGACCGTCCGAGGCAGCCTTCGTCCCCCTCTTCCCCCGAAGACAGCGCGCTTCCAGGTGGGTGTCTCTCCGGTAGCTTTCCGCTGTAATATTTCGGAATTCCTAAAAGTATGAAATGCGTTCTTAACAGCGAATAGTTTCCCCGTTGCCGTGTTGAAATGTAACCGTGTCAGTTTTGTTTTGTTTCTCGGTAAACTTTTTAAAGAAAAATGTTAATTTCGTTCCATTGACATTCTGAATCGCCTGACGACATGGGTCAGCTCGCGCGCGCGCACGCACGCAGGCGCACGCGACGATTCGTAGGGAGCGCCAGCGTCTTGTGGCACGTGCGCCGGACCCTAAAAAAAAATCAAAAATATATTAAAAAAAAGAACGTGTCCGTCAACAGGTTGTGCGTGCAATGTTGGGGCACTTTCCCCCAAAACCCTCAAAAAAAAGACATTGTATCTGCAAGAGCACTTGTTTAAGAGCTATACTTTTCTCCATTCTCCTATCCTTACTTGTTTGTTTGTTTGTTTAGAAGTTTATTAGGACAGTGTACAATTGCATTAAGCACAGAGGCAGAGATGTTTATACCTGATTGTAGCTCCCAGCTAATTTCCATCTGTAGTCCTGGACAATACAAACATAAAACTGTACAAAGTAGACAATATATATAAAGTATACAGATAGGCAGGAGTTTGAATGTGATCCCGACCATCTAAAGTTTTTATCTGAACACTGCCCTAAAATTCCCATCATTCAGGGATGATTTTCAGTTTTAGGCCATCGTTCTCATCTCCCGTTTGGTATCAGCTAAAATCGGCACACATTTAACGGTGACGTGCATTATGTCTTGTGAGGCACGCCTACCATGAGGCAGGAGAACTGCATGCCTCACCTAGTGGCTCTTCACAGAACTCAAAAGTAGTAATTGTTGACAAAAAACTCTGTTTTGCTAGTTCATAGAGTAAACGTGTTTAAACATTTTAATAGTGACGTATAGAGAGACAGCAATTCAGCCTTAGGGCAGAGTTGGCCGGCAGTCAGCTGTCATTGCGCAAGTTACGTTGAGGCTCAACGGTCCGTGGCCTCACCGCATGGCTCTTCTCAGTATTTGAACAGTAAATGTGAAAATCAAGTGGTTTTGAATTAAAAAAAAAAGTGAAACCGTTAAAGTTAAATGAAAAATACCTTTACAGCACAAATCACTGATAAATATAGCAATTTGATTCTTTTTTTTCATTATATATTTTGTTCTTTCCAAGATTGGCAAGTGAGGCACGGCCTTTTCTGCCTCCCCAGACTACACATCACTGATGTATACCCGTTGTAGTCCCCACCACCGCCGCCACCCATTTCAACTGCCATTACAGGACTGTCTCAGAAAAATAGAATATTGCGATAAAGTTCTTTATCTTCTGTAATGCAATTGAAAAAACAAAAATGATGTTTTCATGATATTCTAATACCTTGAGATAAGAATTTTTAGTTTTCTTAAGATGTAAGCCATAATCAGCAATATTAAAATAATAAAAGGCGTGCAGTATTTCAATTGATTTGTAATGAATCCAGAATGTATAACATTTTTGTTTTTGTAATTGCATTACAAGAGATAGAGAACTTTATCACAATATTCTAATTTTCTGAGACAGTCCTTTATGTTTGCCCGCAGCCGTTCAGGCCAGGAATTAAAAGCCCCATAAAAGCTCAGCCCTGCTATCCTCCACAAGAATCTGTGGTATCTCCCGCCGGGATTTGGGGTCTTGTTGTCGGCCATAAGCACAGATGGCTGTGCATAAAATCACAGCTGCCCGGTCATGCCTCTCTCTGTGCACCGCTGCAGATTGCGTCTTGCAATTCACTCCGGGCTCGACCGTCTCGTAGGTCTCTTTACGCACTCGTTACCTCAGGGGTTTGTTTCGCCGCCGACCTTTACCTCTCTCGATCTGGCACTCAGGGCCGGCGAGATGGGAGCTCGCATCCCCGAGCCCCCTAGCCTTCTTGAGAAAAACATCTCGACTCCATCCTTCCCCATGTTTCCTCATCACCCGTCTGTGGACACCTCACTTCTTTGGTCAGAAAGCCTCGGAGGTGAACCCTCGGACTATGTTGACGGCCCTTCTCAGTCTGCTACCATTAAGCAGACTTCAACTCACCTGTGAATGAACAGACTCCTTTTCGGACAAAATAAGAATTCTCCGGGAAACTTCAATTCCCCGTCTAGATTAAACAATTGCTTCCACTTTACTATTAAAAAATGTTGATGCGCTACTTTTTAGCATTAGTAGGTAAGTTCGATCGCTTTTCAGCTAAGATCAAGTTGTTTTATATGTGTACATATTTCAGTAACTACGACCCACAGCTGGTGAGAGCGGACTGTGTGTGTATATATATGTATATATATACATAGCAATACAAATTCCTTTACTTAGGTTTTAAATTGTTGACGCCGACCTGTGTAAAATACATGCGAAAACAACTTCTACAAACTACCTCCGGGGTAGTTAATAAACGGTGATGCAACTCGTTTTCCTCAGGTCGCACTGTCTGTGCAAAAGATCAGCGATTCAGTAGAAAAAGAAAACAAGAAAAGTGTGTGTACACGCCCCCTAGCGGCCACGCACTTTATTTACATTGAACCCCCCCCCCCGACATTTGAATCTGACAAAAGCGTCTCTTCCTGGAAAGCACCTCCCCCTCCCCAAAGTGGTGCGGCAGGTAGCAGAGCTGCACGGATTACGCTCCCGCTTAAATCCGCTGTCATTTCAAAAACTCCGTTACAAGAGATTCTCTAATGAGGGACCCCACTCCCTGGCTGTCTCCCTCTACTCCCCTTTCTATCTCTTTCAATCCTTTTATCTGTCTCCGTCTGCTGTCTCCTCGCGCTTAATGGCTGTTTTCGCTGTCAAGGCCTTTTTCTGCCTGCGCGTCTGCAAGGGAGCAATCGAAAGATCCTTTTTGAACTTTACATGTAGAGAAAAAGGGAGAGTTGCGTGCGCGCGAAAAGCCTCCCAAGTCTTGAACTTCCTGTCTGTGATATGACACTCTTGGGCTTTTATTCTTTTTCAGTTGCAGTTGTGTTCAATTACAGAGGTCTGTTTCTATACCGCCGAGTTACCTTTAAAACAGCGGCTTTGTTTTTTAAACACAGTTGTCAGTGAGCATTGCAAAGTAGTTGTTAAATAAAGCAGTGGGAATCCGGTGCAGTCGAGCCCAATTGGACGGCCCACTGGGATTCTTGACCAATAACAGCGAACAAAATTGAGCAAATTTGTACGAGGAAGAAGCTATAAAAAAAATGTACCGTGTCGGAGCCAAAAGGAAGGGGGAGAAAGTCAAAGCAGATGTAAGACGTTACTGAAAGAACACTTTTGTTTTTCACCATACATCATTTGAGAGTCATCATCATTATCATCACCATGACGATGTCTTTCCCCGCTCCTTCCTGCCGCCACCCCCCGAAAACTATGAAATCCAGCTTGCTCCGACATCCTTGCTATTCCCTGCAATTTTTTTTTTTTTTTTTTCCAAATGATTCTATTTAATTATTCAAATGATAACATCCAATTATATTATGTCTTCTATTTTTAATACTTGTCATTTTTTATTTCTTTTTAGTTTTTTTGTCTCGCAGCGGACAGCACAATAAAGCACAGCCCTAGAGGGTAATGCTTTAGGAGTGGATCTACATGCCGTAAATTAGTCATAAACCAGCGCCCGCTTGCGCTGGCTGTTCTGGCTGGTCGGTTCAAAATGTTTGTAAGTATATGGCGGTTAACAGACACAGCGGGGAGCACTTCTGCTGCACAAACTCTGGGAAGCCAGACAGATGGACCCTTATTCAACGTGGCGGGATCTCCAAAATAAATAAGTAGATGTACAAAATTCTGAGAGAGGACTTTCTCCACTTGGGATCTCTGTGCTTAATGTAGAAGTCGGAGAGGACAGAGGGAAAATATGTATTCGGTTGCACAGTTACCTGCCATGACGATCACACCCAGCTGTCTGGTTTCTGGAAAGTTCAGTGTTATTTTCAATCCGTTCGCAGCGTTCTCAGGCAAAACAAATATCATCTGTATTGATTTTACCCCCCCCCCAACCCTAATTGACAGTACAAGATGGAAGGAAATTAAGGTCAGTAAGAGCAGTAGAGAGTGGAGAAAATCAAATTAGATTTGCTCTTGTCTTTTGCCCTGTGCCCGAGTGGCGTCGCTCCATCTCTTTGTTTGTCCGCTTTATGAAAAGAGCAACGGTAATTACTCCTGATTGCTTCTCATTCACAAAACACGACGGACGACACAACGAAGAGACCCTCACGTTCAACTTCCTGACCTTTCCAAATGCGTTCCCCATGCCGCTAAAGCCCTAATACACATGCTAACCATCTTAATGTAGTCTTTTAGGATCATTAGCCGAGTTAATGTCCTTGCATTTGGCCCAATGGGACAAACCGTGTTATTCTCCATGCTCCTTAAGCAGATACGCAACTATAGATATAGACCCGCCTGTGGGGGAAGGATTTGCTCACAAACAGATGTGCGCTGTGTGGCTCTCGCGAGCCATGACGGACAGTAATATCAGGTGTAACCGCGCGATGGTCTCCGGGACAGCGAGGCTGTCACCTTGCATTAGCTCGACGACATTTGGCGACCGGCCGCCTTTTGGTATCTCTCAACCGTTCCTCATTTCGAACATCAACCCTTCCTTTTTTAATGAAACTCAGAGCTTTGGATCGGAATTGCCTGATGTAATTCAACAGACAAAGAATGTTGGAAAAGAAAAACCTCACCAAATTGTGTTTCCAATTGTTCGTTCTTGACAGCGTCCAATGACGCTTGCACAATTGCGGAAAAAAAAAACCAAGACTGAACACAACAGATTTCTCTCTTCTGCCAGGCTGTCCTTGGATCAACATAGAAATTGGTTAGCAGGACAACATGCTTAACATCCCTCCTCTCTCTGTCTGGCTCCTCTCATGTCGCTCTGCTTGACAGGGCAGGAAATCAGTCTAATTTTTGTTTTAATTCACTCTGATCAAACATGTCGCTCCCAATCAAGCGGATTTGATTAGGAAATGCCCGTATCACAACCTAGCACGCAGGTGACAGCTGGCGCTTTCGCATTTCGGTATTATTACCGTGCGCGGGTGTGCGTTACTTTAACACCTTATTCCCTGCAGCTTGAGATTTTGCGAGAAGAAAAAAAAAAAAGTCAGACTCGTGTGTGAAATTAACGCTCACGTGCTGAAGGTGCTAGCATGTTCTCGCAAATGATCTTCAACCAGGTCTCTCTGTTTGTTTTTGACCTCTGTCTTCTCCTTCAGAAACATGGGGTGTAGACTCCCCAAGTTGCGGAAAGCAGAGGAGAGGCGGAGCCCCGGAAACATCTACTCCACTCTCCGACGACCACAAGTGGAGACCAAAGTGGACGTTGCCTACACTTACCACTTCCTAGATTTTCTACTGGGGAAAGAAGGTAAGAATAATATTGCATTTTTTGGTCAACTTAGCCCAGTGTAGCGCGTCTAGATGACGCAATTAGATTTTTGTTACACCGCCAGCCTGCCCTCCCCGCACTAGTGAAAGAAAATATCTCAACAGGAAGGTGTTTGGAGCAGAACATCACAGATCACCTCGTATGCACCTCTGTAATGAGTGAACAAAAAAAAAAAAATCTATTATCTATCCTATATATAAGGATACGCTTATGCTGTCATACACACTTCATTTGATATATATTTGATTTTCCCATCGGAGTTGTTTACAGTTGGATATTCATGAGGTCATTTACCCAGCCAGGTTGATATATGTCGGGCTTGTTTCATGAAGCTCTTCTACATCAATTATGGATGGTATTCTTATGATCACGTTGTCTTTTTTTTTTTAAACAATTAATGTCTTTTTCATGATTAGTGCATGTTTGTCATTCGGGAGGAATTCAATAAACATCGATTGCGTTTCTATGAACTTTGTGTGACCTCGAGGGGTTTGTTATCGCTTTGGGTATGTCTTCGCTGCATGCCTCAAGTGTCTCCCTGATAGTTGATATTCCCGTAATACAACTATATTGAGGATATTATATCAATAACATTTACCATGGAGACCAGTCATGGTTGATTACTTAACGGCTTCTAAGGAGCCCGTGGCGGACCTTGTGCCGCTCTTATTAATATGCATTAATAAATTAAAATTCATGATTGCAGACATATATGTCAGTCATATATTTCAACGAGTTGTCTGTTTTTCTCTCTCATCTTTATCGGTAATATGAGGCCCTTCGCACCCTTTATCCGACTTTGTCACACTTAATGACTAAGTTTTCCGTTCTGGTTGTTTTGCAACGGTCGAGGGTGAGGAAACTGGCGCCGGCAGATAGGAATTGATAAGGGATTGTGGACTGGAGCCAATTCGCAGCTCAGATTTTAGCGTTTCTGGTGAACACCAGAAGCTTGATCAGTACCTCGAAACAGGTATTTTCTTTTTAACTTTAAGCAGCAAACCAGGGGTAAAACACAACAAAACAATGGTAATGTTTGAGGGGTTATTTACAAGTGAACCCGTCAGCCATATCAACTCCGTGTTATGATTACAGTGCGGGAATAATATTTAGACATGGACTGGGAGTTAATGAGTGATGGAGCAAGGGGTTTCAGACAGCACAGATCTTGGCCATTGGACACAGCAGGCAGGAATCATTCAGATCTTATTCACATTGGGTTTTTTTCCCAGTTTCTGTCTGAAGGGGGAAACCGGCTCCAAGGAATGTACTGGTCATTCGCCAGTGCGTTAAAAGGAAGCTGTTGTTGCATGTTACCTTGAGCTTTTTCGAGTACATGTTGCACCAATGCTCACCTCCCTTTTGTCATCCTCTGTGGAGTTTTGCACACGCGTTCCGCTCATTAAATAGCCATGGTTGCGGTTCCAACTTAAACCGGTTAAACGAAATGTACAGATCAGCAACTTTGCAGAAAACAGTAAGTATCCCAAGGGGAAAGAAGCAGCTTAGAGTCTGAAGCTTCATCTGCGTTCGGCTCCTGTCGCAGGAAGTTCAGAGAGTTCTCCCGATTCTCAGATTCCGCTATATCACGCTCGCTGTAGACGTGCCCTCCAACTCCCCGTGGCTTTTTCAGTCACGTGGTGACGCCGGACTGAAGCCGACGGGTATGCGTGGCGTCTCGGGAATATGTGAGTATTGGGGGATTGTGCGCTTTGGCTAATGAATATTAAAATGTGTGCGTGTCCTTGACAAAATTTGACGAAATCCTCCAGAGGAATGTTATTTCTAAAAATACGAATGTCGCCTTTGTGCAGTCGCGGCGCAATATAAAGGAGATAGGGGGGTCTGAAGAAGACAAGCAAGAGAATGAAGATAGTTTTCAAAGCAAATAATTAAAGCCGGGCACACACTGAATTTTTTGGCGTCTATATTTGGGATATTGATGAAATGGCACGATTCAAGGCCACATTTAAACATTGTGGTTGTAGTGCTAATTTCAAATCACAGTGTGCTTTGATAGTCCGCGAAATCATCCGTGATAGCTATTCAAGAGATTCCCACATGACTAAGCTTCAATTTAATTGACCTTTACTATAGCAAAATATCAATTTTATCATTTCGGTGCAGGGACCTTTGGGTGTTGGGAAAGCGGCGGATGTTGGTTTCTTTTAGCCACTTTTCAGCAGATGGTTTCACATTTATTTGTATATTAATATATATTTATGGCAGAAGGGACACTAACATATTTTCCTCTGTATTAATATATTAATAAATGATATAGATACATTGATATCTGTTTATATATATCATTCATTAATGAATGATATATCTAAATACATATATCATTCATGAATATATTGAATGATATACAGGGCTGTCTCAAAAAATTAGAATATTGTGATAAAGTTCTCTATCTTCTGTAATGCAATTACAAAAACACAAATGTCATACATTCTGGATTCATTACAAATCAACTGAAATATTGCAAGCCTTTTATTATTTTAATATTGCTGATTATGGCTTACATCTTATGAAAACTCAAAAATCCCATCTCAAAGTATTAGAATATCATGAAAAAGTAATTTTTGTTTTCTTAACTGCATTGCAGAAGATAAAGAACTTTATCACAATATTTAAATTTTCTGAGACAGTCCTCTACATGCATGTGTGTGTGTGTGTGTGTATATATATTCATATATATGTCATTCATTAATACACAGGACAAGATGTACTGTCCCTTCTGCCATATATATATATATGTATATGTATATTATCGCCTCCACAAAATAATCGCCTCCTTAATTCAGCAGGTATTTCACGTTTTTGAAAAAACTTAAGAAACCGAGCCATATGCTGAATTAAGGTGTTGATTTAGGGGAGAAAACAATTGTTGGCAGTTACTTTAGAAATGTGCCACCATTGTATAGAAGCGCCGCCGCCGCCGTTTACTCCGCTCACACGAAGCGGAAAACAGGTACAAATGGCACCACCAGGTTGTTTTTGAGGGTGCTTTCCAATGCAACGGTGCAGCAGACAGTAGGCAGGGTGGCGACAGTCCTGTTTTCATTTGGCTTCAAAATTTCCCCACCAGCACCGTTCTGGTTGGCGCGGCGGCGGCGGCTAGGCCACGGCGTTTGCTGGGACTGAACAAGATCTGGTGCCGGGGATTGGTTGGGGGTGTTGCAAAGACCAAAGTGGAATATTAGCATGAGGACTTGCTCATCTTCCTCATTGTTCAAAGGCAGCTAAAGATGAATTTTCCACAGCACTTAGTGTTTACACACACACACACACACACACACACACACACACACACTGTTCATGTAAGCAACTGAGGCTGCTCAAACAAAACACTTTGATTGTACTTATTGTTATCTTCCAACAAGTAGGCAGGTCATTTATATGTTAAACTCGCTGATGCCACCTGAGCTGCTCAAGATGGGTATCCTCTATTTTAGGATAAACACATCTGTTGTGAAGCGCGTGCGTCACTGCGCTCGTGCGCGGTTGAACCTCCTCGCTCACCCTTGTGATAGAAACCAAGCAAAGTGAAGGATTCCTGAAGGATTATCTGATTGTTTGTGGAGATTGAGAGACCCCCATTCCCAGCAGAGGGATTTATTTATTTTTAAGTGCATATGCGACTGTGTGTGGGAGACAGATATAGGAATCTCTGTGTCAGTCCTTGACATTGAAGAAGCCCACGGTCGAATCCATGCTTTAATTCAATTTTGCCTCCATTAATAATAACATTTCCCTGCTAGCGTGACTTGATGACTCTGGCTCAGTAATGAAAAACAAACACATCTTCCGCTGCCCCTCTGAGATATGCGTGACACGATGACTCGTTTGTTAAACTAAATAGTTTTCTTAAAGAGAAGGGCTTAACGCGGTGCCATTTCCGACCTGACCTTAAAAGAAGAGAGCGTCGAAAAACCGAAAGGCTGATAACGTCTGCTTTTTGTTCCACAATCTGCCCTGACTCCAGTAGCGTGTGAAAAATATCTCACGTGTGACGGGCGGCTGAACGGGAAAAATGTCCTCGAGGTGATTTTGATCACATCATTTGGCCTGAAGCCATTAGCCTCTCTCTTTATTTAATTTTAATTTTTCACCCCTGACCTCCATTAGCTCTGTGATAGAGGTCTCGAGCACAAAAAAAAGACCTGTTTTTTTTTTTTTGGCGAATGGTGCGAGAGGTGAGAGCAAAGCTAGCGGGAGTCAAGAACTGGGACATGCGAGGAAGTGAGTCAGGTGTGACCCTGTGTGACTAATGCCGATCTCGAGAGCCGCCGGCAAGGAGCTGAACGCGAGCGATGACTTTTCGTCGCCCCCGTGGAGATGGAGACTCACTTGACTCATTAAAACTTGCAACACGGGGTTCACACGCCGCAGTGTGTGTGTGTGTGTGTGTGTGTGTAATCTGTAGACATGATTCCATTGACATCCTACAGTATGCGTTGGTGTGTTTTTGAATATCTAATATGCGCTCAAAATGAAATGATGGCAATCATCAGAAGCACCAATGCTAAAGTTACAATATGATCTGAAAGTAGTTACTCTACATTTCAGCTAAACCTAAAGGAATTAAAGGAATGTCGTTGATTTATTTGCATGCAGCTACACAGACAGAGCGGCGGATGTTATCCAGCAACATGACACTTTCCAGTTTCCAAACAGCTGGAAGGCACAGATTTTTTTATTTATATAAATGAAATATATTTATTTATTTATTTATTTATTTATTTATTTATTTATTTAATATATTACTGAAATGTATGTATTTTTAAAATTTAATTTATTTATATATATTTTTTTTATAAATAAATATATTCTCACACACACACATATATGTAAAATATTTGATATACATATTATTTAATACATATATGTAATATCTGTTTTATTTTTAAGGTGCAAGATGCATTGAATTCCAATTCTGGCAGAATCCAGTGACACAATAGTGATTTCTCGCTCGTGTCACAGAGAATATATTTGTTTGAAACCGAGGGAAAAAAAATCGAATGAAATTAATGTTTCACAAATGACAGCAATAGTTATTCTATGACAACTAATAGTAACGTAATCACAAAGAATCAAAATCATATGACGCAATGTCAGATCTGTGGAAATCTTCTTTTCCGTAGAGGCTGCTCTCCTCAGCGGTCACCATGCATTCGCTCACGATTCCTTCACAACTTACCTAAATAACCTCTTTCACTCCATCCATAAACCTCCTCTCTGGTCTTCCATCAGACGTCCTTTAGAAACCTTAGAAACTTTAGAAACATATAAGGTGTGCCGTTCATCTGATGGACCCATTCCTGATCCTCTCCATCCTCCTCACTCCAGACGAGAACCTCAACATCTCTATCTCCTGCCTTCTCGGCATCTCGAAACCAGACACCGTCTCCGGTCTCGCCTTTTTCTTCCTCTGGAGTACCAAGTACTTCAAATCTTCCACCCTCTTCACCTCCACTTCCCTGCAGCCTGAACGCTAGACTCGGGTCATTTAGCGCTCGCTTTTCTCTCTCTCGGCTCTTTAGCGGCTGACCTTCACTCCTCCTTTCCAAAATCTGCCAAAGTCATCAGAATGAAACACCTCATCTCTTTTTCCCATCCATAGCTAATATCAAGGCAATACCGCCATGCATAGTAAGTACTGTAGTATTACCGTCCATTATCCCCCCCACAGCCCCACCTCTATTATAATCTGCACCCGAATCCAAGGATAAAGTCACGTGTTTGAAAGAAAAAGGGTGATATATCCCTTCCGCCTCTCATAATAGATCCTCACCCTGAGAATCTGTGACGTATGGGTCTCGGAGAGAGGCTGAAGCACAATGAATCAGTTTGATTGATCTCTCTGAACACTTTTGCAGGTAAACATTCTCCGATGGGGAAAAATTGCCAGAAATGCTGATCCAACGCGGTCCTATTAATTTTTTTTTTGTTTTTGTTGTATTCGCCCGATCCGTTTTTCTTGTCGTCTCCTGTCGGATTGGTAAATAGCCTTGAGAGGCAACAAGAAGCTGCCCTGTGTGTGTGTGTGTGTGTGTGTTTGTCAAAAGGGATTCACAACATTACAAGTAAACGCCACTCCATGCGCCCTGTAAGCTCAGCCAATCTTTTTATTTCTCCAACTTGCACATTTTTACCTGTTTAGGGTGGATCTTGCACCAGCCCCGCGCCCTCTGCTCATGTCACCCGCGACGGTCTCAGTATGCAACTGCGTTGCCAAACAGTCAGGGGCGCTCATTAAGTCCAGGAAATTCATTATTTTATAGTTACTGTTTTTTGGTACGTCTCCACGTTTCAAACCTCTGCAAGTCATTAGAGGGCTATTTGAATAAATGTGAACCTTTAGGAAAGCAAAGGGATAAGCCTCCAGGCTGACTGCGAGTGGTAATCCTCGTGCATTGACTAACAGGCTTAGGGCAAACTTTCATTTGCAGATGCACAATAACACCCACTCAGATAGAAAAATGCACGACGGTCCCACGCGGAAATTCACCGAAACACGCGAAGGAAATCGCACATGAAACTACAAGAAGTGGGCCGACCCCGGCGCCATGAAGGTCGCGTTGTGGAATCGGGTCGGAAAAATGAAAAGTGGCTCTCGTTTTGTATTATCCCCAGCCCTAATGCCCTGACGCCGGCTCGCCTGCCACGTGCAGACGCTAAAATTGAGCCTTTCTTTAAATCCCACGGTGGCGGTCTCCTGGGCCCAAAGCACTACATAACACCCTAATAACTTCTGTACGCCTGAGCCCGAATTAGGCGCAGTGCCTCGACTGAATCCTGTCGGTGGCTGAGTGCCAGTCGTGCCGAGCTAATGACGGCTAATGACTGTTTACAGTGACAGGGATGTTGTTATCCCACCAGCGACCGACTCCAGTCTCCAGCTGTTATTATTGTTCATCGGCGTGCCGATTTAAATGTTTGCTCGATGAAAAGGCTCCCGCCGCTCTGCGCTGTCGAGACGACGTGTTCCCACCGCTTGATTTTTTTTTTTTTTCTATTTCTCTTTCCCTCCCGTCAAAATGTGAGTCTGTGAGGAGCGGATTTGTGCCGGCCAGTTTGCCATATGCATTTTCTGATCCATGCGTGTGTGTGTGTGTGTGTGAACACCAGATGATGGAGAACAAATTGAAATGAGATGGCTCGTTTTTGCTTTTTTTTTTTTTTTTTTTTTCTTCCTCACCCTCCCCGTGTGTTTATGTGAATCCAGTTAATTTATTCAGGTTATTTTCTCTTCTCCAAACCCATGCAAATGAGACTGAATGAGAAAGGATGACAAGCATTCATGCGCAAACACACAGCTTGGTCTCTCCTCCTCCCATCTTCCAGCCGCCTCTTCCTTTCTGGCCGTCCCTCATTTTGTCACACACCTGGCTTCGCTCGGAGATACGACAACCCACGGGTGGAGGAGTCCTCACCACAATACAATACACCAACCCCCCGAGAGGGCGGCTCTCATAAACACACAACCCTGCCCATGGATGATGGCAGTTTGCTTCCACACGATAAGGCCCGCCAACCATTCCCGCCATTATGTGTGTGTGTGGTAATAATGGAGCTGCCTCCGTGTCAAGATTGCCACAAAATGAAAATGCGATAGCGTTGTTTTTTCGAACCCATTGATGTGAGCGGGAGCTTTTTTTTTTTTTTTTTTTTTTGATACTCCCAAGATGACGTTAAAGCATCGAATAAAGACGGCGGCTAATACTCCCGGTGTAATTACTTTCAGATATCAGGATGCCACGTGTTGTCGGTCCTTTGCGGTCCCTCACAGACTCCTCCACCCCGTAACCTTGTTTTGCCCCCCTCTTTTGTCTCGGCAGAAGTGCCGGTGTCATCGGTGCTGTGTCTGTCCTCGGTCCGAGAGCTGCCCGTCCAGGTCAGGGAGCTGTACGCCCAAGGTTTCGTCCTGGTGGCCGTCCACCCGTTCGTCCACCCCTGCGGGCCCAGCCAAGCTCACATCCAGCGGCAGCTCCACCGGGCCGTGCTGGTGCGAGAAACCCCCAGGTATGAGAATAAAAAAATACCAAAATTGCACTGACATCTGCTCGTTAGCTTAGCATCATAAACACTACTCTATGGTAATACTGGCAGCGACTCTTTGATTCCTCTGATCCGGCTCCCTGTGGCTTTTGAAAATAATTAACCAGTATTTACTTAAAATGTACTTAATTTTAGTTTGTTCGTTTTTTCAAATGTAATTATGTAACATCTAAATAAAACGTGTTAAAATATTTTTGTCGCTCTTAATAAGCTACTGCACTTGCCAGTAAAGGGATGACAGCACACACACACACACACAGAGGACGGAATTTCTGGTTTGCGGCTGGTGGATAAAATTCAGCTTTTTGTTAAATAAATGCAAGAAGGACTCAAATAGACATCGAATATATTCCTTAAAAATAACCTTCAACCCAATTTTCTTTTTTCGGAGGTCCAAAGTGTATGTTGCATGAAGAAATGTAATTCATTGATTGATTTTAAAACACATATTGTGTTTATACAATACATAAAAGGCGAAAAAAAATAATATCATATGTTGTGTTAATTCATTTTAAATTTCAAAAGGGTTGTGTGGCTCCCAGTGTTTTCTTTACTTTGGGGAAACGTCTCCAAATGGCTCTTTAAGTGGTAAATGTTGCCGACCCCTACACTAGACTTACCCCTGATGATTTGCACATGCATTTTAAATATCACGTGCAATCGGGAAAATACCGCGGTTCTTCGGCCAAAGCTCGACGTGGTAATCGGGAACCACTCCCGTGCTGGTGGCAAGAAAGATTCGTCACTTCTGTAGCACGAGACCTTGAGCAAACAAATAATAAACAGCAACCGAATCCCAGTTGAAGCCGAAAATAGTCGTTTTCAGGATCCGTGTTAAGGCTTAAAGGGTTCATTTGGCATTCGCCGACTTAATTGCATGCAGACTCAACCAAAGCGCCCAGTCTCGTGTGTAGAAATGACAACTTTTGCCATTTTACGCTGGTAATACCTCCGTATAATTACATCTAGCCGAACATTTTACAAAATAATAAAATGTTTCCAGATGATCTCACAGAATGTAAGGGCTGGAAGAGAATAAAAGAGGAATCCCTTTGGCCTCTTACTGACATCCCTCTGCCGAAGCTGCAGGGTTCTGCGGATAACTTCCCATTTTTCGTGCAGTGTTTGAAAGTAGATTCATATATATATATATTTTACACGCTCTCATACACTCGCACTCACACCAGTGCACAGGCAGGTGGTCGTCTCCCCGCCCCGCCAAGTGGCCCCCGCTGCTTCCTGGTACCTGTCACCGTGGAGACGGCTGATTGCATCATCAGCGTTGGCCAGAGGGGGAAAGGCACGCTAAAAGAATGAAACCATCTCTATATCCTTTCATCTGGTGCGAATGAAGGCCCCCCCCCCCCCCTTTTCCAGCCCTCTCTCAGTTTTTCTTTTGTCCTCCTGGCCCCCTCCGTCCCCTCTGTTATCTCCCTCCTCGTCCCCTTTCATCAAAAAAAGCGAAGAGCAAGAAAAGGACGAGAATAAAATTGCGGCAGATCAAATGTTTCAAATCCAGCTCAGAATGCAAGTTACGCCTCGGAGCGCCAGTTATTACCGCGGCCTCCCCGCTGACCTCATTCCAAAATATGAAAGAGGCGAATCCGAACGCCGCCTTTACCTTCTCGCCTCTCATGCCGCGATGAAAATCGTCCCCTTTTATTCGTCTTAATAAGTCCGCCCGCTCCACCCTCAAAAAGGAAATTCGACGAATCTCGCTCATGTTTGACGTGAGCCGACGTCTGACGGAATCTCGCAGGTAATGTGACTGGATAATGGAAAGGAAATGAACCAGAAATGAATCAGTCTGGAAAATTTAAAGTCGTACAACAACCTCTGTGCCAGTCTCACACTTTCTGGCGTCCCCCAAGATCTTTTCAGCGGATACTAAACGGTGAATTCCAGCAAAACCCCAAAGAAGAGGGCCAAAGAGAGCAGATCCACCTGGATATGCCGCTTAACTCTTACAATAAGGCTCGATAATCAGGACAGCGGAGGCTCAATGCGACCTCGAATACGTAACCCTGCTCCGGCCGCCTTCCTCATCGTCTCCCTCTTTTTATTCTGGGTTTCCAGCTCGGAGGCGAAATGGGCGAGGCGTCGTCTGGAGACCGACGTGTGCGTGGCTGGTCATCAGGGCGCCGACCCAGAGGCCATTCAGTGCTACGTGAAGAGGGTGAGTCCAAAGAAGAGTGCGTGTCGCAATTACGCGCTATAAGTACAAGCTACGCTTTTTTTAATACACCACAATGAGGCTGGTCCACCTATTGCAGGAAACAGACGCGAAGTAAAACCCAACGTTCGCTTTCTGTAACCCACTGATGTAACAGACAGGGTCTGCTGTAAGAATTAGCTTTTTTTTTGGAGAAAAAAAAAATTTTTTCACCACCTGAGGGTTTTTCTGAACTAGCTCGGTCGTGTTTGGAGACACTGCATAGGATTTTTTTTTTTAAATGCCACAAGCGTCACAATTTAGACCAGACATTGCAATCTTACCCTGCCGAATTAAATATCTAGTTTTGCTTCTCCAAATTAAAAAGTTTCAAAGTTGGCATTTATTCCTTTTTTTTTAATTTATTTTATTTATTTTTTTTTATTTTACCTCACAGATAAAAACAGTATGGGAGAAAAACTATGCCAAAGAGGAAAAAAAGTTAAATACCGTAAATTCCCAATGATAAGCTGCGACTTTTTTCACACGCTTTGAACACTACAGCTTAAACAACGATGCCGCTAATTTATGGATTATTTGGCGCTAAAATATTTATCATCGTCACATCGGACCGATGAAATGAGGGGGAAATTCTGAGGCTGCTCAACTCCCGACATGGAAGAAGACGACTGATGGTTTTAGTGCGCAGGAGGAAGCCCGATATAGCGATCGGCTAGCAGGTGCGGCTTATATTGAGGTGCGCTCAATAGTCCAGAAATTACGGTAAATAAAAAGACAAAAAAAAAAAAAATAGACACACGTTTAAAAAAAAAACAAATATTTATCACATGCATATAACGCATATACTTTAGGAATAACCGCTTGTGAAAGTGGAGGACAATAAAGAATCAAAGCAGCGTAGCATCTCCCATTTGGGGACTATTTAACGTCTCCAATGGCGCCAGGATATGATTTTGTATAAGATGATCCAGGAATTTGCTTATTTTTGTTGTTTTTTTCTGCGTGTTTCCCATCGTGTTACGTTACGGCACGCTGAGTCTCCCCGACCCAAATAGTCACTTTTTTTTCAGCGCGTTGACATTTTAGAAATCAACCCCGATTTTTTGTTTATGACGGCCAGCGACACACACACACCGAATACCCAGCGGTCGCGTCTCCTGACATTCAGCCCCTTTTCACTCGTAGAAATGTCCCCGTCTGCTCAAACAATGGGGAAATGAAACCGTGCCCCGTCGAATTAAGATTTGCATCAGAACACCCGGGGAGCGCAGAGAGAAACGTGATTGGACGGAAAAAAGGCACATCAACGAGTCTAATGCAATAGGCGGCGGCGTGACATGAATAACCATCGGGATCCCAAGCTGCCAGAGTTCAAGATTAGGATCCGTGAGCCAGAGTGCAGACAACACGGATCGAAGGTAAAATGGCGACGCCTGCTTTCCGATGACTTGTGAATTGTCAAAAAAAAAAAAAAAAAAAAAGAAAGCACACAACATGTCTCATTATCGTTCACCAGTTGGTTTACAACTGAATTCCTCTCCCAGTGAGCCTGAATGAAACCGTCACCCCCCTCGATCTCAGCTGACAATTAGCCACTGGTGACACATCACACACACACACGCACACACACACGCACGCACGCACACATGGCTGCGTGGAGATAATGAGGTCTTTTTTGTCATTTGAATATTTGATCTTCGCAGACGATTAGGTAGGCCTTTTGTTGGGTAAAATATCAACATCGGCTTTTGTCTGTTGCACAAATGAGACTTTTCAGGGAAGGAAAAAAAAAACAAACGCCGGCTCCGTTAAATCTCCCAGATACAAGACGGGGCGGAGCAAGGCGCCATGTTTGTGGGTTTCCTGCAGCAGCCCGGCGCGGCGCCGTGCTTCCTCGGCGGCGGCGGCGGCGACCCCGACGATCTCTCGTCCCTGCACTCCAGCCCCTCCCCCATACACCGCCACCCCTCCAGCGGCGACGCCAGCCCGGCGACGGAGCCCGACGACGAAAGCGAAGCGTATCACGCCCGGGACCTGAGGCCTCTGCTGCCGGCGGAGGCGGAACCCGGCGCACCGAAGGCCGTCCAGGCGGCAGAACCCAGCGAACAAACTCGGACGTCACAGATCGGACCAGGAGAGTCACCTGACGCGAGAAGCCCTCCCCGGCTGCCTTTCGGTGCCCCGGATACAACCAAGCCCCTTGAGCTTCGCCTCCCGGAGGTCACGGAAACCTCGCGGTGCACGTTTAAGCCTCCTCGCAGCGGCAGAAAAGCAAACACCGCCTCCGAGAGCCGGCCCCGATACCCGGGACCGGACGGGATCGGAGAACGAAAGGTCGGGTCCGGCTGCGTGGATGGGAGGAGCAGAGCGACGACGCAAAATAACAACCACATCCGCCTGAAAAATTCAGACACCGACGTGAATCAGACCTCCCAGCCGACGCAAACGAGTAAGTGACCCGGTCTTTCCCGAAATGGTCCCGACGACGCGTTTCGGGATCACGTTTTTTTTTTCCCGTCAGCAGGAACGCAGCTCTTTGCCTTGTACAACGCGGCGGTGGAATCGAGCGCAACCGCCAGGTTTTACTCGCTGCGGGTGCCGCTGCGGGTTCGCAGGGAGGCGGGCCTGGTGACGGATGTGGACGCCAACTGGCTGGATCACATGACGCAACATTTCACCAGCGGCGCCCTCCTCACGGATGGCTTCTTCCACCTCGGCGATAATAACGGTTCGTAGCTCCGATGCTTCTGGCTGGGGAAGGCGGGGAACTCATCCATACACTTTTCAAAACTCACATTTAATGATAAAACTTTTTAGCGGATTTGATCAGAGTTCAAGGAAGGTCCTTGGTTTGATTCCAAGTGGAGTTTCCATGGTTTCCCCATGAAGGAGTGATGGTGGATAAGGATGTCAGAGAGATCTTTATTGTCATTTTCTCTTCACGTACTGGACATACAGAGGAATTGAAAATACGTTTCCCACGCTGACATGAAAATAATACTGATAATAGAGTGCAAATTAGCAGTAAAGCGCAATTTTATGAAGTAAAAGATTTAGAACGATGATTTTAAGCCAGATCGAAACTTTTGACTGCGGTTGACTTTTGTGTTCTAGTGAGCCGTGTGAGGGTTCTGATTGTGATGTGGGGATCAAGACTTTTATTGTCCAAATGATCAATATTTGTTGCAGCTACATAAAACTGATAATAAAATGTCTCCGCATATTTTAGTGGTGTAAAATTTTTTAAATATTTTTTTGCTGGTACGCTGCCATTGCTGGTGCAACACTGTCTGGATAACGCCATCATAAGGTTGGCTTTTGTTGGCCAAAGCTAACGCTAGCAGCTAGCCAAAGTTAATAAGAGAAATCTGTATACGTCACCAGTCTAACATGACTTGTGACGATAAAAAAATGGCAGCGCCCTGGGATTAAAATATGTGTTATAAATTGTGATTTTGAAATGAATAATTCTTTGTGCTTTTTGACACCACATTCCAGTATGACTCAAACAGTTCATTTAAATCAAACACCATCCACACTCTCCTCTCCCATTAACTCCTCCAGACAACGGCGTTTCATCCTTGGACGGCGTGTTCATCTTCCACAGCCCGACAGAGGAGACGGCCAACGCCTCCTACGACGCCATCGTGGTAGAGCAGTGGACCGTCGTGGACGTGGGTCTCTTTCACACACTTCCTTTGCGGGCCAGAGACACACACACACACACACACACACACACACCGAGCACTCACGAAAATCCGCCATTCGTGTCTCCCTCTCAGGGCGTGATGGTGAAGACGGACTACGTCCCTCTCCTGCAGTCTCTGGCTCCTTATGGCTGGAGGTTGATGTGCGTGCTGGCCACGCCTATTGTCAAAAGCAACAGGTACGGGATCATTTCACATCTAGAAAAACAGGCGGTAAAGAGTTGGGCATCTGTGAGACCGCTTATAATTCTTTTTTCACTCAATCGGGTACAGTCAGACTTGACTACTTATTGTTTTAAATGTCTTCCTGTCAAATGTATAAAATGAGAAAACAGGCCGGACCCAGAAAAAAGCAAGAAGGCCTTCAAGCTCAAACGTTCCCATCGTGTACTCATTCAGTGAATTTAAATCTTTTTTCTTTTCTTGAATTCTATTGCCGCCATCCTTACAGATGGTTCAACAATCCTCGCGGTGACGGTTTTACACCAGCCTCGACGCGTTGAGATGCTTTTGAGTTCCGCAGAGATCTCGATGTTGCCTGTCACGTGTCGACTTCAATGGAGTGAACAAGTGGAGAAAGAAAAAAAAAACGCCAGCTCGTCTGATTAAAAAAAAAAAACAACAAAAAAAAAAAAAAAAACGCTCTTTTCCCTTTTTCTGCAGCGACGGCAGTTTGTCGACAAAGCAGATCCTCTTCCTCCAGAGACCCGTGCTGCAACGCAAGAGGAAAGACTTCAAGGTGTGCCGTCGCAGACCGCCGCTTCCTCTCCGCTTTAGGATTCGGATGCGTGACCTTTCTATGTCGCGATTCATGAGAAAATGTAAAAAAAAAAGCCGCGATTCTAAATATGAGGATGTACAGCAAATATAAACCCATTGTAGAAAAGCCTAATAATAGACATGTCACTGAGAGAGGCTTTGTTGCGGTTTGTCAGGTGTCAGAAGAGACGGCGGAGGTGGAGGGTGGAGAAGAGACATGACAAAGCGGGAAAGTTGTCAGACGCATGCGTTTGATTCCAGATGCCGAACCTCCGAGGTCGCGGCAAGGCGAAGAAGACCTCCGATGGGGAGACGGCTGAGGAGCGGGAGAACCGCTCCCCCCTGATGGGGACGGAGATGGACGAGCTGAGGAGGCGGGGGAGTTGGGACGGAAGCAGCGAGGACGGCGGCGGTGACCAGGTCCTCGCCGTCCCCTGGGGAGGGCGGGAGGAGGAAACCGACATCGACGGCGTCCTGGACGTCTGTCACGGAGACGGCGAGCCGCTCAAGGTCAAACGAGAGGTAAAGACAGAGGAGCGCATCAAGCACCAGCTCTTCTCCGGCGTTTGTTGACGCAATCGGGGTGGAGACAACAACAAATACACATGAAGAGTAGTCGTGGTAGTTGCGGTGTTTCTGTATGGTGTATCGTTGCTATGGCGACCGCGGGCCCTTCGCTCCAGTCTGAGGCGCCTCGTCATTTTCTTGTAATGGGACAGTCGTAAAAACGGGGAATGTTAAGTTTTCCGAAACCCAGACCTATTTTTATATGTAAATTATTAGAAATCACGCAACACTCGGTTCAGATTCTCTGGCATCAAATAGGCAAAGGGGTTTTTGCCTTATATTGGGTCACAGTTTCGAGATACTCAGATGTCAAGTTGTTTTTTTTTTTTTTTTTAATGACCGTTGACGTTTTCAAATGTTTCAATTTTTTCTATTCGGGCGGCACGGCGAGGAGCCCAATCCAAGGCAGATAGCTGTGTTTACAATAGCATACAGTGGCTCGCTCTACGGCCTCACAGCAAGAAGGTCCCAGGTTTGATTTCCAGCCTCCGTGATTCTGCCTGGGTTTCCTCCCCGGCCCAAAAACATAACGTAGATTCTTGGAAACCTTTAATTGAATGAGTGAGTGAATGAATGGATGTTTATATATTACGCGAAAGAGACAATGAATGTCTATATGACCCGTCAATGAGTGAATGGTTGCAGTGTCCATATGATGAATCTATATTCGGCGACTGGTTCGGAGTAAAACCCCCACCTCTCCCTGCACGAGTGCAGGATAGGCGCTATAGATGATGAATGAATGTGTTTGTTTTCAAATTCTCTTAATACCAATTGGATTATCATCCTCCGGTTGCGGCCCAGATTCGGACACGGTTGTCCGGAGCGCTTAGCTATTCTAACCCATCTCATGTCGGTCTCCGTGTTGATCAGTGGGTTTTGTATTGTGTGCACACTCTTGTATCATCAACACTTTGAATAAATTTTGCTGGCAAACTGTGGATTTAACTCAGGCCGTGTCCTTTAAATACGACCATCTGACCGATAGTAATCCCCCCCATCAGCCACACTCAGGTGCCGAGTTCAAAAGGGGAACCTTTTTGGAGAAAGATGTTCGTCACGCTTTAAAAGTTTTAATTCATTTTCAGAAAAAAAAAAAAACAGACCTTCGAGTCCTTTCAAAACGCCATAAATGATCCAGGTAATGAGAAACGGGCCGTGTTGTCTGATAGGGACGCAAAGAAGTAAATAAATGGGCCGCCAAGTACCTCCGGATCTTTTAAATGTCACATTAACCAGCACTGTTATTTCCTCTCGAACAACTGAAAGCAGTCAAGCTCGTCCCCCCGCTGAGGAAGCGGTAGCCCTCGTCTCCACGGCGATACAAGCCAATCCGGGAGGAAGAGACGACCTCCTACAAGAACCCATTTCATTGCCCAATTTCATAGGACGCTCCTTCAGCCCTGCTATGGGGAAATGTTTATGGTGTGACACTTTTAAAAGAACAAATTGACATTTCAGGGACACGCTCTTACGTGTAATAAATTCAAGAATTATTCTATTTTTTTTAATCAGGCCAAGGACTGGTGTAATCACTTGTATGGCATCTGGTCAGGTGTTTTTTTTCTTTATTCAAAATACATGGCAATCGTTTAAGAATCAGCAGAAAACTAAAGATTGTGAAACGTCCATGTAAACCCTTTCATAAATATACTTAAATATCACCTAAGTTAAACAGGATGAGCTCTAGATTCAAGTGTCGAGGTTTGACCTGCGATGTCTCGGTCACAGTTGTGGCGGTTCAGTTTTCGGCAGGACATGTCGACATCTTAAGTCTCCTGTTTTTTTCTTTTTTTGTTTTTCTGCAAACTTTTTTTTTTGTTTTTTTAAAGCATTTGAGCCATCAGGGTCCCAAGCTAAGGTACTGATCGACGAGCCCATTCGATCAAAACCAATAACACAATGGATTACGAAGCTCTATTGGAATCCTATTGGTCTTGTATGAGTTAGTTCTTTGTGAGAAGTTGCTAGATCTTGTAGTATCCATGCTTGCGATGGGTTGCAACACAGTTGCCCTCCACCCGGCATTTGTGTGGACGTGTTTACTGTAAATACACAACTGCACATTTAATGTGAAATGGAAAAAAAAAAAAAAAAAAAGGTTGGTTGTTGACCTGAGAACTGGCCTTGCATCCTGTTGCTCTGCAGGTTCTGCTGAAGGTCCCACGAGTCCATCACAGATGGTGAACTACTGGTGATGGCTACAGGCGGCGAATGATCACTTCATTCCTGCTGCCTGAGCGCCTGCCTCCGTTCTCAAACACTTTTTTTTTTTTTTAAATATTGTGGCTCTTCTCCACTCTCACCACACCCAAGCATTCTGGCAGAGGGTCAAAATTCAAAACCAAGGAGGTCAATAAATGTGATTGGGGGGGGGGGTTCATGACTACCACCACTTCTCGAAGAGGATTCTGTCTTTCGGCAAGCCCAGGTCTGTGAGGGTTTTTGAAATGCTCTCGATCATCGGCGGCGGCCCGCACAGGTAGCACAGAGTCCTCCTCGGGTCCACGTGCGTTCGCAATTCCTCCTCTGTGATTCTGCTGCCTGTCAGGAAACGGGTCGGCCGGTGAGCGGTGGCTTTGCTGCTCGAGCTTATCATTGCGGTTTGGATCGGAAAGTGAGAACGGCGTGGTGGCCGTGCGTGACTTACGGCTGACGAACGGGTCTAGGTCCGGGTCGACATCCGCGCTTTGCCGCGTGATGTGGAACTCGCAGGAGAACCGGTCGGGAAACTCCCTGCACGTCTGCATGATGGAGCTCTGGCGAGGCAAACGTGAAGGAGCTGACGTTTGAGCGGGTTGCGCTTGACATTCAGAAATCAATCAGACAACGCGAGGACGCACCTTGAAGAGCAACTCCTGCGTGTTCTTGGCGCTGTAGCAGAGATGTGTCGAGCCGACGTTGGGCTCCCGTCCGGCGGCGGTGGTGCGTGTCAGGCGAAGCAGATCGGCCGTGTGCAGGAAAATGGAATAGAGCGGGTTGATCCCTACGCCGCCGGCGACCAGCAGCAGATCCACGGCGGGGTCGGAGGGCAGCGGATCGAAGTAGAAGTCCCCGCCGACGCGCATGGCCACGCGGGAGCCCACTTTGCACTGGGGGGGAGCAAATCATCAGATGTATGGCGAAAAACAAACGACAACGCTTTCTCGTCTTTTATTTTTAAGATGCGAGATTAAAAAAAGTCACTTGAGCTGCAGGAAATCATAATAATCCACCTAAGATATCACGAGTAAACTATCCACCGAAAGCCAAAGGAGGAGTAAATGCGCCTTCCATTGCTTTTGATATCCGCGGGTAAGCAGAACGCGTCCCTAATCTGCTCCTACCGCCGCTAAACTCTTCCCTCTTGCAGGAGGAAAATATCAAACAAAAACGAGCCTTCCGGTGCCGAGAGCCGCGCATCGTAGGCTATTATCTATTTGGCGGAGGCTCGGAGCGGGTGACCGGGGGCCGAGCATCACATGCGGGAGCTGCCAACAGAACACAAGGAAAGAAAGGAAGAATGAGATTGTCAGAACACATTCGTCCAGGAGTTTTAAGAGGTAGCAGTCGGATCGTATCCAGAATGAGACGAAAAGGAGATCTGCCTGCTTTGTAGGATGAAAAGTCTCCTGTCGGCATGAAACGGCCACTTCGGGATACAAATGTCTTTTTGATGTGTTTTTTTTTCTTTATTCCTTTGTCTTGTATTCACAAATAGGTAACGTCATGACGGTGGAGTCAACGGCTTCGAAATCCAGATGCGATCCGGGCGTCCAAATTATGACAACTCTCGCTTTTTAGGGTTTATTCAGTGCACGTTTCAGTTCAAAAATGGCGGCGGCGCGACTTCACCGAGGCGTCACCTGGCGAGCCTCACCCGATCCAAATTTGCCAGTGAAAATTAACGGACTGGCGCTTGGCATTCTGGTAAAAGGGAAGGATAGCATTTTACTGCGCGTTGTACTCACCGCGGTGTGGACCCAGTGCGCAGGGGGGTGCGTCGTGTATTTGACGGCGAGTTCCACGACCCCCTCCCGTTGCAGCAGACCCGGGCTGGAGCACATGGAGAACCCACCCACCGTCTCTACATCGGGAATGAAGAAATCCACCCTGCATTGACAAAATCATTACGGTTAAATCTAAAACGCTATCCGTGACATCTGGCCGAAAAAGATCCCGGGAACGTGACCCAAAAAAAAAAAAAACAAAAACAGCCAAAAAACTGTTGATTCAGAAATTTGTAGTGGATTGTAGGTCTGGTTGTGATTGTGTGTACAGACGTGCCCTTTGGCCTCCGCTTGTTCCAGAGAGCAGGCAGAACAAAAAAAAAAAAAAAAAGAAAAACAGCCCAGATTGAAAGTGGCCGACGGGTGAGTTTATTCAAAGTGTTGTGTTGCGTTCTTACGGCCGACGTGGCGGCACCTGTCCGTCAGCCAGGCCTCAGCGGGAGAACGGCAAAAGCGGCGACATGCTAATATTCCGCCCAAAACAATGGACTGCCGTTCCGCTCGAGAGACACATCTGACTACGCGGCCCTCAGCCATGTCATGAATATGGAGGTGGCGTGAAAAAACTCATATGTTCCACCCACCACCTCCACCTGGAAGACGCGCAAGTCCACAGCCGTCCTCACAAACGCTAAAAACTCAGAACTGTTTCAATTTGCATTCATTATCGGTTGTCTCCGGGGGCAACCAGCTGCCGTCGGTAAAATCTCGCCGCCGCCCACCTTCAGTATGGCGGCCTGTGTGTGGGACGGTAATTAACGCGGACGACTGAGGGACGCGAGATTCTGACTTTGGCCGGTGTTTTGTTTTTGCAAGAAATGCGCACGGGGATATTTGCTAGCATTTACGCAGGTATTTAAAAAACGCGCCCGAATGTTTGAATAGATCCCCCCTGATCTACGTTATACGCGTCTTGGCAGTTACACTGTCTCTGGGGAAATGATTACACAGATTCAGATTAAAATTTACATTTAAACTTTTCAAAGATGTCAAAGCCCCGGTGGCTGCTCAAGCTACACAACACCGCCACCTTGTGGGGGGGAAAAGGTAAGATTCAATTACGCAGGCTCTTCTGGTGTTGAGAAGTCACTACTAAAGCTTGTCAAAGTGACATGAGAATCAAGTTAGCACGGGTTATTCAATATGTTGTGATCAAATCTCAAAATAAAAAACAGACAGGGAAAACATGACAGAACAGTGGTAAATGCGGAAGCATCGAAATGTATTAATCAGCGTCGACACAAATTTCTACGCTGTCTATTCGAGACGAAGATATCCTACAATGTCAGGAGACGAGAGGAATGATGAAAACAAGTTTATTGAACAGATGACAAAAAGTGTCCACTCACCACTGTCCCGCTTTGAAATTAAAGTCTGGGTGGACCGCTATCCTCAGGCGCTTCACCGTCTCCGATTCACTTATGATGCCGCACACTTGGGCCGGATACAGGGCCTGTGTGGAGTTTACCAACAGTGTCATTGTCCTGTTCGTGCCCGGTCAGCGTTTGACACTCCCGAAGTGAATGGAGGAAAAAAAAACAAAATCAAGTCAAGATCGGTGTGTAAACTCACATTTTGTCTGTTGTTGTTTGCCTTCCTTTCGAGATGGTCCATTTGTCTTTTGGAGGACATATTTCTACGAAAAAGAAGATAACGGTCAAGGTGTATTGAGGCGCCTTTGACTAGAAGTTATGTCATTTTAAATCTGAACTTTGTCCTTATTATCCAGGAGTATGACACAACCAAGAGAGTTGTTGTGTTTTGTTTCAGTTCCATAATTTTGTCACTAAAATTCGGTAAAAGCCGGGAGGCAATACGGTAACGTACGGAATGAATGGAGAAAGTTGTCCAGGACTTAAATGAAATTGATCAACTTTGCAAAGTACACCCGGCAGGACTTAATTTCTCTGATTATAAAAGGAAAATGATGAGGCACGAAGAGGAGGAGGGGAAATAAAAGAAACTCACCGTGTTGGGGTTCGACGGTGAAGCAGACCGGCGGCAGGACACCGCAGACTGAGACCTCGGCCGGTGCGGGTCAGGATGCACGGGACGCTCATGGCGACCTGCGTTCACGCCAGAGGGGAGATCCCACAACATCTCGCGTTAACTGGCACCCGGAAGTGAAGTACAACCGCGGATATCATCTGAACGCGACGCTTTTACTTCGATGAAGCCCGCCCACTACAGCTCACGTCACGGCTACCGTATCCAGGGGTGGAATCTGACGGAATCTAAACATTGCACCGACAACTCGGTGATAACGGCATAGAGTTAGACACTCATGTCGTTTCACAGTGTTTAATGTGAGGATTGGGCCACTGCGACAAAGTTATAGAGTACGGGGATCTATTTCCGCCCACCTCTTTATCTGTATCCGCTGTTTGGCAATTGGTAACTATGCTAATCCGTCGCAACATCATCACAATCTGTTGTACATGGGTCGGACATTTCTTTCCAAGAACCACAAGTCATTTGCGTATCTTACTGTTCCTTATTCGATGTGCTATAGGTACATTTACACACTTCACCGCCACCTCAAAACTATCAATCACTACTTAGCCTTCCTAGGGAACGACACTTCCGCATTTTCTTATTAGCCATGCTAACCTATCATTTCTGACCAATCAGAAGATAGTTGTGGCAAACCTATCATTTCTGACCAATCAGAAGATAGTTGTCGGACACCACCATACAAGTTAAATTCTTGCAAGAACTAATTGACTGACAGCATCATCGTTGTTTTTATTGCATATTTCGACGCATGGACATAGAAAATAGCAACTCAAGACGGTATTACAACTCCTAAATTGTGCCTGTGTAATTAAATATATTCTTTATGTCAGTCATTCGTCAATAGTCACTGCCTACAAACATCCTGTACAGCTAGTCACACGCCTTCAAGCAATCACCATGCAGTGATAAAAAAGTCAGCTAATATGCCAACAAACGAAAAAAAGAAAAAACTTCGATTACTAGGGTTTTTGGTGCTTTGAGCAGCTAAATCATCCCGGAAGCTGGACTCGGATCGTGATGACTAATCACTTTCAGGTAAGTGTGACTCGAAAAGGCAATAAAACAAAAACACGTTTAGAAATGGACTTCCAATTATCGACCGAGCGTGGCATTTTAACGAATATCAAAAGTAAAACACAACATGTGAGTCAACATTAAACGTCAACCACATAAACTGTCAAATATAAACAGCTTGATGTAACCCCTCCGTAATGCAGCTGATGTTACCTCGGTAGCTAATGTGCTAGCTATAGAGGGGGGAACTCGCTGAATTGCTTTGTAAAGAACATAAGATCATAGCATTAGTCAATGTATATTCTTACCTCTACGAAATGATAATATTTCTGTTCAATGTTTTATACATGTGTAAGTCGCTCCGGAATATCCTTGACATGTAAAGTTACATGATGAAGGTTTCCACTTGTGTGAGCCGGATATCTTCTTCTTCTGAAACGGGAGTAGCTCTAACCACGACATGTCGTAACAGCGCCTCCTTGTGGACATTTTGGGGAAAGCGTCACAACCACTAGCAAACAGTAACTATGGATCTTTTATCTACTGTTTATTTGCTTGTCTCTTTGTGTCTAAGATTTTTCACACATTTGATACATTTCAGACAAAATAAAAAATAGAATTGCTGAAATAAAAAAAAATTGAAAAGACAGACTCGCAGACAATCACTTTTACTGCATTTTGCCCTTTCTCTTAAGACATTTTGATGGCTGATTGGATATGAAGCAGCAAAAAAAATCCATATTTAAACTATTTGAGTTTCTGAAAGGCAAAGACGACAATATCATCAAGGAATTAATTTTATTCTTTATTGTGTCTTGAAGTCGCATAGTGTTGCCTCTTCAAGTGGAGTGTTGTTCTGATAATACATACACACACTCACACGCATAAATATATATATATATAAATTTTTTTTTTTTTTTTCTTTTATATAACTTTGCAGTCTTGACATGGATGGCTAGCCCTCAAGTGACACCAAAGATCCTCAAATATGCTTTAGAAATGTGTCATAAGGAAAGCAAACAGCTTTGGTTCTATTAAATTAATAATTTGCGATGAACATAGTTGCAATAGCTATTTGGAGGTTTTATAGATTAAACTAGAAGCAGATTTTCCATAAATGTCCCTCAAGACAAGTAAATAGATTGTTTTTGAGATTAAAGCACGGCTGAGTTGAGGGTTTATTATTATGTGTTTCTATGACAACGCATCAATGTTTTGTCCTTCTGTCTGTTGTATGTAAGAAATAAATGTGAAAAAGAAAAAAAAAAGAAAAGTCAAATTCCTTTCCTCATTCCATACAGTTTCATCTCAAGTGACAAGAGCACTCGACACAGTCGAAGCTCAGCTGAGTTTCTGCTGAGAGTCCTCGCCTTACCTTTGGCTCAATAACTCCCTGAACGCGCTGTGCCGAGCCGGCTAAACAATGCAATGCCCTGGACAAAAACGCGAGCACACAATGCAATACACTTCGAACAACGTGACGTGCTCCACCCGAGTTTTCTAGACGAGACAATCGTTTGTTTTCTTTGGGCACGGGATGCGGAAAAGTATCAGTCGCAGTTCACACGCACACACAAACGCACCCGTGTTTAACATGTTGAGAAGATTTGTGTTTTCTTAGAGGGCTATTAAACCAAGTCTCTGTTTGGGTGTTGTTACAACCCTCCATCCCAGTAGCCACTTAGGATTTTTTTTGATAGCTGACTCTACCTGTCTAACTGGCTGCCTTCCTGTTCTCTTTCTCATGATGAGCACGCCTTGGTTTAACCTGTCTTTCACATCCGCAGGGTTGGGGAAAATGTTCACTGTTTCACAATGACCGCGTGTAAACACACATGAGCACGCATCATGCATTCATGTTAAGGCTTAGACTTTATTGTCACGCGCAACAAGCGAACACGGGATGAGATAAGGTTGCAAGTGTCCCAGCCACTGATTTAAAAAAAAAAAAAAGTATTCATTCATTCTTTATCTATCGGGGTTATCCTGCATTTAGGGTTGTGGGACTTTTTCATAATTTTGTGTACAATTAATATACACAGTACAGCACCGAGCACTTCAGCTGTCATTGGCTAAAAGGCAAGGTGCTCCCTGGATCGCTCGCAGGGTCACATATAGAGAAAAACAACCATTCACTCCGTCATTCGCGTCACATTCACGTTCTTTGTGGTTCACACATCATGTAGACGTGCAACCGAGCACCTGTATATCGAAATACAACCATTCACTCTCTTCTTCACATGTCATATTGAGACATTCACTCATTCACACAGTCCTGTTTTTGGACTGTGTGATGAAGCAGAAACAGGTGGTGCATGCAAACATGCAAACTTCACCCAGAAAGATCCCTCCTTTCGGCATCGAACCGGGGACCTTCTTGCCGTGAGGCTAATGGATTGGCTAGCCGCTGCGCCACCGTGCCGCCCCCAGCCCTGCAATAGTGAATGTGACCGTTGTTGAATAAATAGAAAGCGATTGAAAGGGTATGTGGGTAAGGGTGCAAAGAAATGAGACACCGGATGCGGCAGAACTTCCTCATTGGACACACCAGGGTGGAAAGTTCATGCAGTGCTAAGGTGCAACGTCCCGGCGATTTTCTCAGAATTATCTCCATGGTTCTTCTGGAGGATATTGTGAGGTTGGGCGGCGGGCATGTGGGCGTACAGAGCGGCTGTGCCGTTTTTTTTTTCCCAAAGTCCACAACTATCTCTGTGGGTTTTGCTTTTTTCCGTTATCAGGATAGGGTTGTGGTTTTCACACCATCCCACCAGCTGCTGCGCCTCCTCTCTGCAGGCCGATGGCCCAAAATGGCACAATGCGGTTGGTGGCGGCTATAATTGAAATCCAGTAAAATGCTCTGCGTTTTCAAAAGTGATGGTGCCCATTTTTAAGAATAAGGGGGATGTGCAGAATTGCAGCAACTATAGAGGGATAAAGTTGATGAGCCATACAATGAAGTTATGGGAAAGAGTAGTGGAAACTAGACTGAAAGCAGAAGTCAGCATTTGTGAACAGCAGTATGGCTTCGTGCCTAGAAAGAGGACTACAGATGCAGTATTTGCTTTGAGAATGCTAATAGAGAAGTACAGAGAAGGCCAGAGGGAGCTGCATTGTGTTTTTGTAGACCTAGAAAATGACAGGGTGCCAAGAGAGGAGCTCTGGTATCGTGTGAGGACATCTGGGGTGGCAGAGAAGTGTGTGAGATGAGGATATGAAGGTAGTTGATGTGAGATAGGAGGTTACAGAGAAAAAGGATTAGATGGAGAAACTTGATTAGCTGAAAGGAAAAGAGGAAGAACCTCTGTATTTTAAAAGTGCATTATGACATAAAATAAAATAAAAAAAAATCACCCTTAGTTTCATGACTTTTCATCAGCAGCTCACGTCTCCACTTTTTCTCCAGCACATTCTTTTTGATACCGATCCACTTTCAGTGAAACCGCCCTTTTTTTCCTGATAGGACACCAGATTAAAGGGAGAACATAAAACCTTATTAATTTGCTAACAGCTTATATCACATTAAATCGCATTTCACAACCCATAAATACATAAGGGATTTAGCTTTAGCAAATTATATAGATATAAATATTCACTGGTCTACAATCAATGTGTGCAACTGCAGGTTGTAATCAAACTGCATGAAGCTCAGGGCATTTTGCATTTTGCGAGGCAGTAAAGGTGCAGTTTAATCCGAGGCGGGGGTTTGAGAAGAGAGGGAGTCCCCCAGGTATGTTCCCGAAAGAGAAAATACAGCAAATTCCTAATGCAAGTCTCACGGCATTGTTGTGCAAGTTCCTGTCCTCCGCCCTTCCCTCCCCCTGCAGGTTGTTCATCAAGTTCTAGAATATCAGTTTCCTCTTGTGCTCCTTCTGACCGGCTGCTTGAGGCAGAAGGCCGCCGGCGCTGACCCCTATTAATGCTACCATTGTCCCAGGAAAATATATTTTTTTTTATTTTTCAGTGAGACAGTTTGTTGGAATCATTTAAAAGACTGCATTAGCATTTCTTGCTTCCTTCTTGAGTAATTTAAATAAAATGATTTTCTGGTTGGATTAATTTAATTACGCAGCTACACTTATTCTTGCTTATTTTGTGTGTTGGTAATTTGTCAGCAGCCCGGTGTATTGTTTGTTGGGTCTGTTTCCTCGTTTTGTGATTATTGATTTTTTTTGAAACTTTTATTCTATTTTGTATGTGCTTGTTAATTTTTCTATCTTATTTTTTTCAAGTTAGTGTGTCCTACTCTGGGAAGGCCACATGACCAGCCCTGATGAGTTTTGATCAGCACCTTCAGCACATTTCTGTCTACAGTTCTCTAAAAAAAAAAAAAAAAAAAAAAAAAATTAAATTTAATATTTAATTTGTTAAAAAAAAATCCCGCATCTATTTATGCGTTATCATTTATTTTATCTCCTTTTATTTGAAAATAAACTAACACCTACTTTAGGATATCGGGGGATGGGGTGGGTGATATTATGCCTTCCTCTCCACTATTTTTCACGTTATTATCACAACAGGTCAAAGATAGACGTCGCGTCACATCACACGTGATCTGACTGACAGACCCCCACACTTTTTTTTTAACCTGTCACCACATTGGAAACGGGGTGGAGTGTTGCCAGGCAACCACAAGTCCACGCCCTTTCCCTCTTTGCGTGCCAGCGTCGGCCAATCAGGAGCGCGCACAGGTGTGACCCAGGAATAGGGAGTTTCGGAGACGCAAACCTGCCGGTTCAGTCGGCCAAAGCCGCTCCTTTATAAACGTTTCTCCTCCACGTCCACATCTGTGAGAGAAGATTCAAGAGTGGAGGGACTGAAGTGTGTGTGTGTGTGTGTCTGTGTGTGTGTTGGGTGGGGAGGGGGGCGGGAGTGAACCCAGACTCACCTGTGAAAATGGGCGTTTTTTGAAGAAAAGCGCTCGAGCCTTGCGTTACCGTGCCAACCCTGCGCCCCCCCCCGCCCCTCTCCTTCTGGGTCTTCATTTGCGTCCACATCACCTGGATCCAGCTCAGGTAAGCGATCACCTGTCCCACCCGCGCATTGTTCACCGGTGAATCACTGTTGGGTTCTCGTTTCTTTTCTCACGACTCATTAAACCAGTTTTACAACCACCCGGTACACAGTATGGGTTGGTTAGCGGTGGTGTCGTCCTCTGAGAGGGGTTATTATACGACAGCTGAGTAAAGGGGGGGAATAAGATAGTCTAGTATTTACCATAATGTATGGACTATTAAGCGTAAATGAGTATGAGCCGCACCGGTTAAAAATCTAAATATGTGTATATACACTGCTCAAAAAAATTAAGGGAACACTTAAAAAACACATCCTAGATCTAAATGAATGAAATATTCTTATGAAATGCTTTGGTCTTTACACAGTTGAATGTGCTGACAACAAAATCACACCAAAATGATCAATGGAAATCAATTGTATCAACCCATGGAGGTCTGGATTAGGAATCACACTCAAAATTAAAGTGTAAAAACAAACTCCAGGCTGATCCAACTTTGATGTAATGTCCTTAAAACAAGTCAAAATGAATCTGTGTTGCTTCCTGAGTGGACACTATGATTTCACACAAGTGGGATTGACTTGGAGTTACATTGTGTTGTTCAAGTGTTCCCTTTATTTTTTTGAGCAGTATATATATAGGCTGCCCTTGTCCTGAAGCCGCAGGTGTCCACATTGTAACATGAGATATTTACACAGAAAGATGTTACACAAAAACTTTTTGTTTAAATTTTAATTAAGTACATACCAGTAACATCCACAAATACGTACCGAAAACGCTTTTTTTCCCAAACAGCGCCTGTAACACGGCTGATGAAAGTTAAATGTTTTAGAGGTGTGAAGTTTGTTTGCCCCCCCAAAAAATCCATCAATTAGCGCATCATTATTTTAAGCCGCGGTTTTCAAAGCGTGTGTAAAAAGTAGTGGCTTTTAGTCCAGAAATAACAGTAGTGAGAATTATGTATAGTGCAGTTTGTGGTGTGGTACAGGGCTTCCACTCCTCCCTGCTTCTATTTTGTGCATCAGCCATTCATTCATTCTGCGTAGAGCTAATCTTGTGACTATCCCGGCTGTCTTTGGGTGAGAGGTCTGACGTTTCAAATACAGAGACGTTCACGCAGTCTTATAGTCATGCGACTCGGCCGGTGATGTGCAGTCAGGGGAGGCAGGAGAGGCCGTGCCTCACTTGCAAAGAAAAAAAATGTAAAATGAAAAAGAATTAAACGGTTATATCATCAGTGATTTGCACTATAAAGCTATTTTTCATTTAACTTCACCAGTTTTAGATTGATTTTTATTCAAAGTTGCTGGTTTTCACATTTACTGTGAGAATACTTTTGAGTCTCAGTTGCACAATGACAGCTGACAGCTGGCATGCTCTGCACTAAGACCGTCTTGCTGTCTCTGTATGTTGCTATTAAAATGTCTAAATACTTTTGAAATACGAACTGAATTTCCAATCTACATTGTTTTGTTATTTTTGTCAACAACTGTATGTGTGTTACTAGTTTCTTGTGCTGAGCTATCATAAAACATCTGCGAAGAGCCACCAAGTGAGGCACGCAGTTCTCCTGCCTCATGGTAGGGGGCGCTCGTGATTCCAGGGATTTTTCTTGCGGCTGTAGAAAACAATGCGTCACCAGCCATGAACCTCACCGCTCGTCACTGAACTCACTCCGATTTACATAGAGGCATGCAACTGTCATTCACCCTTCCATTCACTCTTCACATAGACATGTGATTCACACACAATTACCGTAAGACAGGGCTGGGAAAACTACGGCCGGCGGGCCACATCCGGCCCGTTGGTCTTTTCAACCCGGCCCGCCAAAGATCGGTAAAGAATTCCTACTTGATTGAATGTTCGGATCAATGAATGAGGGAGCTCAAACCGGAGAATAATTAATTTTTGGAGCTACTTGAGCTACCTCTCCTGAGCTGAATGACACTTAGCCTTTACTGTGGACGTATTGACACACGTGAATGAGCTGACGCGAAGGAAAAAAACGGTATGTGCTTGAAATGCAAGCAAACGTCAGAGCCTTTAAAACTGAGGTGGTCTTATCCTGTCTGATATGTCTTGTTAGAAATGCGTTTTTTTTTTTTATATATGTAAGGTATCTTGCGGTGACCCGGCACGTCTGTCAAATTGAAAAGTCAATCCGTCCCTTGAGCCAAAAAGTTTGCCCACCCCTGCCGTAAGAGATATGCAATCATTCACTCACTCGTTCCTCGCACAAGTGTTCACTGTCCCATTCGCACCGTATTTAGGCATTGTCGTCCTCGTTCATGTGTCATATCGATTGACTATACGCTCATGTTGGAGTTTTGTTTGACACTGTCAAACTGAAACTGACAGTACGGAGGCATCTTCTGCCTCTTATCCGTGGTTGTGGGGGCAGCGGCCCAAGCAGAGAGGCCAAGAAAACCCTCTCTCCGGCCACTTCATCCGGCTCTTGCAAGGGAATCCACAGGAGACATAGTGCCTCCAGCTTGTCCCGGGTCTTTCACTGGTTGGACACCTCACCGGGGAGGTGTCCTATCACCTTGCACAGGGGTCGGTAGCCTGTAACACCCAAAGAGCCATTTGGACTCGGTTTCCTCGGGAAAAAAAAACACTGGGAGCCGCAATTACTTTTTGACGTCTAAAATTAAGGTACCACCGTATAAATTGCTTTTTATTACCTTTACACTTTGCATAAACAAATGTGTAGTGCGTTGCTTCTGAAATTCACAAAGTATTACAGAGAAAATTACATTTTATTCATGTAATGAACTCATTTTGAGCTTTGGGCTTTCAGAGCGTGTAGCGGAGCCTTGACCTGAATTTCAAAAATAAATCGGGAAAAAATCGCTGTCTCAGTAAACAATAAAAAATTATTTTTTGCAAGATATCTTCATAAATATTTATTTTACCTGGTTTATGGGACTTCTGCTCCTGAACTTCTGCGCACAGCGTCTGCAAATCGGGACTTAACCGGCTGGCGGGTATACCGGCTTCCGCGAGGGTGACGTTATTTTGAGCGGCAAAAAATAATGAATAAAATTTTATTTAATATTTCAAAATCACAATAATCTTCCAACTTAGAACTAAAAGTAAAAAAAAAAGAAAATAACACAAATGAAATACACTTCAATTAAATATTTATAATTTATTTTCCCAAGCCACTCGGCGCCACAGTGTAAAGATGAAAGAGCCACATGAGTTGCCGACCCCTGACCTCAGGAGAGCCTCGCCATACAGAGGAGGAAACTCATTTTCACTTTTTTTTTTAGGCCTTCACTCCCAAGATTGTAGGTGAGGGTAGAAACATGCATGAGCTGATAAACTGAGTTTTTTTTTTGATAGAACTTCCTTTTAGTAACTGAATGTTCCTCTCCATGTTCCGTTTCCGGGAGCAACCATGCTCTCCATGGATTTTTGTTGAAGTCGAAGCGACTGGACTTGAATTTTTTTCACTTAAAGATGGTTCTTAAGTTCAGAATTTCAAGTGAAGAAATTCAAGTCCAGTTTCTACGACAAGAATCCAACATGACCTGGGTGACCGAGAACTTCCACGTTCATATAAAGACACGTTCTCATGATAAATGGTCTCCAATTATTTTAGCCCAGAGGTCGGCAACCTGCGGCTCTGTGATACCTCTGAAGCGGCTCCCTGTGGCTTTTGAAAATAACAAACAAATATTTAATTAAAATGTATTTTATTTTAGTTCGGTCGGTTTTAGAATTAATTTTAAATTTGGATATTATGGTGATCTTGTAATATCTAAGTCAAACAAAAAATATTTTTGTTGCTCTTTCTGCACGCGCCAGCACACAGTTTAGTTTGCTGCCGGTGGATTAGTTAAGTTCGGCTTTTGTTAGTATTTTGGTTAAAAGTAACCTTAAACCCGACATCTTTTTTTTGGGTGTTCAAAATGTTTTGTTGCATGCAGAAATGTCATTTGGTTTTCTCTGCAGTTGTTCATTGATTTTAAAAAAAAAATGCAACACATATTTTGTTTATACATATCATCATATGCCATTAATTCATTTAGAATTTTAAAAATGCAGAGTTCTGACTGAGCCCATGTTTTTGGTCTGTGTAGATTAGTCTACATCAGGGGTGCCCAAACTTTTTGCATTTTTAGCGATGTTAAAACGTGTGAGGGCCTGATATTCTTTGAACCTTTAACATTAAATGCAAATTAACTATTTCATATTTTTTTTAATTGCAAGTGGCATATTTTTCATGTCTTAACACCGAACACAAATCAAAAGTTTTTACTCAAATCACTCATATTTGAAAATCACATAAAATTAGAGTTCTTCTATTAATTGCACATAAAATGGTCACAGTAAACTGGCTTGTTTTTGTGTTTTTTTTTTTTGTTTTTGTTTTTATTTTATTTTTCGCTTGCTAGTGAGGAAATAAGTGACCTATAAAGACTATTGTATAATGTGTATCTTGTTATGAGGTTTTGTAAGAATGTGAGTGGCTCTGTTAAGGAACCTGTTCTGATAAATGTTCAAAAAAAAAAGAAAATCACATAAAATGAGGAAAAAGTCTGTCTTGAAAAAAAACTTTATCCAGGTTCATTTGAAACATTACATATTACTCACTATTAAATGCTCATTATGAGTTCCTCAATTCAAAACATGTGAACAGAAAAATAACACTAATAGCGATATTAGTCAAAAGTAGAATCCCTGTATTGTACAGTTCTGTACTGTAACAGTGCTGGCGGCTGCATATTACTGATTTTATGACGGAAGCTGTGCACCGGAGTAAATTTTAACATCGGCCACTTTTGGCCCGCGGGCCGGACTTTTGACCGGCCTGATCGATGACGAAATCCCATCACGCGTCTGAATCATGGCCGACGCTTGTGTCCCCACAGTCAAAGATGACGACAGAAAGGACCAAATGGTGGAAGGCCTTCCTGCCGAAGAAGAAGAGCGGCGGCCCCAAGGACGCCACCTCGACGACGGTGTTCGGCGCAGACTTTGACCCTTTCGCCCAGCCGCCCGAGAGGCCGAAGGATCTCGCGGCGGCGCCGAAGAACGACCAAGCGGCGCCCCAGCAGGAAGCTCCCAACAACGGCTCGCTGCTCAGCGACGACACCTACGACGACTCCAAGCTGGAGTCGGTCTTCAACGAGCAGACCTGCCGGCGCAACATGAAGGTTTCCCGCTCGGGCCGATACAAGGAGAAGAGGAGGGTGCGTTCCAGCCTCCCGTTGGAGGACGACATGGCGTCCGGCGCGAAAGAGGACGTCCGGTGATTGTCTGCAGGTGGAGTAGGTGACGGAGGAGCTTGAAACAAACAAACCTTTTTGCACTTTGAGGACTAGAAGAGGCTCCGCCTTCAACTTTGACTTTGACGCTGCACCTATTGACTTATTTATTTGGCGTTGAACCCCCTCCCACCCACCCCCCAAAAAAAAAATCATCAATCACCCTGTTTCTTCCCTTTGAGCTTCTGCTGCCTCAGTTAAGTCCATATTTAACAGGAAGACGCACCTTTTTTTTTTTTTTTTTTTTAAATGAAGGGATTATTTTATTGCTTTGCAAAGTAAGAGTGTGTGTGTTGGGGGGGTGCGGATGCTTGCAAGTAGTATTGAGATGCATGTGTGTGCTTTTATGAAGGTGAGACGTACACCGTCAGATCAAGTGAAGGAGGTCGGATGATGTGATGAAGGAAATTATGAATTTCTGTTGAATAATCAAATGAAGGGAATAAATCCAAATACTTGCCCATTATGACTGTATGATTTTGAGTGTGTGTATGTGTGTGTGACATGCAACTTATGTACCCCAGCCTTAATGCACATGCTCCAATACGCATCCAATCAATGAAAGGGGCGGAGCTAGACAGAGCATCGTTTTGCCAACCGTGTATTTGAAAATACCAATAAACGCATATATCATCCAAAAAGGAAGGGGCGGGATGAGAAGTTTTAAGGTGTAAATAATTTACTTTTTTAAAAAGTCAGCAAAGGAACCCGTGAGGTTTTTGCTCACGTCTGATGTGTCTGTAAAACTCAGAGAGCAAAGTAAAGTGTGATTTCAAATAGTTTTTTTTCTGTCAAACAAAGGAAGGCCGCCATCCGCCTGTAGCGCTGACGCTTCTGCAGAAACAGACCGACCGCTACGCCCTGGCCGGGTCGATGAAATCGCGCTTTAAAAAAAGACGCCATTGTGAAATAATTACATTCAGCTGCACTGTTGTGTTTTTGACACAAGGAGGCGAAACTGCTGCTCGAGTACAGGGAGAATCAGAACTTCAATCAGAGATAAATATACATGTTTGTGTGTACATGTATATATATACATATATATATATGTGTGTGTGTGTGTGTGTGTTTGCACAGCGGGGTGCAGCTGCTCATGGGTATTTTATTCCCCCTTTAAATATTCACGTCAATGTTTTTCCCACATTTTAAAATAGTTGTAACTATATGCTATTATGTAACTGTGAAGTACATTAAGCTTGGAACGTGATCCCACACATACTTGTTTATATATATGGACAATTTTCCGTTGTCTTGGGTTTTATAAACAGACAAGAATTGTGGATTAGTGAAAATTTAAGTATGATTTGTAATGGTCCTTTACTGATAATACATGTGTAATTAATACAAACATTAACCAGCGGACACTCAGGTTGAGCGCAGCGTTCCAGGATTCCAGTCTCCGGATTGGTTCTCGTAGGATGGCGGGGCGTTGAGGGGAGTTGTGACCTCCCTCCCCTCCCTGAAGAAGACCTGCATTGTGTTTGGACGGCGGCCGCCTTCCCACCCAGACTCGGACGCAGAGAGACAGAGGGTCGACTTTCAGCAACCTGTTTTTTTAGTGTTTGAAAGTGTTTCGTCTTAAAATAACTTTCTAACCTCAGCTATGAGGCTTCCCCTGCAGAGAGGTGGATATCGGAGCTGATCTGACGGTAAGTAAATTCCTCCTTCACTCCATTAATAATATTTTGTTTGTTTGGTCACTGACAGTAAACACAGAACTGGAGCAAGACTTTTTTTTCCCCAAATTGAATATGGTAGAACTTCCTGCACTGACACAGAGTGAATATAGCAAAATAACAGTTTACTGAATTTTACAATGTTTATTTATTGATAATAACAATCATTATTATTATTGCCACTGTTCATTATCATTATTATTATTGTTGTTGTTGTTGTTGTTGTTGTTGTTGTTGTTGTTGTTGTTATAATTGGTGTTGTTGTTGTTGTTATTATTATGATTATGATTATTATCATCATTATTATTATTATTATTATTATTATTATTATTATTATTATTATTATTATTATTATTATTATCATTATTGTTATTATTATTACTATTACTATTATGTTTTTCATGTAGTTTTGTGGAATTTTGTCTGTCACCTTTTACTCAAATCCTGCTCGGGTGTTTGGTTGTTTTGGCGCCGGCTCCTTTATTTTAGGAAGGACACCCCCTTTTGTGAATGCGGGAAGAGAGGGGTGGAGTTGCTTTGTAACTAAACCTTCTCCCACCCCGACACTTCCTCTGGAGGTCAGCTATCGAGGCCCGTTGAAAGTTGGGCGCTGGCGGTGTCACGGAGGTGTTTGACACCGATATGGAGATAGAAATAGTAACAGGAGGAATTGGGGGGAGGAGGAGGGTCCGCCAGTTGCAGGGTGGGGGTGGGTGGGTGTGCACACGTGATGCATGCGTGCACACACTCACAACAGCATTTTATTTGAGCAGAGATGCATTCCCGCTATTAGCTGTGATTTGCTTCATGATGCTTCTCCACACGTGGCAGAACGGTGAGTTTTCAGCAAGGCGTCTCCTGCAGACCTTCACGGGCCGAGAGTCCGCTAAGTTTTTGACACAACACGCGCCATTGTTCCTCCGTTCCTCCGAAGTGGCACCGTGAAGGATTCTGGGTCGGGGTTGGGAGGGGGGCAAGTTGTAAACAGATTTCTCCAGAGAGGATGGAGTCCTTTCTGTTTCCTGTTTTCTGCTGCCGCAGTGATGAGAACACTTCCTTTTCAGGGAGAGGGGAAAAAAAAACAGAAAAATTTCTCATTCCTTGCATTGCCTGCTCTGTCTACAGGTATCTGACACCATGTCGGCGCCCCCTCCTCCGCCGCCGCCTCCGATGGCGCCCCCTCCACCTCCGCCGCCCAGCTGCACCCCACCACAAGTGAGAAAGCTAGCTTTTACCATCTGCCTCAAAAAAAGGTCACATGACCTTTTGCAACGAACATTTACCTGACACCCCGAAGGTTGTTTGCATTATTGATCGGGGTATCACATGATACCCAGGTGTAGTGTTTCTGTCGCAGCTGCAAAAATGGCTCCTGACAAGCTGAGGTCGCCTGTCCCTGTACTTCATGAAAATTTCCAGGAAAAAAATTATTATTGCTAATCTTTATTGTTCATTCATTCATTCATTCATTCATTCATGATCAACACAGCTTATCCTGGACTCATGACAATCATGACAATCCCAGCTGTCATTGGGGTTCAACGTTGACCAATCACAGGGCCGCATACAGAAACATGCAACCAATCATTCACTTACCAAACCAAAAACAACCATTTTCGCACATTATCTAAGTGCAGAGGAGTCACATCCATCAGCAAACACTTTTGCTTGATATGTTTTTCAATTTAAAATGAAATTTCCTTTCTGTGAAAGTGTCACTCGGAGCCTCCGAAGCTGCAGTCTGGCGGCGGTGGAAGGAACGCCCTGTTAGCCGACATCCAGAAAGGAACCAGGCTCAGGAAAGTCTTGCAGGTCAACGACCGCAGTGCCCCTCATGTGGACAGTGAGTGACACGCTGACTGCCCCGCATTCTGCGTTAGGATGACACATTCTGTGTTCAACTGCACATTCCTTTGCTGCTAGAAGGGATAACAATAATCAAAAAGTAATCATAATGTATAAAGTAATCAAAAGATGAACTTAGGACCTGAGCGAACACAGCGATTGCGTGATGCAAACCACTCCCTTTATGCTGTTTGTTTTCTTGCGTGATGCAAACCGCTCCCTTTATGCTGTTTGTTTTCTGCTACTTGCGGATATAGGATACATTGATTAAAATGCTAATGCTAATTATCCCAATTAAATAATAATTATAATGATAGTACCTACAGCAATAACAACAACAACTACAATAATACAAATTATTAATAAAAATCAAATTGATAATGATTACAATAAAAATAATAATGGTATTATTATTATTATTATTATTATTATTATTATTATTATTGTTTTTATCTTATTTTATCTTATTTTAGTAACTTGTTTTCAATGCTGCCACTCAGAGCCCAAGACCAACTCTGGCAATGTTCAACTGCACATTCCTTTACTGCTAGAGGGGATAGCAATAATCAAAAAGTAATCATAATGTATAAAGTAATCAAAAGATGAACTTAGGACCTGAGCGAACACAGCGATTGCGTGATGCAAACCGCTCCCTTTATGCTGTTTGTTTTCTGCTACTTGCGGATATAGCCGCATTGATTAAAATGCTAATGCTAATTATCCCAATGAAATAATAATTATAATGATAGTACCCACAGCAATAACAACAACAACTACAATAATACAAATTATTAATAAAAATCAAATTGATAATGATTACAATAAAAATAATAATGGTATTATTATTATTATTATTATTATTATTATTATCATTATTATTGTTTTTATCTTATTTTATCTTATTTTAGTAACTTGTTTTCAATGCTGCCACTCAGAGCCCAAGACCAACTCTGGCAATGTTCAACTGCACATTCCTTTACTGCTAGAGGGGATAGCAATAGTCAAAAAGTAATCATAATGTATAAAGTAATCAAAAGATAAACTTAGGACCTGAGTGAACACAGCGATTGCATGATGCAATACGCTCTCTGTTTTTTGCTTTATGCTGTTTGTTTTCTGCTTCTTGCAGATATAGCCGTATTGATTAAATGCTAATTATGCGAATAAAATAATAATTATAATAATAGTACCTACAGCAATAACAACAGCTACAATAATAATACAAATGATTAAAAACAAATCAAAATGATAATGATTATATTAAAAATAATAATTATATTATTATCATTATTCTTATTATCATTATCATTTTTGTTGTTTTTATTTTATTTTATTTTATCTTATTTTATCAAGACCAACTCTGGCAATGTTCAACTGCACATTCCTTTGCTGCTAGAAGGGATAACAATGGTCAAGAGGTAAAATGCTAATGCTGATTATGTGAATAAAATAATAATTATAATAACAGTATAGTAATATAGTAATATAATATAGTAATATAGTAATATGATAGTATAGTAATATAATAATGATAGTACCTACAGCAACAACAACAACTACAATAATAATATTAATTATTAAAAATAAATCAAAATGATATTGATAATCATTATCATTTTGATTTAGTTTTATTAATTAATCAATTACTTAAATTAATTAATGGTATTATTATTATTATTATTATTATTATTATTATTGTTTTTATTTTATCTTATTTTATTAACTTGTTTTCAATGCTGCTACTCAGAGCCCAAGACCAACTCTGGTGATGTTTCCAGCAGTCCAGGTTCTCTTCAGGTCCTGTCAGGAGGGACGGTCCCCACAGGGCCAACTTTGGGGGGGCTTTTTGCCGGGGGGTTCCCCACTCTTAGACCTGCCGGTAAAAGAGACATAAGTGGCAAGACTCCTGGTCAGTAGGAGATGAGTTGTTTTCATTATTTGTTCTGGAAGGTATTTGTGTTCTTGATGTTCAGTCCATGCTAATTTCTGTGTGCTTGTGAAAGTGTCGCGCTCCAGCTCGTCAGCATCCCTCAAGCCGACGTGGAACCCACCCTCACTGGGAGACCCGACCGCCCCCAACCCAGGAGGCGTTGCCCAGCGTCCCTTTGCACCTTCGGCTTCTGCCCCCTCCTCCCCCTCCCACGGCAGCAAACACCCACCTCCTTTCTTTCCACCTCCACCTGCTCCCCCAGCCATCCCTCCTCCACCTCTTCCACCTCAGGCCTTTCAGGACCACCCGGTCAACAAACCCCCGCCTCTCCCCTCCTGCCCTCCGCCGCCGCCTCCAACTCAGGTCACAAAACCCACCTGGCTCCCTCTGCAATCCCCCATCCCCCAGCCCTCTACACCACCGCCACCGCCTCCACCCCACATACCCGCCTCCTCTTTCCCAGGGGACCGCTCTTCATGGTGCCTCCCCGCTCCTTCCCCTGTGCACTTCGAAACATCCAGGTTTCCCATCCTGCGTGACAGCCCGTTGTGTCCCCCTCCTCCGCCTCCTCCACTACAGCTCCTGTTGTCCTTCGCGCCTAGCTCACCTGCCGCTATTCCCCCTCCACCACCCAAAGTGCCCCCAATGCTCTCTCCAGCCCTGCGGCCATTGCCGCCCTCATACCCTTGCAATGCTCCGACCCGACGTCCGCCTGCTGTACCCAGAAGTGCAGGTGAGCAAACGCTTACCGAAGTGCAGGTAGGCAATACTCCGACAGTGAAAAATGTAAACACGCACCTCCAGAATTACAAGTAAGCAAACATTTACAAAAGTGCAAGTAGTCAATACCCCTACAGAAGTACAGACAGGCATACATGTACAGAAGTGCAGGTAGGCAAACACCCACAGAAGTAAAAGTAGTCAATACCCATGCATGGGTGCCATTTGGGCAATACCCCTACAAAAATGCAGGTAGGCAAAACTCCCGCAGACGTACAGTTAGGCACACGACTACAGAACTACAGGTAAGCAAACATCTAGAGAAGTGCAGGTAGTCAATACCTCTACAGAAGTACAGGTGAGCAAACACTTACCGAAGTGCAGGTAGGCAATACTCCTACAGTGAATAATGTAAACATGCACCTCCAGAATTAAAATTAGGCAAACGTTTACAAAAGTACAAGTAGTCAATACCCCTACAGATATACAGGTAGGCAAACACCCACAGAAGTAAAGGTAGTCAATACCCATGCAAGGGTGCCATTTGGGCAATACCCCTACAGAAGAGCTAGTACCCAATACCCCTACAAATGTGCAGGTAGGCAAAACTACCGCAGACATACATGTAGGCACACGACTACAGAACTACAAGTAAGCAAACATCTAGAGAAATGCAGGTAGTCAATACCCCTACAGAAGAGCAAGCATCTCGGATGGAGCATGCAGACAAACAGACTGGAGTGAAGGTAGGCTCAGTTGGTCGAGCCCCTCTCATCGGAAGTTTGGTTGTTATGGTTCCTCCTGCTCATGTGCTGTTTCCTCAGGCAAGATGCATCCCCATCCGGATGTAGTAGGGCTGTAAAAACTTTTCTGACAATGGACAAAGGGCTTGTTTGGGAAGCAAAGTCTATTGTTTTTTTTACTGCTTTGTGAAGATGTTTGGTGGTTTTACCAAATACCGTGCACAGCACTACGGCGTCCCAGCATGGAGGTTCCTGTTTCTGGTCCTACGGCTTTTTCTGCGTGGAACTTGCACAGCTTTACGGATCCAAAAAAACATGCATTTTTTTTGGACTGAGTTGTCCATAGGGGTGAATAAGAGGGTTGCATGTCTCTATATGATCTATAAACATGTGAATCCAAAAGTAATTCTTCATGCATGTAACATGGAAACAGAGGAGGCAACATTTCCCAATATTGCTGTTCGGAATCAAGTAGAAAATGGTGGAAAATAGTACAACAATGGATATTTATCGTGTTCGGACAATTCACATACATGTGGAAGTGCAGTACAATATCAAATTTAATTTAAAGATATATTTTTGTTTATTGACACCCCTGTCCACCCTTGGTGCCAGGTGCTGGCCGCTTGGCTCCTCCCCCGGCTCCCCCGGCTCGCTCCCCATCCACGGAGTTATCCAGCCGCGTTCCTCCCCCTCCGCCTCCGCCGCCGCCGCCGCCTCCCCTCAGGAACGGACACCTGCACGGTCTGGGTGAGACCGACACACACAAACACACACTTTCCCACTCAAGTGTCCGGGTTCTGGTCCGCTCAGTTGGTTTTAAGATGCAAACGTAGCTGCTTTCCTTTGCAACAAGTGACAACGTGTGAATGGTTGTATGTTTCTGTATGATGCGAATGACACGGCGCTGTGATCGGCTGGCGACCGGGTGAACCTTGCCTTTTGGCCACAACTATTAATTTAGACAGAAAGTTATGAAAAAGCACCATCGCGGTTTGCACTGCAGCCTCACAGAGAAGGTTCCCAGTTCAAATCAGTGTGGAATTTGCATGTTCTCCGGTACTACCGCTGCTGTTTTCTGGTACAACCACGCTCGATTAGGAGGGCGGAAAAGACAACAAATGAGTAATTTGAATCCTACTTTTTTCCATGAACAGCCCCCAGACTACTTTCTTCTTATATATGCCTTTAGATCGGGCATACAGCTGTTGGATAACATCAGTGTTATTTACAGTAAGAAACCAGTCCTTCGCCCCTGCAGGCCAACTGGTTCCCAGTCATACTGCATGTAGAACGTGCAAACTCCACACTAGAAGGGCTCAAACCCGGGTCCTTCTTGTTATTCGGCTGCAGCTCTCACAACCGTGTCGTCTGTCAGTTTGGTGGAGAACAGTTTAACGTAGCACGATAAAAATCAATGACAACTGAAGACCCGTCAGAAACTGAGTTGGAAGTGGGAACGTGCGCATCCTTCCCGGCTGAGGGTTCTCTGGTTCTACTACAATCCAAAAACATGTTGTCTGAAGACGTAAATAGAGAATGTTTAATTCAAATTTCTGGATGAATTTATTGTTTATGTCAAAATATGTATGAGTTGTAAGACTGGTGTTATGTTAGACTGGTGCAGGACATGTATGCTAGCTGTGAGACACTGGTGCGGTGGGCTGTAGGGGTAACAGAGAAGTTCAAGGTGGAGGTGGGACTTCATCAGGGATCAGCTCTGAGCCCCTTCTTGTTTGCAATGGTGATGGATAGGCTGACAGATGAGGTTAGACGGGAATCTCCATGGACCATGATGTTTGCGGATGACATTGTGATCTGTAGTGAGAGCAGACAACAGGTAGAGGAAATCTAGAGAGGTGGAGGTATGCTCTGGAAAGGAGAGGAATGAAAGTTAGTCGCAGCAAAACAGAATATATGTGTGTGAATGAGGGGAACCCGGGTGGAACGGTGAGGCTAAAGGGAGTGGAGATCAAGAAGCTGGAGGATTTCAGGTACTTAGGGTCAACAGTCCAGAGCAACGGAGAGTGCGGAAAAGAGGTGAAGAGACGGGTCCAAGCAGGATGGAATGGGTGGAGAAAAGTGTCAGGGGTACGAAGAGATAGAAGACTTTCAGCCAGAATAAAAGGAAAGGTGTACAAGACAGTGGTGAGACCAGCGATGATGTTTGGACTAGAAACTGTTCCAATGACCAAAAGACAGCAGGCAGAACTAGAGGTTGCACAGATGAAGATGTTGAGGTTCTCTTTGGGAGTGACCAGGATGGAGAGGATCAGGAATGAGTCTATCAGAGGAACAACACATGTTCGACGTTTTGGAGAGAAGGTCAGAGAAGCCAGACTGAGATGGTTGGGTCATGTACAGAGGAGGGATAGAGAATATATTGGTAGACGGACGCTGGAATTGGAGCTGCCAGGCAAGAGGTGTCGAGGAAGACCAAAGAGAAGATTTATGGACGTAGTAAGAGAAGATATGAAGGTAGTTGGTGTGAGAGAGGAGGATCCAGAAAATAGGGTTAGATGGAGAAAGTTGACTCGGTGTGGCGACACCTGACGGGAAAAGCCGAAAGAAGAAGAAGAAGAAGAAGAAGTATGAGTTGTAAGTTTAAGTCAGGACTGCTGGATGAACAGCATTGAGAATGAATGAAAGAATATAATTTTGGGGGAAAGATTCATTTAGAGTTATGTTATGGCGACTGAAGATGCCAATGAGGCGGTACCGACATCGAGAAATGACGACCGTCTCTTGATTGCCCTCTCGCTCGATCCCAGCCGATGACTTTGAGTCCAAGTTCCAGTTCCACCCGGTAGAGGATCTGCCCCCGCCCGACGAATTCAAGCCGTTCCCTCGGATCTACCCGAGCAAAGAAAACAGAGGTACCGTCGCGGCGAAGCAGGTACACGAGCGGCTGAACGCACTCCATTTCTTCTTTGACTTCGTCCCTCCTTTTTTCTCTAGTGAACTCCCAGCCGCCCGGGATCAGGACACACCTCAGATGATCTGCCATCTCACTCACCTCCCCGTCGGTCGCTGAACGTGACGGATAAAATTTGATTTTCATATGAAGGAGTGCCTTTTTGCGGATTTGTAAGACTATAATTTCCCTGTTGGAGATGTAACAAAGCCAAGGACAGTTAGGTATACTGATTATTTGACCTTTGACCTTCATTACTAAGGAATGTTTTGAATGTATGAGATGAGTCATCCTCATATTCACACACACACACACACACACACACACACACACACACACACACACACACACACACACACACACACAGTCTTCTGTTACTATCTTTAACCTGAGTCTCGGTATGAAGTTTTAACATGAATAGTTTTTGAATTTACCTTATGTTTACGCTCTTGTGGATTTTAATTTTTTCGGTGCTCTTCATCCTGCGGTCTAGATTTGTTTATCCAACGTTAGACAAGACAATCATCTCGAGCTGTTTCGTTTCAATTTTTTTTTTTAAGTTGTATGCTGAGACATAAGTCAGGAGCGTGTATGAATGAAAGCGGTGCTAAATGAAAACAGAACTTGTCTACAAATTGTGTGCAAGAGTAATTTATCTATTATGTATAACACGTATCTTGCGTTCAGGGTGGCAGGGGTTCATCCTGGACCGGTGGCAGGTAAAACCGAGGGCCACATATAGAGAAAACTATTCACTCTGTCATTCAAATCTAAAATAGACATATAACTAATCATTCGCTCGATCCCGAAAAAAACCCCATGAGGACACGGGATAACATGGAGATCCACACAGGAGGCCAATCGAGGACCTTCTTGCTGTGAGGCGGAAGCGCTATCCACTGTGTTTGGGATCCTTTACATTACATAAATGGGTCGGCAAAATTGATATTACGTGTAAAGCGAATATATTGTGGGGTGTAAAATGAGAGCAGCACCTTATTTATTGCATCAGTGAAATGCATGCATTACAGTCTCTGCTCTATCTGGTGAAACAGCACCATCTCATGGTGAGAAACATATATTACAGAAAGGGACCGCAGGCTCAGTGTAATAATGTAAATGTCATTTTAATGTCACGATAACTGCCATAGATGGGTTGACGTGAACGCCCTGAGCAAGTCTTGAGAGGAGGGAAAACCGATAGAAATTGTGCGCTACGAAAAGAACTCAGCTCTTGTTGAAGTCTTCTTGCAGACTTGCAGAATTTCTTCACTTGAAGACGTTTCACCCCTCATCCAAGAATCTTCTTCAGTTCAGCTGAAGAAGCCACAAGTGACAAGAATCCACCATGACCTGAAGGACTGAGAACCTCCGCAGACAAACTCAGAGCTCGTCGTGCTTGTAGGTGAACTCCCTTGATGATATGACACCATCTTTGTTTTTGTCCTCTCTTTCAAAAATGTCTTTGACCATGGTTTCGTGCAAGGTGTCGTTGGGAGGGCTGCCGTTTCGCTCGAACTCCCTCTTTAGGTAGACTCTCACCTGGTGGAGGGGAGGGCACGTGTCAAGGAAAGTGCGCACAGCAAATATGTGATAGATATTTAGATATCAGATAGACCAGGGGTCGGCAACCCGTAACACCCAAAGAGCCATTTGGACCCGGTTTCCTCGGAATAGAAAACACTGGGAGCCGCAATTACTTTTTGACGTCTAAAATAAAGGTACCGCTGTATATATTGCTTTTTATTACCTTTACACTTTGTATAAACAAGTGTGTAGTGCGTTGCTTCTGAAATTCACAAAGTATTACGGAGAAAATTAAATTTTATTTATGTAATGAACCCATTTTCAGCTTTGGGCTTTCAGAGCGTGTAGCGGAGCCTTGACCTGAATTTCAAAAATAAATCGGGAAAAAAATCACTGTCAGTAAACAATAAAAAATAATTATTTGCAAAATATCTTCATAAATATTCATTTTACCTAGTTTATGGGACTTCTGCTCCTGAACTTCTGCGCACAGCATCTGCAAATCGGGACTTTACCGGCTTCCGCGAGTGTGATGTTATTTTGAGCGGCGAAAAATAATAAATGTAATTTTATTTAATATTTCAAGATCACAATAATCTCCCAACTTAGAACTAAAAGTTAAAAAAAAGAAATTAACACAAATAGAATACACTTCAATTAAATATTTATAATTTATTTTCCCAAGCCACTCGGAGCCGCAGTGTAAAGACGGAAGAGCTGCATGGGTTGCCGACCCCTGAGATAGACAGATAGATAGATACCGTATTTTTCGGACTATAAGTCCGATATAAGTGACGATGACTCTGACGTAAGTACCGGTAGAAGAGGAAGCGGCGCATTTTCTACCTTCGGAGTTGTTCAGTAGTGACACCGAAGAAGAAGATTTCGTTGGATTTAGTGATTAAGAGTGACACCGATTGTTTGGTTGTAGCATGTGCTAGATGCTACATGTTAGCATAGCCGACCAGGCACTTTCTCAGTTCGTTGTTTATGCGTCATATAGGCTATACTTATTCAGCCTGTTGTTCTCTATTTTTATTTTAAATTGCCTTTCAAGATGAAATGTCTGTTCTTGGTGTTGGATTCTATCCAACAAATTTCCCCCAAAGAAATGCGACTTGTACTCCGGTGCTCCTTACATGTGTTTTTTTCGTTCTTTATTATGCATTTTTGGTGACGTATAGTCCGAAAAATATGGTGGATAGAAAAAATGCAGTTCTCTACCTCATCCTTGGATAGCAACCAGTCGTCATTGAGGTCCATCTCCTGGAAGGACTCGTGTGACCGTGGACCATTTCTGATCTCCAGCACCTCCACGATGAAGGTGAGGGTGCTCTCGGGTGGGATTTTACCTGAACACATACAAGATCGCGGGGTGAATCTGTCTTTTTTTTTTCCTGAAAGCATCTGTGAAGGCCAAGACAGGCGGGAGATATGTTCGTAAACGTGTCCCACGACCGGACCTATTCTAGTGATGCAGCGGTATTCGTTGTCACGGCAATGGTTAAAAAATGTCATTGCTGAGGACTGCATGCTTCCCGGGACAAGGCTTGGTATTGTTTACATGCTCTGTGTTGAAAGAAAAACGACTTATCATGACTGAATGAGACCATTATTCAGTACTGGGAGTCCTCCACAGCCATGGAAACAATAACATGCAACAAGCATGCATGATATCAATCTCTTTCTGTGGATTCCATGGAAGCCCTGAACCAAAGGGCTTTCGAAGCAATCGGCAGCAGACGCACCTCTGCCCTCCTTCCCGTAGGCTAGGTCCGGAGGAATGACAAGTTTCCTCTTCTCTCCGGAGCACATGTCCTGCAGGCCCCTGTCCCAGCCCTTGATGGTTTGTTTGATGCCCAGCGTGAACCATTCCGGCTGCTTGCTGCCGTCATCCCGACTGGTGGGCACACACACACACACGCACACACGACGACGGTTAAGTGAAATGCTTTTTAGATTTAATGTCCTCTTGGGGGGAAAATGGAAAAATCACTAATTTACACTTCCGATAAGCATACAACATTCGCCCCTTTATAGTCTTAGGCCACGTCCTTAGCTGGAGACCACTTTTATGGGTTTATTTTACATGTTGGGTGGGCTTAGCGCCACCGAGATGGTGCAGAACCACGACTGAGGCTGCTGTGGGGGTTGGTGAGAACAATAAACCTGGTCTGCTGAACTGGCATAAAAAGAAGAGAAACATCCCAGCTTGTTCTGATTGTCAAAGAGCCTCATTAGTGGATGATGTTATTAAGACCAGCCATACTAAACAACACCTTCCATACAGGAAGAAGTCGGATAGAGGCCTCCTCCATCGTCCTGACCTCTGTCATTGCCAGCTTTGGCGCGATACGACTTTCAATCCCAATCCCATTCACAAAATCCAATTACCTACCGTGATGTCCACTCAGCTCTCAGGCCCAATGTACACCAACCGATATTACCACTTATATAATAATAACAAAAGGAAAAAAAAACATGATTACAACCATTGTTATTTGAGACTTATCAAAACAATCACGAAACAGAGACCACCACTTCCCTTGACAGTATGCCTCCCCGTGTATAACATGTTAATAACACAGTTATTACCAAAGAATCAGCGTGGTGAGCTTTGTTTGAAATAGGACATCAATTTCGAAGCCAGCTTTTACAAAAAATAAAAAATAAAGACAATAAACCCTTGAAAAGTTGGGAGTTACATGTCAGACATGTTATGCCATTATTGTATTATTATTACACTGTAATAATACGGTTATTGCGGAAAAGATTGCTTGGTCTTAAAAAGGCGTACCTGGAATGAAACCTGGTGCCGTTCTCCAGGTATCCCTCATGGTGCAGCAGCAGAATATCCCCGTATTTGGATTTTCGACGACAGATGAAGGGTCTGTGCATCACCTCCACGGTGACATCCGCCGGGGCCGGGAGGAGCGCGGAGGTGCTGAGCCAGCTCAGCGCCAGCAGCAGCAGCTGCGAGCCGGACACCATTTCGGCAAAGAGAATGGGGTTAAAACTAGAGAATTCAATTGATTTAATGTTTTTGTCGGTGTGCAGACAGGGGTGGGAAGTTACCGTTGACTTCTCGACGTGGCAGTGGAGGAAGCGCAGCTGTGATTGGCTGATTCAACCCCGGAAGCCACGCCCCCCCCCCAAAACACGCCTGTACTGAATTTATTTAGGCATGTAAGTATGTATTTGTGTATTTATATATGTATTTATATACATAGGTATGCTAGGTTTATGTATATGAGTGTAAAGTATGAATGTATTTCTGTATAAAAACATGCATGTATGCCCGTATTTATTTCGTATTCATCATACAAAATGTTATTTTGTATGTATGCTTGTGTCTATGTGGGTGGGGTATGTACGAAAATATGTATATATATACATCCATCCATACTGTATAAATGCATTTATATTTTTATGTCTGTATGTTTGTGTTTTGATGTGTAAACATGTATGTTTCTATGGTCCTATATATTTGTTCATGTGTATATATATGAACTTGTTACATATTCTGTATCTATTTGTGTAAGTATTCAATTTATATGAGTATGTATATTTACATATATGTATGTACATAAGAAAGTATTCATGCATGTATATATGTATGTAAGTGGGTGTGTACATATGTTTGTTTGTATATATGTAAGCACGCGTGTATTTATTTTATGTTTATCATCGAAAATGTTATTTTGTATGCATGCTTGTGTCTATGTGGGTGTGTGTATGTATGAAAATATGTATTTTCATACATATGTATACATGTATGTACGCATGTATGTATGTATCTATGCATGTATGCATGTATGTATGTATGTATGTATGTATATATGTATGAATGAATATGTTCATGTTCATGTATGTCAGTATATGTTTATGTTTGTCAGTGTGTATATATGTATGTCAGCATGTATTTATTTATGTTTGTATGTGAGAAAGTATTTATGCATGTCTATATGTATGACTGCATGTTTATATGTATGTTTCTATGATTTGTGTATGTATTTATGTATGTATGTATGTATGATTTGTTTATGTATGTATCTATGCATGTATGTAAGTATGTATGTATGTATGTATGTGTGTATTTATGTATGTATGTATGTATGTATAAATGTATGTATGCATGTATGTATGTATGTATGTATGTATAATTTCTTTATGTTTGTATGTATGTATATATGTCTGTATGTTTTTAGGGATGTATGTATGTATGTATTTACGTTTGTATGTATGTATGTATGCATGTATATATGTATGTGTGTATGTATGTATGTTTAAATGTATGTATGTATGTGTGTATGCATGTATATATGTATGTATGTATGTATGTATGTATGTATGTATGTATGCATGTATGCATGTCTGTATGTATTTGTGTATGTATGTATATGTCTATGTACATGTAGGTAAGTATACGTTTATGTATAAATGTATATCTTTATGTATAAATGTATGTATCATGTATGCATGTATGTATGTAAGTGTGTATGTATATATGTGTGTATGTATGTATGTATAAATATATGTATGCATGTATGCAGGTATGTATGTATGTGTGTATGTATGTATGTATATATGTGTGATTTGTTTATGTATGTATGTATGTGTGTATATATATGTGTATGTATGTATGTATGTATATATGCATGTATGCAAGTATGTATGTATGTGTATGTATGTATGTATGCATGTATGCATGCATGTATGTATTTGTGTATGTATGTATGTATATGTATATTTCTATGTACATGTCTATCAGTATATGTTTATGTATGCATGTATTTGTGTATGTGTGTATGTAAGTATGTATGTATGATTTGTTTATGTATATATGTATGCATATATGTAAGCATGTATGTATGTATGTGTGTATTTATGTATGTATGTATGTATGTATGTATGTATGTGTTTATTTATGTATGTATAAATGTATGTATGCATGTATGTATGTATGTATGTATGTATGTATGTATGATTTATGTATGTATGTATGTATATATGTCTGTATGTTTGTAGGGATGTATGTATGTATGTATTTATGTTTGTATGTATGTATGTATGATTTGTGTATGTATGTCTGTAGGTATGTATATATATGTAAGCATGTATGTATGTATGTATGTATATTTGTATGTATGTATGTATGCATGTATGTGTTTATGTATGTATGTATGTATGTATAAATGTATGTATGCATGTATGTATGTATGTATGTATGTATGATTTCTTTATGTTTGTATGTATGTATATATGTCCGTATGTTTTTAGGGATGTATGTATGTATGCATGTATTTATGTTTGTATGTATGTATGCATGTATTTATGTTTGTATGTATGTATGCATGTATATATGTATTTGTGTATGTATGTATGTATAAATGTATGTATGGATGTATATATGTATGTATGTATGTATGCATGTATGTATGTATTTGTGTATGTATGTATATGTATATGTCTATGTACATGTATGTCAGTATAAGTTTATGTATAAATGTATATCTTTATGTATAAATGTATGTATCATGTATGCATGTACGTATGTAAGTGTGTATGTATATATGTATGTATGTATGTATAAATATATGTATGCATGTATGTATGTATGTGTGTATGTATAGATGTGTGATTTGTTTATGTATGTATGTATGTGTGTATATATGTGTATATGTATGTATGTATATATGCATGTATGCAAGTATGTATGTATGTGTATGTATGTATGTATGCATGTATGCATGCATGTATGTATTTGTGTATGTATGTGTGTATATGTATATTTCTATGTACATGTCTATCAGTATATGTTTATGTATGCATGTATTTGTGTATGTGTGTATGTAAGTATGTATGTAAGATTTGTTTATGTATATATATATGCATGTATGTAAGCATGGATGTATGTATGTGTGTATTTATGTATGTATGTATGTATATGTGTAATTATATATGTATAAATGTATGTATGCATGTATATATGTATGTATGTTTGATTTATGTATGTATGTATGTATAAATGTCTGTATGTTTGTAGGGATGTTTGTATTTATGTTTGTATGTATGTATGCATGTATATATGTATGTGTGAATGTATGTATGTATTTGTGTATGTATGCATGTATATGTCTATGTATATGTATGTCAGTATATGTTTATGTTTGTCAGTGTGTGTGTATGTATGTCATCATGTGTGTATCTATGTTTGTATGTATTTACGTATGTATGTATTAAGTAATTATGCATGTCTATATGTATGCCTCAATGTTTATATGTACTTTGGTATGATTTATATATGTATGTATGTTATTATGTATGTTTGTATGTATATATGTATGTATGCAAGTATGTAAGCATGTATGTATGTATGTGTGTATGTGTGTATGTATGTATGTATGTATAAAAGTATGCATGTATGTATGTATGCATGTATTCATTTATGTATGTATTTGTTTAGTTATGTATGTATATGTCTATGTACATGTATGTCAGTATATGTTTATGTTTGTCAGTGTGTACGTATGTATCTCAAGATTTATGTATGTATGTATGTATGTGTTTGTGTATGTATGTATGATTTGTGTATTTATATCTGTAGGTATGTATATATATGTAAGCATGTATGTATGTATGTATGTATATTTGTATGTATGAATGTATGTAAGTATATGTTTTTGTTGTGGTATGTCAGTATATGTACGTTTGTATGATTTGTGTATGTATGTATGTATGCATGTATGTGTTTATGTATGTATGTATGTATAAATGTATGTATGCATGTATGTATGTATGTATGTTTGTATGTATATTTTCTTTATGTTTGTATGTATGTATATATGTCTGTATGTTTTTAGGGATGTATGTATGTATTTATGTTTGTATGTATGTATGCATGTATATATGTATGTGTGTATATATAAATGTATGTATGGATGTATATATGTATGTATGTATGCATGTATATATGTATTTGTGTATGTATGTATATGTATATGGGTATGTACATGTATGTCAGTATACGTTTATGTATGAATGTATATCTTTATGTATAAATGTATGTATCATGTATGCATGTACGTATGTAAGTGTGTATGTATATATGTATGTATGTATGTATGTATGTATAAATATATGTATGCATGTATGCATGTATGTATGTATGTGTGTATGTATGTATGTATATATGTGTGATTTGTTTATGTATGTATGTATGTATGTATGTGTGTATATATGTGTGTATGTATGTATGTATGTATGTATGTATATGCATGTATGCAAGTATGTATGTATGTGTATGTATGTATGTATGCATGTATGCATGCATGTATGTATTTGTATATGTATGTATGTATATGTATATTTCTAAGGACATGTCTATCAGTATATGTTTATGTATGCATGTATTTGTGTATGTGTGTATGTAAGTATGTATGTATGATTTGTTTATGAATATATGTATGCATGTATGTAAGCATGGAAGTATGTATGTGTGCATTTATGTATGTATGTATGTATGTATGTATGTATGTATGTATGTGTGTATTTATGTATGTATAAATGTATGTATGTATGTATGTATGTATGTATGATTTATGTACGTATGTATGTATGTATATATATCTGTATGTTTGTAGGGATGTATGTATGTATGTATGTATTTATGTTTGTATGTATGTATGCATGTATATATGTATGTGTGAATGTATGTATGTTTTTGTGTATGTATGCATGTATATGTCTATGTATATGTATGTCAGTACATGTTTATGTTTCCCAGTGTGTTTGTATGTATGTCATCATGTGTGTATCTATGTTTGTATGTGAGTATTTAAGTATGTACGTATTAATTATTTATGCATGACTATATGTATGCCTGCATGTTTATTTGTACTTTGGTGTGATTTCTATATGTATGTATGTATGTATATATGTATGTATGCATGTATGTAAGCATGTATGTATGTATGTGTGTATGTATGTATGTATGTATAAAAGTATGCATGTATTCTTTTATGTATGTA